>NC_041386.1:651053244-651091741 GCF_002162155.2 Triticum dicoccoides
GAGGGTTGTTTTTATGGGTTAGGGCGGTCAGAAGTGGGCTTGGGGGCGCCCGGACTCCCGCAAACCTCCCCTACTTTTGTCTCCGGTTTACGGGAGAAATCGCGTTCGGACTGCCCCGCAGACCGATACAAATCAGTGTTGGATGGTTTCCACGGTCTGGACAGCGCGGTCCAGACGGTTGCGAGAGGTTCAGGGCCGGCCCATAGGCTGGGGCAACGGGGCGACCGCCCTGGGCCCCTGGGAGGTAGGGACCCAGTCCAAGGAGGAGTACAGTATACGTTTTTTTAGACAACCTTGCCAAACTTTATTCAGAACCTTGAATGTTTACAGGTACAAAGGACAGCTCCCCCGGTTGGCCCAACCACACGTGGCGACCAAAGCCGAGTGTCAAAACATGTTTAGCAAGATTATGAGTGAGGGAGTCCTGGACTAGGGGGTGTCCGGACAGCCGGACTATCATCGTCCACCGGACTCCAAGACTACGAAGATACAAGATTGAAGACTCCGTCCCGTGTCCGGATGGGACTTTCCTTGGCGTGGAAGGCAAGCTTGGCAATACGGATATGTAGATCTCCTACCATTGTAACCGACTCTGTGTAACCCTAGCCCTCTCCGGAGTCTATATAAACCGGAGGGCTTCAGTCCGTAGGACATAACCTCCATTACAACAATCATACCATAGGCTAGCTTTTAGGATTTAGCCTCCTTGATCTCGTGGTAGATCCACTCTTGTACTACCCATATCATCAATATTAATCAAGCAGGACGTAGGGTTTTACCTCCATCAAGAGGGCCCGAACCTGGGTAAAACATTGTGTCCCTTGTCTCCTGTTACCATCCGCCTAGACGCACAGTTCGGGACCCCATACCCGAGATCTGCTGGTTTTGACACCGACATTGGTGCTTTCATTGAGAGTTCCTCTGTGCTGTCGCCGATAGGAAGGATGCCTTCTCCCGTCTTCAAAGACGGTATTTTTGCCAAAGGAGCTTTGGCCGTCGGCCAAACTATACGGCTAGGTGGTTTTCTTATGACCGCCTGTCCGGCCACCGCTTCGACAATGACTTCTCAAGTCATCAAAAGCAATCTTCACATCAGCTCGGAATTTGCCGAGCGGCTGGACCCAATAGAGCTCTCGTCTGCCAACGAACTCTTGGATCGCATCGCCGCCCTGGGAGTCGCTACAGACTACAATCAGATTGGGCTTGAAACCGATCTGAGAGAGATTAACTCTCCCCAGGTCACCCACCACGTTGCAGTGGTAGAAGAACAATGCGGCGACTCTTCTCCTGTATTGAAAACTATCCATGTCCGGGCTCCCGAACCCTCCATGCCGGATTCCCGCGGAGGGACGGACTTCGATTGAGCACTGAACTTAAAGTCAGGCATCGTTCCGGACTCGTTGGACAACGTCCAGCAATCCAAACTTCCAAATTTGGAAACTTCCCGGCCTTTGAGCCTCGAGACGGGTAGGGTTCCGGACTTAATTCCACCCGCCCGCCCAGACATATGCGATCTATCTCTAATCCGGCAAGAGCCCGCTGAAACAGTACATCACTACTGGGCCAGATTCCTCCTGGTTATGGACAAGATAAAGGACTGCCGAGAAGAAAACACAATCTCAATTTTTTGCAATAATTGCACGGACGAGGGAATCCGGAACGCCGTCAGCCGTCGTGAAATAACACGCTTCGCCGACTTGGCGTCCATAGTACGAAAGTACTGTGCGATGGAGAGTTTCCGGAAAACCGAAAATAAATTTTGGGACAATCTGGCCCCAAATATAACCCTAGTCCGCAACAAAAGGGTGCATTACACTCAGGCACCGGTCACAAAAATCAAAAAGCAAAAACCCCATAGAGGGTATGGAACCGTACTGGAGGGATGGCTTAGCGGACCCTGTAAAATTCACAGTACAGAAGGCGCCGTCCCAACACATAGCCTTCGAGCATGTTGGATATTACGGCAGGTGGCCAAAAGTGGCGAGGAGCTTATAGCCCCGGAAAACCACTCCAACAATACCGGTACGGTATCAACAGTCTTCGAGACTTTCGCATCAAATAATATGCGGAAAAGAACAATCCGCAGCCTCGCCGAAGTCTACCAAGTAGCAACAACAAATCCATGG
The DNA here is from genome assembly GCF_002162155.2 of Triticum dicoccoides. Lineage (NCBI taxonomy): Eukaryota > Viridiplantae > Streptophyta > Magnoliopsida > Poales > Poaceae > Triticum > Triticum dicoccoides. Next base: position 651,055,371 of record NC_041386.1, read on the forward strand.
AGCGACACTGCCATCACCTTCAACGCCAGCGACGAACCTAAATTCCGAACGGCCCGAGCACCTGCCGCACTGGTACTTAGTCCAATAGTGGATGACTTTCGACTTACAAAGGTCCTCATGGATGGCGGCAGCGGATTAAACCTCATCTACGAGGAAACCCTTCAAAAAATGGAAATAGAGTGGAGCCGCATTGAGCGAAGCAACACAACCTCAGAGCATATGACATCAAGCTGAATCCGAAAAAATGCGTTTTCGGCGTACCAGCCGGAAAGCTACTGGGCTTTATTGTATCCGGTAGAGGAATTGAAGCAAACCCAGCCAAAATCCGAGCTCTGTCACAGCTAGATATCCCAAAAGACCTCAAGCAAATACAAAAATTGACTGGATGCGTGGCGGCTCTAAGCCGCTTTATCTCCTGTCTAGGAGAAAAGGCATTGCCCCTCTATCGCCTCCTTAGGCGCACCGAACACTTCGAGTGGACGGATGCTGCCACTGCTGGACTCAAAGAAATAAAAGCCATATTGGCAACAAATCCGGTCCTGGCTGCGCCCAACCTGGGTGAACCAATGTTGTTATACATCGCAGCAACACATCAAGTTGTAAGCGCGGTACTCGTCGTCGAACGAGAGACAGAAGGGCATAAATTCCCTCTTCAAAAACCAGTGTATTACGTATCCACTGTGTTAACCCCCTGCAAGTCCCGTTACCCGCACTATCAGAAGATAGCGTATGCGGTGTTCATGGCATCCCGGAAGCTCCGACACTACTTTCAAGAGTGTTCGATAACAGTGGCCTCCGAAGTACCACTCAATGACATTATAAATAACCACGACGCAACGGGCAGGATTGCAAAATGGGCCATTGAGCTCTTACCATTCGATATAACTTACAAACCTCGGCGAGCTATAAAGTCACAAGTTTTGGCTGACTTTGTCGCTGAATGGACCGAAGCCGAACTCCCTAAAGAGTACGGCGCATACTCCAATTGGATTATGCACTTCGACGGCTCTAAAATGTTGGCCGGACTGGGGGCTGGCGTCGTATTGACGTCCCCGACCGGAGACACAGTCCAATACGTACTTCAAATAATGTACACGGACTCCAACAACGCAGCGGAATACGATGCCCTTTTACATGGTCTCCGGATGGCAATCTCCATGGGCATTCAACGCCTAGAGGTGTGCGGGGATTCAAACCTTGCAATATCCCAAATAAATGGAGATTTTGACGCCAAGGATCCGAAAATGGCATCATATCGCAACGCTGTCCTAAAAATGTCAGCTCGGTTTGAAGGACTCGAATTCCATCACGTAGCCCGAGATAATAACCAAGCAGCCGACGTACTGGCACGCATCGGCACAAAACGTGATGCTGTCCCTCCAAACATCTTCCTGGAACGGCTCTTCAAGCCATCCGTACTATGGGAAGAGGAGTCCGAAAACGACAAACTGGAAAAAACTGCGCCAGCCGGCGATCCAGCCGATGACACAACACCTTCAGCCCACGACATAATGACAGTAATCGCCCCGTGGACAGAACCATTCCTAGCCTACTTGCTTAGGCAGGAACTTCCCGAAGACCAAAATGAGGCCCGCTGCATAGTCCGGCGATCTAAAGCCTACAAGGTCCATGAGGGAGAACTTTATAAGAAAAGCACAACCGGAGTCCTTCAAAGGTGTATCTCCGAAGAGGAAGGGCGAAACCTCCTGGCTGAAATTCATGCCGGACTAGGCGGACACCACACCGCAGCTCGGGCCCTTGTAGGAAAGGCATTCCGTACAGGATTTTATTGGCCGACGGCCCGGGCAGATGCTCAGGACTTAGTCCAAAGATGCGTCGGTTGTCAGCTCTTTGCTAATCAGAGCCATATGCCACCCACCGCCCTCAAAACTATACCCATTACCTGGCCGTTTGCGGTCTGGGGGCTTGACATGGTTGGACCCCTTAAAGGGGGAACCCACAAGCAAAGGTACCTATTGGTCATGGTGGACAAGTTCACCAAATGGATAGAGGCCAAACCAGTCAAAACGGCAGAGTCCGGACCAGTGATAGACTTTATATCCGGGGTAGTACACCGTTATGGTGTCCCCCACAGCATCATCATCGATAACGGCATGAATTTCACGGCCGACGAGGTTAAGTCATGGTGCAAAAACATGGGCATTAAGCTCGACTACGCTTCAGTCTATCATCCTCAAACCAACGGTCAAGTGGAACGAGCAAATGGTCTAATAATGAGCGGCATTAAACCCAGACTAGTGCGGTCACTTACGAAATCTGACACGCACTGGGTAGAGGAGCTCGACTCCGTGCTCTGGGGGCTGCGGACAACGCCCAACCGTACTACCGGATTCACACCATTTTTTATGGTATACGACGCAGAGGCAGTTCTGCCCTGCGACATTATTCACGACTCACCTTGAGTGCGCATGTACGAAGAAAGAGAGGCCGAGCTGGATCGGCAGGACAGCTTGGACGCATTGGAGGAAGAACGTGACATCGCCAAGGCTCGTTCCGCATCCTATCAGCAGCAGGCTTGAAGATATCAAAGCAGAGAAGTACGGGCCAAGACTTACAACGTTGGCGAACTAGTTCTACGCCTGCCGGACAAGAAAAAGGACAAACTCAAGCCCAAATGGGAGGGCCCCTTCATCATCGATCAAGTCCTGACCGGCGGAGCGTACCGTCTACGAAATGCATCGGACAACCGACTCGAGCCGAACCCATGGAACGCAGCCCGCCTCCGAAGATTCTACGCCTAGTGCCGGACTAAGAGTTCGTCCCCTTCCCCCGTTCAAATTTTTACACTTCAGCTGTCCTTTGTTTCTCTTTCTTCTCTTAACCCTTCTACTAAAAATCCCTTAAGGGCCTACTCGCGCACTGTTCGCATACACTTGATGTGCCATTCGCACTCATTATACCTGGGGGCTTCTTTACTAGAAGCTTAATGGTAAGGGCTTCATGCCCAGCACATGTGTCAAGCTTCCACATGTACCTTTTATTCACCATTATATGCATCGATATGACTTAAGTTTTGGACAAGCTGGGTTGCCTGGCTCCTGTGCTTACCCCTACGTTCCCGATTGTTCGGCTAGGAGGTAAAGGGAGCACCTCTGCGATTGTTACTGCCGGGTCAGCCGGATGTGTACCTTAGACTGGGTGAAGCCGAAATCTAGCGTTCTTAAGGGAATATTCGGTCGGTGACTTGAAAGATGATTTTTTACCTACTTATTTATCTGCCCCCAGATGTTTTTCTGCTTTTTTCGCAGTCCGGACATGCACTTTAGGGCATGCCTCCCAGGGAAAGGAACCCTTAACGGAACTATTCTCCCTGGAAGATGTTTCTTACTAACCATGTAATATAACATAACTAGTTGGGCACTTGTCTGATAAAGCACTAATGACCCCTACGCCTGGTCTCCATGCATATCCCGGTTGTTTCTTAACCAAGAAGGTATTCGGACACACTCCGGACTCTAGGGTCCTGAGGTTGAAGCGAAAAGGTCGGCAAAGACAAACGATCTACAATCCGGCTAGAAGGCATTTCACATGTCATTTTAAAAATACATTGTCAAATCTACTGACTGTATTCCTCCTCAATCCCGTCTAACAGGTTGTCTAATTTACAGCCCCGTTGGGAAAATTTAGCGGCCAACTCTACTTGGCCGTATACTAAACTCACAAGGATCTCCTTCCCATTGGACCCCACAGGTCCGACCTCGGCCATGTGGTTGGGATCCGCCTTCTTGTAACGCGTCTTCACCATGGCCCAAGCCTCCCTGGCACCTTGGCGGTAGGCCGAAATCTTCCACAAACGGAAGCACTGCCGCACTCCCTGAAGCTTCTCCGCAAGCTCCCCAAGGCCCTCGGGTAGGGAGAGGGCTGGCCATAAAGCCTGGACGACGCCACTCATTGCCTGCCGAACTCGTTCGAGCAGCTGCAACAGCTCGGGAAGTTGATCACCCGTTGATACGGGCATCTCCTCCGCAGGGCGACCTGTGAGTATACCTACAAGACATATTATGTCAATTCACTTCCTCGCCGAACTCTTCTTTTCAAAGGAGTCCGCTCAAGCACTTACTATAGATGCCGTAACAAAGCCGCTGACTCTCCTTAACGGAGCCGGACAGCTCGGCCCGAGCGCCTTTCAGCTCTTCTCCAAGCTGGGCGTGGGCATCTTGGAGCTTGTTCCTTTCTTGCTGAACTCTATTCAGCCAGAAATTCTACATCATTTCCGATCAACAATATGTCATTCACATATACTTATCAGAAATTCTATAGTGCTCCCACTCACTTCTTTGGAAATACAAGTTTCTCACAAACTTTGTATAAACCCAAAATCTTTGATCATCTCATCAAAGCGTACATTCCAACTCCGAGATGCTTACTCCAGTCCTTAGAAGGATTGCTAGAGCTTTGCATACTTGTTAGCATCTTTCAGGATTGACAAAACCTTCTGGTTGTATCACATACAACCTTTCCTCAAGTATAACGTCGAGGAAACAATGTTTTGACATCCTATCTGCAAGATTTCATCAATCATGTAGTAATTGCTAATCCAATTCCAACAGACTCTTAGCATCGGTACGAGTGAGAAAGCCTCACCGTAGTCAACTCCTTGAACTTGTCGGAAAACATCTTTAACGACAAGTCGAGCTTTCTTAATGGTGATGCTTACCATCATTGTCTGTCTTCCTTTTAAAATCCATCTTTACCCAACGTCCTTACGACCATCAAGTATTTCTTCCAAAGTCATGGATCCTCTCTCGGATGTTATGGCCTTGAGCCATTCGTCGGAATCCGGGCCCACCATCGCTTCTTCATAGCTCGTAGGTTCATTGTTGTCTAGCAACATGACCTTCAAGACAGGATTACTGTACCACTCAGAAGTAGTACGCATCCTTGTCACCCTACGAGGTACGGTAGTGACTTGATCCAAAACTTCATGATCACTATCATAAGCTTATACTTCAATTGGTGTAGGCGCCATAGGAACAACTTCCTGTGCCCTGCTACACACTTGTTGAAGTGACGGTTCAATAACCTCATCAAGTCTCCACCATCCTCCCACTCAGTTCTTTTGAGAGAAACTTTTCTCGGGAAAGGACCTAATTCTAGAAACAATCCTTTTTGCTTCCGGAACTGAGACTGGAGGTATACCCAACTGTTTTGGGTGTGTCCTATGAAGAATCATTTTATCCGCTTTGGGTTCAAGCTTGTCAACCTGAAACTTTTTCACATAAGCGTCGCAGCCCCAAACTTTTAAGAAATGACAATTTAGGTTTCTCCAAACCATAGTTCAAATGGTGTCGTCTTAACGGAATTACGTGGTGCCCTATTAAAGTGAGTGTGGTTGTCTCTAATGCCTAACCCATGAACGATAGTGGTAATTTGATAAGAGACATCATGGTACACATCATATCCAATAGGGTGCAACTATGATGTTTGGACACACCATCACACTATGGTGTTCCAGGCGGTATTTATTGTGAAACAATTTCCACAATGTCTTAATTGCGTGCCAAAGCTCGTAACTCAGATACTCATCTCTATGATCATATCATAGACATTTTATCCTCTTGTCACGATGATCTTCAACTTCACTCTGAAATTACTTGAACCATTCAATAATTCAGACTTGTGTTTCATCAAGTAAATACACTCAGTATCTACTCAAATCATCCGTGAAGTAAGAACATAACGATATTCACTGCATGCCTCAGCACTCATTGGACTGCACACATCAAAATGTGTTACTTCCAACAAGTTGCTATCTTGTTCCATCTTACTGAAACCGAGGCTTTTCTGTCATTTTGCCCATGTGGTATGATTTGCATATCTCAAGTGATTCAAAATCAAGTGAGTCCAAACGATCCATCTGCATGGAGTTTCTTCATGCGTATACACCAATAGACATGGTTCGCATGTCTCAAACTTTTCAAAAATGAGTGAGTCCAAAGATCCATCAACATGGAGCTTCTTCATGCGTTTTATACCAATATGACTTACATGGCAGTGCCACAAGTAAGTGGTACCATCATTACTATCTTATATCTTTTGGCATGAAAATGTGTATTACTATGATCGAGATTCAATAAACCATTCCTTTAGGTGCAAGACCATTGAAGGTATTATTCAAATAAATAGAGTAACCATTATTCTCCTTAAATGAATAACCGTATTGCGATAGACATAATCCAATCATGGCTATGCTCAACGCAAACACCAAATGGCAATTATTCTGGTTTAATACTAATCTTGATGGTAGAGGGAGCGTGCGATGTTTGATCACATCAAACTTGGAAACACTTCCAACACATATCGTCAGCTCACCTTTAGCTAGTCTCCGTTTATTCCGTAGCCTTTTATTTCGAGTTACTAACACTTAGCAACCGAACCGGTATCTAATACCCTGGTGCTACTAGGAGTACTAGTAAAGTACACAATAACTTAATGTATATCCAATATACTTCTATCGACCTTGCCAGCCTTCTCATCTACCAAGTATCTAGGGTAATTCTGCTCCAGTGGCTGTTCCCCTTATTACAGAAGCACTTAGTCCCAGGTTTGGGTTCAACCTTGGGTTTCTTCATTAGAGCAGCAGCTGATTTGCTGTTTCATGAAGTATCCCTTCTTGCCCTTGCCCTTCTTGAAACTAGTGGTTTCACCAACCATCAACAATTGATGCTCCTTCTGGATTCCTACTTTCGCGGTGTCAAACATCGCGAATATCTCAAGGATCATCATATTTATCCCTGATTTGTTATAGTTCATCACGAAGCTCTAGCAGCTTGGTGGCAATGACTTTGGAGAAACATCACTATCTCTGGAAGATCAACTCCCACTCGATTCAAGTGATTGTTGCACTCAGACAATCTGAGCACAGGCTCAACGATTGAGCTTTTCTCCCTTAGTTTGCAGGCTAAGAGAATCGTCGGAGGTTTTATACCTCTTGACGTGGGCACGAGCCTGAAATCCCAATTTCAGCCCTCGAAACATCTCATATGTTCCACGACGTTTCGAAAAACGTCTTTGGTGCCTCAACTCTAAACTGTTTAACTGAACTATCACGTAGTTATCAAAACGTGTATGCCCGATGTTCGCAACATCCACAAACGACGTTTGGGGTTCAGCACACTGAGCGGTGCATTAAGGACATAAGCTTTTTTCTGTCCGCATAATCGCTACTGTCAACTTTCAACTATATTTTCTCTAGGAATATATCTAAACAGTGAAACTAAAGCGCGAGCTTACGACATAATTTGCAAAGATCTTTTGACTATGTTCAGGATAATTAAGTTCATCTCATGAACTCCCACTCAGATAGACATCCCTCTAGTCATCTAAGTGATTACATGATCCGAGTCAACTAGGCCGTGTCCGATCATCACGTGAGACGGACTAGTCATCATCGGTGAACATCTTCATGTTGATCGTATCCTCCATACGACTCATGCTCGACCTTTCGGTCTCTTGTGTTCCGAGGCCATGTCTGTACATGCTAGGCTCGTCAAGTTAACCTAAGTGTTTCGCGTGTGTAAATCTGGCTTACACCCGTTGTATGTGAACGTAAGAATCTATCACACCCGATCATCACGTGGTGCTTCGAAACGACGAACTTTAGCAACGGTGCACAATTAGGGGGAACACTTTCTTGAAATTTTAATGAGGGATCATCTTATTTACTACCGTCATACTAAGCAAATAAGATGTATAAACATGACAAACATCACATGCAATCAAATAGTGACATGATATGGCCAATATCATATTGCTCCTTTTGATCTCCATCTTCGGGGCTCCACGATCATCATCGTCACCGACATGACACCATGATCTCCATCATCATGATCTCCATCATCGTGTCTCCATGAAGTTGTCTCGCCAACTTATTACTTCTACTACTATGGCTACCGGTTAGCAATAAAGCAAAGTAATTATATGACGTTGTTCAATGACACGCAGGTCATACAATAAATAAAGACAACTCCTATGGCTCCTGCCGGTTGTCATACTCATCGACATGCAAGTCGTAATTCCTATTACAAGAACATGATCAATCTCATACATCACATATCATTCATCACATTCTTCTTGGCCATATCACATCACATAGCATACCCTGCAAAAACAAGTTAGACGTCCTCTAATTGTTGTTTGCATGTTTTACGTGGCTGCTATGGGTTTCTAGCAAGAACGTTTCTTACCTACGCAAAACTACAATGTGATATGTCAATTTCTATTTACCCTTCATAAGGACCCTTTTCATCGAATCCGATCCGACTAAAGTGGGAGAGACTGGCACCTGCTAGCCACCTTATGCAACAAGTGCATGTCAGTCGGTGGAACCTGTCTCACGAAGTGTACGTGTAAGGTCGGTCCGGGCCGCTTCATCCCACAATGCCGCCGAATCAAGATTGGACTAGTAACGGTAAGCATATTGAACAAAATCAACGCCCACAACTACTTTGTGTTCTACTCGTGCAAAGAATCTACGCAGTAGACCTAGCTCATGATGCCACTGTTGGGGAACGTAGCAGAAATTCAAAATTTTCCTACGTGTCACCAAGATCTATCTATGGAGAAACTAGCAACGAGGGGAAGGAGAGTGCATCTACATACCCTTGTAGATCGCTAAGCGGAAGCGTTCAAGAGAACGGGGTTGAAGGAGTCGTACTCGTCGTGATCCAAATCACCGGAGATCCTAGTGCCGAACGGACGGCACCTCCGCGTTCAACACACGTACAGCCCGGTGACGTCTCCCATGCCTTGATCCAGCAAGGAGAGAGGGAGAGGTTGGGGAAGACTCCATCCAGCAGCAGCACGACGGTGTGGTGGTGATGGAGGAGCGTGGCAATCCTGCAGGGCTTCGCCAAGCACCGTGGGAGAGGAGGAGGACTTGGGAGAGGGGGAGGGCTGCGCCAGGGGCAAGGGTGTGGGGCCTTGCCCCCACTACCCACGTTCATGTGGGTCCCCCCATGCAGGTGGGCCCCACTCCGGAACCTTCTAGAACCTTCCCGGTACAATACCGAAAAATCCCGAACATTTTTCGGTGGCCAAAATAGGACTTCCCATATATAAATCTTTACCTCCGGACCATTCCGGAACTCCTCGTGATGTCCGGGATCTCATCCGGGACTCCGAACAACATTCGGTAACCACGTATATCTATTCCCTATAACCCTAGCGTCATCGAACCTTAAGTGTGTAGACCCTACGGGTTCGGGAACCATGCAGACATGACCGAGACGTTCTCCGGTCAATAACCAACAGCGGGATCTGGATACCACCATGTTGGCTCCCACATGTTCCACGATGATCTCATCGGATGAACCACGATGTCAAGGACTCAATCGATCCCGTATACAATTCCCTTTGTCTAACGGTATTGTACTTGCCCGAGATTCGATCGTCGGTATACCGATACCTTGTTCGATCTCGTTACCGGCAAGTCTCTTTACTCGTTCCGTAACACATCATCCCGTGATCAACCCCTTGGTCACATTGTGCACATTATGATGATGTCCGACCGAGTGGGCCCAGAGATACCTCTCCGTTTACACAGAGTGACAAATCCCAGTCTCAATCGTGCCAACCCAACAGACACTTTCGGAGATACCTGTAGTGCACCTTTATAGCCACCCAGTTACGTTGTGACGTTTGGTACACCCAAAGCATTCCTACGGTATCCGGGAGTTGCACAATCTCATGGTCTAAGGAAAAGATACTTGACATTAGAAAAGCTTTAGCATATGAACTACACGATCTTTGTGCTAGGCTTAGGATTGGGTCTTGTCCATCACATCATTCTCCAAATGATGTGATCCCATTATCAACGACATCCAATGTCCATGGTCAGGAAACCGTAACCATCTGTTGATCAATGAGCTAGTCAACTAGAGGCTTACTAGGGACATGGTGTTGTCTATGTATCCACACATGTATCTAAGTTTCCTATCAATACAATTATAGCATGGATAATAAACGATTATCATGAACAAGGAAATATAATAATAACCAATTTATTATTGCCTCTAGGGCATATTTCCAACACAGACATGACCGAGACAGCTCTCCGGCCAATAACCAACAGCGGGGTCTGGATACCCATGTTGGCTCCCACATGTTCCACGATAATCTCATCGGATGAACCACGATGTCAAGGATTCAAGCAATCCCGTATACAATTCCTTTTGTCAATCGGTATGTTACTTGCCCGAGATTCGATCGTTGGTATCCCAATACCTCGTTCAATCTTGTTACTGGCAAGTCACTTTACTCGTACCATAATGCATGATCCCATGACCAACCACTTGGTCACATTGAGCTCATTATGATGATGCATTACCGAGTGGGCCCAGAGATACCTCTCCGTCATACGGAGTGACAAATCCCAGTCTCGATCTGTGTCAACCCAACAAACACTTTCGGAGATACCTGTAGCACACCTTTATAGCCACCCAGTTACATTGTGACGTTTGGTACACCCAAAGCACTCCTACGGTATCCGGGAGTTACACGATCTCATGGCCGAAGGAAATGATACTTGACATTAGAAAAGCTCTAGCAAACGAACTACACGATCTTGTGCTATGCTTAGGATTGGGTCTTGTCCATCACATCATTCTCCCAATGATGTGATCCCGTTATCAATGACATCCAATGTCCATGGTCAGGAAACCGTAACCATCCATTGATCAACGAGCTAGTCAACTAGAGGCTCACTAGGGACATGTTGTGGTCTACGTATTCACACATGCATTACGATTTCCGGATAACACAATTATAGCATGAACAATAGACAATTATCATGAACAAGGAAATATAATAATAACCATTTTATTATTGCCTCTAGGGCATATTTCCAACAGCTGCACTCCTGCTGCTCACTTCCGGCGTTCTTTCAGCAAACTGAAGATCTCGGATAAAGGACATGACAAAAGCATTGGTTGAGAAAGAACTTTCATGAATCTCTTCATGTATCAGCCGTCTTCTCGCTCGCCATATCGCCCATAGTGTCACCACCACACTCGTAAATTCAGCCTGGGACAGGATATCATGCAAAGTGAAGAGCCAAGCCCGTGCGTTCATCGACAAAATCTCTATCATAGATTCAACAGTTTCTTCCGAGCATAAGGACCAGACGCTTCTTGCAATTATACAGTCTATGAGGGCATGTCTCCAGCTATCTTGTGAAGAGCATAGAGCACAGACCTTTGTCGTGGACATTTTGCGATGGTGGAGAAGATCAGACGTAGGTGTTGTTTCATGGCATAGTCTCCATAGGAACACTTTTATTTTTGACGGAACTTTCAACGTCCAAAGTGATGTCCACGCTCCTTCATCCCTGGAGTCATTAGTGTGACCCCCAACCGGCTGCAGCAAAGATTCGTTCCTTAACTTCGTCCCGAGCAAGAATTTGTACACTGATCTTGTAAGTGCATCTAGTGACACCCCTAGTTGGTTTTGGAGTATTGACGACAAAGTTGGTTGAGGGACTAATGCGTTTGTGAGAATTGCAGGATAACACAGGTAGTGTCCCTCATTGACTTGGTTTACCTACCGGAGATGACCCCTAAAAATGTATGAAGACATTGAAGACAATGGTGGTATGTGAAGATATTCATATTAAAGACTATGACATGAGAAGACATTGAGTGAAGACTATGGAGCGCGAAGACTGTGTTGTTTCGCTGTTTCCTTTTCTTCTTTGTTGAGTCATAGGAACCACCGTACTGTTAAGTGGGGTCCAAGTGAACTAAGTCAGAATGACTGAAGTGATGCTCAACCCAAATCCTATGTCTTTGAGCGAAGACAATGAGAGAAAATCTTATCCAGAGCTGGATGAGTCAGCTTTGCTTGTAGCCCAAGTAAAGTTGCCATGTGTGTTTGAAATCTGACCGTTAGAACACGTGTCAGTTCCTTAGTGACCCAGGGTCATTTCGGACATATCAGGTCGGGTTGCCCAGTGGCTATAAATAGCCCACCCCCTACACCATAAATTGATGGCTGCTCAGAGTTAGTGCACGGCTTTTGTCGTTTGAGAGCAACCCACCTCGAAGCCTTTGAGAGAGAGAAATCCTTGCGAGGAACAAGCCCAAACACCCAGAGCCAAAGAGTGTTAGGCATCACTGAAGTCTTTCTGTCTGTGTGACCTGAAGACTTATTACACTTGAGGACTGTGAATCCTCCAGCCGGTTAGGCGTCGCGTTCTGAGCATCCAAGAGTCATTGTGGATCGCCGGTGAATGAAGTCTGTGAAGGTTTGGAAGTCTACCTTGAAGACTTACCAGAGTGATTGGGCGAGGACTATGTGTCGTTAGCTCAAGGGGAATAAGGTGAAGACACGGTCTTCTGAGTTGAATCTCAGCCTCCCTAACCAGACGTACAGTTGTCATAGCAACTGGAACTGGTCCAACAAATACTGTGTCTTCAACAAGTGACTGGTTCTATCTTCTCCCTTCCTTTACTTAAGTTCGTCTTCGTGAAGTCATTGCTTATCTGTCATACCTGTTTGACTTCATTGCTTGACTACAACTGTTGATTGGCTTCATACTATCTTCCATCCTGATCCTTACTACTTGGCTGCTATTAGTCCTATACTTTCACATCATTGCATACTTGACTATGGTTTGCTTATTGTACTTTATCTTCCGCTGCATATCAATTAGGTCATTTCTACTATTTCTCTTTGAAACTATAATGTTTTGAAGACTTTCATAAAAATCACCTATTCACCCCCCCTCTAGTTGATACTAGCACTTTCAATTGGTATCAGAGCAAGGTACTCCCTTGTTCTGTGTGATTCAGTTTAACCACCTGGAGTTTTAGCTATGTCGACTGCAGGATTGAGGAACATATCTTGCCCCACCTTTGACGGTCATGAGTATCCCCGATGGAAAGCCATGATGAAGAAGCGACTCATGGCAATGGATAGCGAACTGTGGACCGTCACTGAGATTGGCCTCACTGATCTATGCAAGATGGCTGAGGCCGATGACATTCGCAAGTACACTCTACTGAACCTTACGGTGAAGGATGTCATCTGCTCTCATCTGTCCCGAAATTAGTTCAGGAATGTTATGCACCTCAATCACGCGAAGCTAATCTGGGACCGGCTTTCTGAGGTCTATGAAGGTCATCGCACTCGTCATGATCCGTGGTTTGAGGACTACAAGGAGTCTCTTAAGGATATGACCTTTGCACCTGAATCATCATCATCTTCATCATGCCTCATGGCAAGGGGTGATAAGGTAACTGAATGCTACCTCTCTGAATCTAGCGATGATGAATCAGGTGATAAATTTGGCCCCAGTTATGTCAATCTTGCTTCCCTTGCCACTAAACAACAAAGAGTCTTGGAAAAGGTTCAAGACATGCTTAGTAAGAGCAATGATATGTTGGGTGACGAAATGGATCAGTCAAAAGCTTTGGCTGAGAGTCTTCAGAGACTTCATTCCAAGTTTGACGCCCTTCAAGATCAACATAATGCTCTCTTGTCTGATCATGAGAAACTTTCTTCTGAATGTCTTCAAAGAAAGCTAGACCTTGAAAAGATAAGAGTGGATTATGAAGATCTTCAGAAGGAGCACGATTCACTACTTGCTCAACAAATCAGCGTTACATAGGATGGATTTGAACCACCATGTCTAAAATGCATTGAGCGTGATAACGCTACATCTATTGCTGAATGTTCCACTGCTGCTACTGTTTCATTGTCTTCACCTACTGATGTGGTTACTAACCCCTCTGTGGAGGATACCACTACTATTGCTGATGAAAATTCTATGTTGAAGACATTGCTTGAAACAGGGATGTATAAAAGTCTGAAAGGGCATCAGACACTTTGCGATGTCCTCAAAAAGCAGATTCTGAACCGAAACCCTAGGAAAGAGGGTGTTGGGTTCGAGAGGAAAATGAATGTTGATGGCTCGTACTGGAAGCCTGAGCAGTACCCCAAAACCACATGGGTTGCTGCAAAGGAACCTTCAGTAGATCCATCCACTTTATCTGGCTTTACCTGTGCTAATCCTATTATCATTTATGAATCCTTTGATGCAAACTATAAGTTGTTCAAGAATCAGAATGGTGAAGTGTTTGCCAGGTATATTGGTACTAACTGCAGGAATGGACCACCTATGAAGAAGATCTGGGTACCTAAGCAGTACATTGAGAATCTTCCTGTGAATGTCGTCATGACACCACCAAGGAAGAAGACAAACCCAGACCTATGGCTTCATATAGCCCAAAGGCTTCATACAGATACAGGACTCACCTGAGTCACCCTAACGCCAATGTTTTGCAGGGAAATCATACTCAGACTTATGAATATGAGCGTGTGTCTTCGAACCGCTATGTTCATAGAACTAAGAACTTTTCTGCTTATTCATGAGTATCATTCATCTCCTGCAAGGCTATTTGCTAGGGCTCCAAAGCCAAAATTCTCAGATGCTGCACTTAGACTCATTGCTTCTAAGCCACCCCTGAAGATGTGGGTGGCGAAGAAGAATTGACTTTCTTTTGCAGAGAAAGGTCTCCAGCCTGCAATAAAAGGCGTCCGATGCTATTGCTGGGGACCTAAAGCACATTAAGGACGCATAATAAAATGATCTTACTATGTATTTCACATCTGAATCGCTTACTAGTCATACTATGTGTCCTAACCTTGATCTAAGCTATGATAATCCTTGTGTGCGTCAAATGCTTATGCTTCACAACACTCTTGTGAAGCCTATCCTCCTAATTGCACTATAGGGTACATCACCAAAAGCTTCAGAATGGATTATGGACAGCGGATGCACAAATCATATGACTGGTGATCGAAGTCTTCTCATGGACTCAACCTTACGTCCATCCGACAAGAGTCACATCACATTTGCTGACACTGGTAAAAGCAAGGTATTGGGTCTAGGTAGAGTTGCAATCTCAAAGGATCAACACATGGATAAAGTGATGCTTGTTGAATCCCTTGGTTTCAACTTAATGTCTGTCTCAATGCTTTGTGACTTGAACATGATTGTGCTATTCGGAAAATATCGCTGCTTTGTACTAATGGAATCTGACAAGTCTTTAGTCTTTGAAGGGTATCGGAAAGATGATCTATACATGGTAGATTTCTCAGCAGGTCCACAGCTTGCCGTATGTCTTCTCACAAAAGCTTCAGAATGCTGGCTCTGGCATCGAAGGCTGGGGCATGCTAGCATGAGGAACTTACACTCACTCGTCAAGAAGAAGCATGTCATAGGCATCGAGGATGTCAAGTTCAAGAAGGATCATTTGTGTGGTGCCTGCGAAGCTGGAAAGATGACTAGGGCAAAGCACCCCTCGAAGACAATCATGACAACATCTCAACCTTTCGAGCTGTTACACATGGACTTATTTGGACCTACTCACTACTCCACCCTCACAACAACTGCTTGTCTCTATGGCTTCGTCATTGTTGATGACTACTCAAGATACACATGGGTTCATATAATTCTCTACAAGACTGAAGTGCAAGATGTCTTCAGACGCTTCGCCAATCGAGCAATGAACAATTATGGTGTGAAGATCAAGCATATCAGAAGTGATAATGCCACTGAATTCAAGAACACCGGACTTGATCTTTATCTGGATACAATGGGAATCACTCATGAGTTCTCTGCTCCATACACACCTCAGCAAAATGGCATCGTTGAATGCAAGAACAGAACCCTCATTGAGATGGCTCGAACAATGCTCGATGAATACAAGACACCAAGAAATTTCTGGCCTGAAGGTATTGATACAGCATGTCACATCATCAATCGTGTCTACATCCATAAGCTTATGAACAAAACATCCTATGAGCTCCTTACTGGCAAGAAGTCAAATGTCAGTTACTTCAGAGTATTTGTAGCTAGGTGCTGGATCAAGGACCCCCATCACAAGTCAAAATTTGCACCTAAAGCTCACGAGGGCTTCATGCTTGGCTATGGAAAGGACTCGCACTCCTACAGAGTCTTCAACCTCTATCTCTACAAAATCGTCGAAACTATGGATGTGCGATTTGATGAAACAAATGGTTCACAAAGAGAACTCCTGCCAAGTACACTAGATGAAGCTCCGCCCAGCGAATCTATCAAGCTGATGGGAACTGGTGAAATCATGCCTTCTGAAGCACAGCCTGAAGAGGAACTTATCATTTCTGCACCAAACCAACATGAAGACAATGCTCAGACCGAAGACAATCCTCCCAATGATGACAATGATCAGCAAGAGCAAAGTCTTCGTCCAGTTCATCCTCGTGTTGCAAATGAAGTACAAATTGAAAAGATAATTGACAGCATCAATGCGCCTAGTCCACTTACTCGCTCAAGAGCAACACAGTTAGCAAACTTTTGTGGGCACTTTTCATTTGTGTCAATATCAGAACCCAAGAAAGTTGCTGAAGCTTTGATGGAACCTGAATGGATTCAAGCTATGCAAGAAGAACTTCAACAGTTCAAGCTAAACAATGTTTGGGAACTTGTCAAGCGACCTGACCCTCGCAAGCATAACATTATTGGAACAAAATGGATATATCGAAACAAGCAAGATGAGCATGGTCAAGTCGTCAGAAACAAAGCACGTCTTGTGGCACAAGGATATACTCAAGTAGAAGGAATTGACTTCGATGAAACATTTGCTCCTGTGGCTAGGCTTGAAGCTATTCGCATACTACTAGCCTACGCTAACCATCACAACATCTTGCTATATCAAATGGATGTGAAGAGTGCATTTCTCAACGGCAAGATTGAAGAAGAAGTATATGTCGCTCAACCACCTGGCTTTGAAGATCCAAAACATCCTGATATGGTGTACAAGCTAAACAAAGCACTGTATGGCCTCAAACAAGCTCCTCGCGCATGGTATGATACGATTAAAGACTTCCTGAAGAGCAAAGGCTTCAAACCTGGATCCCTCGATCCCACACTCTTCATGAAGACATATGATGGTGAACTATTTGTGTGCCAAATATATGTGGATGACATAATCTTCGGCTTCACCAACCAGAAGTATAGTGATGAGTTTGGGTACATGATGCAAGAGGAATATCAAATGTCCATGATGGGTGAGCTGAAGTTCTTCCTTGGTCTTCAAATTCGTCAGCAAAGGAATGGCATCTTCATATCTCAAGAAAAATACCTCAAAGATTGTCTGAAGAAGTTTGGAATGGAAGACTGCAAAGGTTACACGACGCCAATGCCAGCCAAACACCATCTTGGTCCCGACGACAATGGTAAAGAGTTCGATCAAAAGGTATACTGCTCCATGATTGGTTCTTTACTTTATCTATGTGCATCTAGGCCAGATATCATGCTTAGTGTTTGCATGTGTGCTCGATTCCAAGCGGCACCAAAGGAATCGCATCACTTAGCTGTGAAGCGAATTCTTCGATATTTGGCTTACACCCCAACACTCGGATTATGGTATCCAAATGGCTCAAAATTTGATTTGGTTGGATTCTCGGATGCTGATTATGCTGGTGACAAGGTGGATCGCAAGTCTACATCATGCACATGTCACTTTCTGGGTCGATCACTTGTCTGTTGGTCTTCAAAGAAGCAGAACCGTGTATCACTCTCAACTACTGAATCTGAATACATTGCTGCTGGATCTTGTTGTGCTCAGCTTCTATGGATGAAGCAAACTCTCAAGGACTATGGCATCAATCTGAAACAAGTACCTCTCTTCTGCGACAACGAAAGTGCCATCAAGATAGCCAACAATCCAGTGCAGCACTCGAAGACAAAGCACATTGAAATTCGTCATCACTTTCTCAGAGATCATGTCATGAAGAAAGATATCGACATCATTCATGTCAACACTGAAGAGCAACTGGCAGATATCTTCACAAAGCCCTTGGATGAGAAAAGGTTTTGCAAGTTACGATGTGAGCTAAATATCTTGGAATCCTCTAATGTCCTGTGATCAGGCACACATCCTAACACTTATGCATGTTGATGACTTAGATGTGCAACACACGAAGTACTGTATATCTTCAATCAATGAAGACTTACATTCTGAGTGTGAATACATTAACATGGAATTTGACTTCGGAGTGCCACGATAATTGTGCGCCGTGTCTGGGTCTAATACTTCCTATACGTGGGTAATGCCACCACCAAATTTCTCTGTTTGAAGTGTTTCACTCATGGCGTTATTTTTGCAATGACTTCGCATTTGGTTTGTCTTCAGTTTCAATTTATCTTCATGATTTTCTTCACTGTGATGATTTGATTGCTTTCTGATATATATACTAGTGTTCTGTCCTTTACAACATTCACTTATAGCTATGTCTTCTAGTTGAATCTTTTGAAATAAGTGAATGTGATCGGATCCTAACCTCTCTATGCTTCCTATCTCAAACTCTATCTATCCAAATCATATGCATTCTATTGAAACTGTCGAATGTCTTCTCTGCGTCCTTGTCAGCAGAAGGCACAGAGACAAACATTAAATCTGTTTTAAATAACTCATCTTTATTGTTGAAATCCGGAGAAGCCAGAACAACCATCCGACATGCCTGGTGGGCGTGGGAATGTGGGACAACTCTGAGTATGTTGCATGCTTGCCACGTGCCCCTCAGATGTGAACCGCCAGGGGCACCTGCGTAATTGCGTTGTGCCGCACACCTCCTTATAAATACTTGTCCCCTGCGGTAAAGAAATCCTTCCTTCACCTCTCCACCTCGTCAAAACCCTAGCGCCACCGCTAGCTCTCGACGACGCCGGCGACGAAGCGCTTAGCTGCCGCGACTTCTCCGACGCCGTCCTCACGCCAGCCGCGGACATCGTCCTCTCCGCCGTCGCCGTAGGTGTCCTCCGTCGCCAAGTTAGGGCACGGTGGACTGAACTGCTCGGTCTCCTATTCATCCCATCTAGCAGTTCTTCGTGCGGTAATTATAACTCTATTTTTACCACCTTTTTTATTTGTCCACAAGGGCCCCATGAATATGTATGGACCGATCCTGGGGAGGTTTACAGGTTCACCTTGAAGATGCCCTTAACGTGCACAAGTGCTGTGAAGCAAAGCGAGAGGCAGGGCAAGGTCGGTAGGGTTCTGATGTGCTGGGGCTCTGGTCAACTGGCTCCTTGCCGCCGGGTAGGGCAACCAACGTTACACGTCCCATCCCACACTAGTCATCTAGGCCTTGCAACGGCAAGGGTCTATACAGGCCAACCTCACCCGCGAATGCTATTTCTCGTCATTAGGCGAGACTGTGGGAAGTCTCGCCACGAGCTTCAACAATAACGAGTTGACTCACTCGCGCCACTTCAAAAGAAAATAGTGAAAAAGGAGAGCCGCGGTGCCGGCCATCGGGCTAGCGTCAGGACTCTATTCAAGTATTAGGACGGGTTGTAATTGAGATGAAATGAACCTGGGTCTAACTACTTTTGTTTTTCCATTTTTTTTCTACCGGGATGTTTCTTTTCTTTTTCTTCTTCATATTTTTTCTGTTTTTTCATTCCATTTTCATTTGTTTCTTGGACTTTAATTTTAATTTTTCTTTTCTTTTATTTTGTTTCTTTATCGGGTTTCATTTTTTTCCTTTGATTCTACATTTTTTGTATATGTCAACAACAATTTTCTAATACATGTTTAACAATTTTTATTACAAATTTAACGTTTTTTAATACATAGTCAACATTTCTTTCTATGCACATTGTTCAAATGGTTGATTAACATTTTTTAATATAATATTACATTTTTGTATACATGATCAATATTTTTTATGTACACACTTTATTTTTTTCAAATGCTTGATTAATATTTTTTTCAAATACATGGTCAAAAAAATTTAATACATGGACAACATTTTTGGAATGAACATTTAACATTTTCAAATTCTTTATCAACATTTTTTAAATGCACGATTAACATTTATTTGAATGCATGGTCAACATTTTTTCTATACACATTTATCATTTTTCAAATGCTTGATTTTTTTTGAAATGCTTGATTCATATTTTCATATACATGATCAAAATATTTCATCATTTGTTTAATACATAGTCAACATTTTTTCTACAGACATTCAACATTTTTCATACTCTTTTAACATTTTTTAAATACTTCTTTAACATATTTAAAATACATGATCAACTTTTTTCACACCCATTGTATAATTTTTATATACATTTTTTTGTACATTGCCAACTTTTTTTCTATACACATTTAACATTTTTTTAAAATATTTATAAAATTATTTTTTTGCAATATATATGTTTAGAATTTTTGGAAACGTAAACAAATGTAAAAACAAGAAATCAGAAAAAGAAACCAAAAGGTCAAACAAAAAAATAGGCAGTGGCCTCGCGTGAGCTGGGTCGACCCATTTGGGGCGCTGCCTTCAGTGAGAGCTTTCTCAAGGAGACATAGTCGTGCCCAATCCCCACCGCGTTTGTACAGGCAAACCCCTCATGTACGGGAAGAGAAGCCCCCTTTGCGTTCGGCCAAGACACACATGAGTGGGCATCTGCACCATCCGGCACGTGCGGCGTGCGGCCGATGACAGGCGAGCCCAGCCCATGTGTGCGCGGTCGCAATCTCCAAATGACGATGGCCCCGTGCTCCATCCCTAGGGCATGAGCCATGGAAGCACTACAATGGTGTAGCCCCATCTTCCAAATAGACATAAAAGTTTTAGGGCTACCATTTTAATTTTTCTTCACCCAAAGAAAGCAACATAAGGTGATCTCATCTCAATGGACCGAGTGAATAGCAAAAAACTACCACATTACGGGCTATCATTCCGAAAAACTACCGCTTTTTTTAATTTTTCAAAAAACTACCACAAAAGTGGCTGGCTGTTCCAAAAAACCCAAGTGGCCGAACGGTTAAGTTTTAACTGGGGTTATGACATGTGGGGCCCGCCCGTCAGGGTTTTGTCGGCCACAGTGCTCACGGCGCGTGGGTGACGGACGTTAGGGCGCATGGGCCGTCCCGACCAGGTCAAAACGGATCCGGCCCGCCCTCACTCTGTCTTCCCCCTCTCTGTCTCCCTCTCTCTCATGTGCGCCTCCCTCTCCGATGGCGGTGGCGGCGGCGAAACTAGGTGATGGCGGCCATTCAACGGGTGGAGGTGGAAGGGGGGGTGGAGGCGGCGAGTTCTCAGAGGTTGATAACTGGCTGGGGAGCGGTAGCTTCGCAACCCAGCCGGCGGCGCCGCCGCCGCCGCAGCGGACACCACAGGCTGCAGCTCTGATGCAGGCTCCTACGCCACAGGCTACACCGCCGTCGCCTGGTGATTGCCAGTTCTCGCTTGAGTACAGAGCAGTGAGGTCTCTTGCTAGCGCTGTGCAGGCAGATCCGGCCAACTCCCAGCATTGGGCCTCTGCATTTGGAGGGGTGGAGTAAGTTTTTTTCCTCTTATGAGCTCCTTCAACAGTTTCTGCATTTCTGCTTGTTCATTTCAAACAACATAGCATAATTTAGTTAGTTTTTTGACCAAACCCTAGGTTGATGTTGTTGTGATTCATCTTAGAACATGAACATGCACTGAATAATAGTTGAGCAAACACTCTGTGGCATGTTTTGGATGCAACAGTATCACTTAGCACTGAAGGATTAGTTAGATTTAGTAGAAATGCATGGTGGATTCAGAGAAGCATTTGTTGGATTCAGATTCCTTACTGTACTTTATAATTAGTGTGCACTGAATTTTTGTAGCAAAAAACACTTAGTTAGTTGGGCTTTTCAAATAACATATTATGTAATGCAGGCTGGATGATGAAATTTGGGAGGTTAGGCTGCATTTCTAGGGCAGAGATAATATGGAAAGGAGGTTTTCTGTTTCAGACATCACATTTCTGAACTTGATAGCACTTACTGAGACTGAAGGCTATGGGTCAGATGACTACATGTACTGGGTAAAAGAACAAGGGATTGGACAGGAAGGTTTATTTCTTCTGGACAGTCAAGATGTAGTTGAAGAAATGATAGACCACTCAGATTTAACAGTGCTCTATATCATTGTTTCCAAGGCAAATGAAGATAGAGATGTTGAATAACAGGGCTCACAATGTTTGTGAAGAACAAATTCCAATAGGCAGTCCAGTGGGGGGTCCTGGTTTTGTGTTAAGTCTGTCACAAGATGGAGTGGTCCACCCTCTTGATGTTAATTTGAACACACAGCAAAGTTGTAACTTCAACATTTCAGAAGCTAATGGTGGAGATGATGATGGACAGGCTGCTGGTCAAGAGGATGATGATATTGACAAATCATCCTCAGACTTTGAGATTGATAGGGGTGACTATAGAGGGATAAAGATGTCTTACAAGGCTTGGAAGAGAGGTGAAGAAAATATTGGAAATGAAGAAGAAAGAGATGATGTAGAAGATAGACCACAGTTTGAAGGTGACAGTGATGTTTCAGAGTTTTGGCAGGAGGAGAAAGAGGCTGACAGTGGAAAGGAAATAGTTGTGGAAAAATGCAGGCCTGAGAAACTCAAGCATGTGAGAAGAGCAGCAGCAAATCCAGGTCCAACTTCAAGAGCTCACAGTCAGCCAGAGATCCCAAAGTTTCAGGATTTTGTACCTGAAGCTGATGAGTATTGCTTCCCTGGTGATGTGGGCATTTCTGACTCGGATGGGGAGACTCCAAGACTACCTTCTGGAAGGAAGAGAAGATTGAAGAAGAAGAAAGAGAGGAAATGGTATGACCCAAAGGTACCTGATGCACATGAGCAGCTGTGCAAGGACCATTGCTTCACCAATGTGTATGAGTTTAGAAAGGCATTGAGAAATTTTCATGTTAGGACTTTGAGAAACTTTCAGTACCATAGGAATGAACCATCAAGGGTTATTGTTTGATCCCCAGAGAGGAAGAATGGATGTGATTTTTTCATGACTGCATCCAAAGTAGCCCATGAAGATACATTCACAATCAAGAAGTGCCACATGGATCATAGTTGTGGAGCTTGTGGAGAGAGTACAAAGGTTACTGCTGAATGGGTTGCAGAATCTGTGGAGGACACAGTTAGATCAAATGTAAAGGCTGATGTAGAGACAGTTCTCAAACATACTAAGAAGAAGTTTGGGGTGCATGTACCTAGGAGTTTGGCATATAGGGCAAGACTGATGGCTGTTGATGTTGTGCAAGGTGATCATAGAAAGCAGTATCTGAGGTTGAGGGACTACCTACAATGTGTGCTTGACACAAACCTTGAAAGCAGGTGCATAGTGACAGGACTTGATGGTTGCTTCATCAAGTTATCCACAGGCCAGCAGATATTGGCAGCAACTGGGAGAGATGGGAACAACAATGTGTTCCCAATTGCTTTTGGGGTGGTTGACAAAGAGGATGGGCCTAGCTGGACCTGGTTTTTAAACCAACTTAGAGTCTGCATTGGCACCAGCAACCAGTTTGGGAACTACACCATCATGTCTGACTGGCAGAAGGTATTTTCTCTGACTCTGTATTATTCTTATGCACATAGCAATGCTGCTATAGTTATCTCATTACTACCTTATGTAATCAAACAACAGGGCCTTCTTAAAGCAATTAATGAAGTATTTCCTCAATCCCCACAAAGATATTGCCTAAGACACATATATGCCAACTTCCAGTCGACTGGCTTTAGAGCAGAAGAACTTAAGAAATGGGTTGAAAAAGCTAGCTATTCCTTCACTGGACATGGTCACAAAGAAGGAATGGCATGTTTGAAAGCAACATGTGAACCAGCTTCAGGTCCTACTCCAGCTTCAGGTCCAGCTCCAGCTTCAGGTCCTGCTCCAGCTTTAGGACCACTTAGAGGCAGGAAACCAGCAACAGCTTCAACAAGGGCAACCACATCTGCTACAACAAGGGCAACCACATCTACTGCAGTTTCAACAGGTGGATCAAGAAAGAGAAAGAACCCACCACCAGCTTCAGCACCAGCCAACAACACCAGGTCAAGTGCATCATCTCCAACAAAGAACACCAGGTCAAGTGCAAGAGGTTTCAATGCTCCAAGGGCAGCATCAACATCAGGTCAAGCTGATGTTGGTTCTAAGAGGAAGAGGAAGGCCCCAAGCAAACTTGCTTTGTGTTTCACAGCCAGTGGCAACCATTGAATGTGTTGCACTCAACTATGCTTTATGCCTTGAACTCTGCTTGTTAGGCATGCTTGCTATCTGTGTTATTTGCAGTGAACTCTATTTTCATTTGAACAATTAAGTTATGTGGTCTATGTTTGAACTGCTTAGAACAATTAAGTTATATGGTCTGTGTTTGAACTGCTTGGAACAATTAAGTTATCTGTTATCAAGCTCTATTTTGATTTGATATGTCCTAGGTTATGAATTGTTTCATATGAAATTATTTCTTATGCTGAGCATTGTTATGTAGATCAAGTGATTTATTTTGTTGATAATTGATTGATATGATTAGGTCAATTTGGTCACTTTGGGGGGCAACTTGTCGACCAACCCCAAAGTGGCTATCTAGGACCAAAACCTAACATATCAAAGCTAAAACATCAAGATTTGCCCATCTAGGCACCAAACCCTAAGAGATCAAACCTAAAACAACAAGATATGGCCATCTGACCAAACCATAACATATCTAACTTAAACATCAAGATCACCAGATCAATTCATTCATACATACAAATATAGATAAAAGATTCACTCATAAATTGCATCATAGACAGATTGATTCATCACATAGATAGATCATTCAACATTTTTCTTTCACCAGCTTCATACATTGCATTGCATCATAGACAACTTGATTCATCACATACATAGCTCATTCAACATTGTTCTTACACCAACTTCAAACATCACATAGATAGAAAGACAGATCTAGGAACACAGAAACATAACAACAGCATCATCGGTACAGAATCCTAGTCCACCTCTGCCTAGTGACCTGAAAGGGATGGAAATTTTCCCTCCTCCTTGCACAGTAGATAATATCATCATCACTAGGGTTGGAACCAGGGGGAATGCCTCCAAGAACTGCTCTATGTCCTTGCGGTTGCGTGCTGCAAGGATCATCTCAGCAAGTTGCCTTCTCGCCCTCCTCCTTGCATCTTGGCGCCTGGCTTGCCTGGGCACCTCTTCTTCTCCATCTATGACCTCTCCAGGATCCATCTCTCCCTTGGATTCTAGGGTTTCTTTCGCGGCTGGGGGGTTGAGAAGGGTGGGGATGGGGGATTGACTGCGGTTTCACTCAAGGGGTGGGCTTTATAGACTACTAATGGTTGGTGGTAGGTAGGTGGAGTAATAAAACAGCCCAGTCTAGGCCCACAATGTGTACATAATGGTTTTAGGCACAAAAATATACTAGTTCAGCATTGCTACTTTCAGGAAAACAACCTAAAGAAATAAAACAGTTCTTCACTGCATTACTTAAGATAGATAGGTTCTTAACAGTACAATAACATAAGCCAGACTTAGCAAAGGTTCTCCACCACTCTAGTTACCATAACTTAAACAGTTCATATAGGACTGCACAAAATATACTCCTACCATCATCTTGCAAGGCCTGTTATATGTGTAGGCCACCTTACTTACTTAACCACAATTGTCCAAATCTTCAAGCCTCCAGTATGGCCTTGATTTTCTCAAGCTTTTCCTTGCTCCCATGGCCAGCATTCAGCAGATCAGCAACTACTTTCTCAAGCTCTGTCTTCTCTTGTGCAAGAAGATCCCTGTCCACCTTTATCTCTTTCATTGCCTTTTCCTGGTGTTGTGAATTATGTCTGCCTGGGCCTGAAGGATACACCTCTGTTCTTTTGCTAGCCTTAGCTTCTCCATCTTCATCTCCAGCTCTAGCTCTTCCTTCTGCTTCTCAAATTTCTCAGCATCCATTGCTTTTTGGTAGTCAATCTTGCCAACACCATCCTGCCAGTCAAACATCTTGCTAACATCATCAACCATTTTATGATACTCAGTGCAGAGATGATCATAGTCCTTCTTCAACTTGGCAACCTCATCCTCATATGCATGCTTGTCTTGAATCCTTCCAAGGTTTTGCTCATGGAACATTTCCCACAACTTGATGAGGCAGTTCTTAAGTACATCAAGCCAGGCAGGATCAACCCACTGAACTACACCACAATTCACACCTCCCTGTAGTTTGATCAGAGAACACATACTTCAGAAAATGCATAAATTCAGTTCTAACTTCAATTCAAAAAGAGGATTGGTACACAAGGAGGACATGTAACCATAAATTCAGTACTAAATTCAGTTCAAACAGAGTTAATGTACAAATTCAGTAACCACTGGGCATAACTGATTCCACTAGGCATAACTGAATCCACTATGCATAACTGAATCCACCCAGCATACTCAATTACTCACCTGAACAGGGCATCCATAGAACCTCCTCCCAGTGTTAGCACCTTCAAAAGCAACACACTTCCTAGGCTTCATATCGTGCAGAGTACACTTGGAAACTTCCTCCATGGGAGCACCACACCAGAGTGGCTCAGGGATGGTGTCAGGTGTGTCCTACATGCAGTAAAAGGTAGATCAGAACCAATGCATCAACTAGTTCAACTTGAGTCAAGCTTTGCCTTGCTCAAGGTCAGATCAGACATCACAGTGCCATCCATACCCTAGATCAAAACTAATAGATAACCAAACCAAACGAATCCATCCATACAAATATACAGCTCATCAACCCTCATTCCCAAATCGATTCAACCCTAACCCTAACCCTAGATAATGACAGAGAGGAGGAGGATGAGGCTTACAAAGTACCCCATGTCCATCAGGTTGCCCCCCATGCTGTCGTCGGAGCTCTCATCCCCATCATTCCAAGAAGGCATCCTGGCCGGCGACGAGGAACTGAGGTGGTCGGCGACGATGGAGAGCTCGGCCAGGGGAAACAGAGCGAGGGGGGAGAGTGAGAGTGGGGGGGGGGGAGAGTGAGAGTGAGTGAGCGCGAGGGAGACAGAGTGAGGGCCGGATCCGTTTTGACCTGGTCGGGACGGCCCGTGCGCCCTAACGGCCGTCACCCGCGCGCCGTGAGCACTATGGCCGACAAAACCCTGACCTGCGGGCCCCACATGTCATAACCCCAGTTAAACCTTAACCGTTCGGCGACTTGGGTTTTTTGGAACAGCCAGCCACTTTTGTGGTAGTTTTTTGAAAAATTAAAAAAAACGGTAGTTTTTCGAAACGATAGCCCGTAATGTGGTAGTTTTTTGCTATTCACTCCAATGGACCCCAACCCCTCTCTCTCCTACTTTCCTCTTGCTTTTTACCTGAAGCACTCGGCTCCTCTGCAAGCAGAGCCTGTTTGCTCTGCGGAGCACCTGCTTTAACTCCAGCATGTCATCCGAACATGGGGAACTAGGCCTGAGGCAGCCCGTTGGCCATGCCCTTATGGACCCCCGAGGCAGGTCCCCGGGGTGCGGGGGCTGTCGAGGCAAATCACCAGAAACTGTCGGCATGGAGGGCACTCTCATCCGTGAAAGCCCAAGGAGGGATACTCCAGCAGTAATCCCTCTGTGGACAAATACCATGCAACGCGTCCTTGCCTGACCCACTTACCCCATCTACTTTTCCACCACTCATCACATCTAGCAACCGCGTTTTTCAAAGTCCGCATGCGCGGTTTCAAAAAAAAGTCTGCATGCGACAAACAAGGGGTGATGTACAAGGGTTTGTAACCTAGGGAAGAGAAGAGCTCACGAGCTTTCCTTAATTTCCTTGTATGGCGCAAGTTGATCATTGGCAAAGTTATCGAAAGCCTATATAAGATGGGCAAAATCGACTCCACTCTTCATCCAGTAGGTAAGTCGCCCTCCTTTGAGTTTTTCATTCATCGAGTCGAGAACTCATAAGCAAACCTCGAGACTCGAGATCCATCATGGAGGTGGTAAGCGCGATCGTCAAGGTGGTGCAGGAGATAGCAAAGGCGGTGGAGACGGACCGGGAGAACAGTGAGAGCTGCCTTGACCTCGCCGACCGCGCGCGCACCGTCGGCGACATCATCCACCACCTCGACTCCTCCACGGCGAGCACGAGGAGCAGCGGCAGCGGCCGCACGGTGATGATAAGAGAGCCCTCGCTGAAGAGGCTGAAGGCCGCGCTCAACGACGCGCTCAAGCTCGTCGAGTCCCAGCAGCCGAGCGGCTTCCTTGGCGGCCATGTCAACAGGCTGATCAACAGCGGCACGACGGCCGACAGATTCCAACGTGTCGAGGCGAGGATCAACGCCTGCGTCAACGACGTCGGCCTGGCGGAGCAGTTCGCCGCTCGCCATCGTGCCCTCCGTGCCAACAGGAGGACCGTCTCGGCACCCTCCCTTGCTCCGGAGCGTCACCACCAGAGCTCGCAATCTGCGCCGCCGCCCTCGCAGCACCAGCAACGCTTCCTGTCCACACTGGGGTCGTCACAGCAGCACGAGAGCTCGCGGCCCACGACGTCGCCGTTGCAGCAACGCCGGAGCCCACGACTGTCGCAGCAGAACCAGAGCTTCCAGTCCGAGGAGTGGTCGACCCAGCAGCAACGGAGCTCGCACACGACGCCCCCGTCACAGCAGCACCAGAACATGCGGCAACACCAGCAGCAGCGGAGGCTCCAGTCGGGGGAGTCGTCGTCGCAACAGCAACAGAACTCGCAGTCCGCGGTGCGATCACCGCAGCAGGGTCGTAGCAGGCCGCAACACCTGGACTCTCAGCCCGCAGCCCCGCACCACTACCATCGCAGGTCCGCACTAACACCTAATCAAGCGCGCGAGCTTGCATCAGCAATTAGCTCGCAGCCCGCACCACCACCGCGCGGGGCCGGGGCAGCAGCACCATAACTCTCAGCCGGCGACGCTGCTGTCTCAGCTCAGCGGCACCAGAGCTTTGCAGATCTCGCAGTCCGTGCTACCACCGTCGCAGCAGGACTAGAAGCTGGAACGTTGATAAGCGATCCGGCTTGTGGCGAGGCGAGGTAAGCGGGCATGTATCGAAGGTACAGTTAGTACAGTACAGTACAGTATAGCCGTCCAATGGCCCATGGATCTGATTCCCCATAGAACGTGTATGGGACTGTGTAACTAATAAGCCTGTGATGTTTCTTTGTGCACATGATGATGATTACTATGTGGCATTTGATCCATACCATGGGACTGTGTAGACTGACTCGCGTAGTGCTTGTAGAGCACCAAGCATTTTAGGGTGAGGCTACACTTCAGTTGACTGGCTTTTTCGAATTGGCTCAATCGAATTTTCGAACATCCGATCGACATCCGACGGTTCCTGGCCTTTCTTCTACCTCCATCTCTTCTCCTTCTCTAGACCGCCGCCCGGGCCGCCGGCCGAACCGCCTGCGGCAGGCGGCGCTCCCGCGCGGCCTCGCCGCCCCGCCCTCCTCGAAACCGCCCCCACAGCCGGTCTAGCCGCTACCCCCCGCCATCCCTCTAGGCCCGCCCGCGTTTAGTTTTTTTCTCCGGTGAAGTGCACCACCGCCCCACACCACTGCCGTCCACCACGCCCCCCACTCTGAACCCTAAGATAGATACCGGGGTAGCCCTCCGACGAGCCCCTTCCTTCTCCTTCCTTACCTCTGGCTCACTCCGGCCAACTCTCAAAAACCGACTGACCCTATTTCAAAATCAGTCGATTGACATTTAGCTAAACTGAGCACTTTATTTACGAATTCGCGATATAACTGGAGGAAACTGGGACTGGTAAGAGTAAGGGAAGAGAAGGGGATCGGCTACCTTCACCTTTCTTTTTGGACAAGGGCGTGCTTTCTTAATCCAGAATGTAGCAACAAGCGGGTACAAAATCGTGACGAGCGACACCTGATCTCAACATAACTAAGATGCACACAACCAAACTTTAATGGTCTAACACAAGTAAATAGAAAACCGACATATTAGCAACAATAGAGTCATATAACTGACACTATACCTATATCGAAGGAGATGGTGGATCAATCCGGAGATTATACTGCCATCCATATTGGATAAAAACCTCCATGGTCACCCGTACCAACTGGATACACACCGCCTTAAACAGTGGTTCGTACTTCATTGGATGTAGCATAGACCATGTACGCAACAAACCTTCTAGAGATTCCAATATGAAGTGCTACATAAACATGCCCTGGATATGAGTGTTGTGTAGTAAATTCAGGTTTTTTTTAATTATTACATGCTGATGCGCATTGATACAAATTCCATATAAGATAGACTAAAAGAAACCTTTCCTAGAAGTAAAAGGAGTTTATAGAACCTTCGGCCATGTAAGCAGATACTCCCTCCGTCTCAAAATAAGTGTTTCGACTTTGTACTAACTCTAGTACAAAGTTATACTAAGTTTGAGACACTTAGAGCATCTCCAGCCGTTCAGCCCCCCAGGGTGCCGAAAAAGAGCGGCCTGGGGGCGAACCGGCGCTAGATTGGCCTCTGGGGGCGGCCGCACGGTGATGATAAGAGAGCCCTCGCTGAAGAGGCTGAAGGCCGCGCTCGACGCCGCGCTCAAGCTCGTCGAGTCCCAGCAGCCGAGCGGCTTCCTTGGTGGCCATGTCAACAGGCTGTTCACCAGCGGCACGACGGCCGACAGATTCCAACGTGTCGAGGCGAGGATCAATGCCTGCGTCAACGACGTCGGCCTGGCGGAGCAGTTCGCCGCTCGCCATCGTGCCCGCCGTGCCAACATGCGGACCGTATCTGCACCCTCCCTTGCTCCGGAGCGTCACCACCAGAGCTCGCAGCCCGCCACGTCGCCGTTGCAGCCACGCCGGAGCTTACGGATGGCATCGTCGCAGCAGAACCAGCCCGCGAGCTTGCATCAGCACCAGAGTTCGCAGCCCGCAGCCCCGCACTACCATCGTCGCAGCAGCAGAACGCCTCATCTCTCAGCTCGCGAGATTGCATTAGCAATTCAGCGACAGAGCTCGCAGCCCGTGCTACCACCTCGCGGGGCAGCAGAACACCTTATCTCTCAGCCCGCAGCCCCGCACTACCACCGTCGGAGCAGCAGGACACCTTATCTCTCAGCTCGCGAGATTGCATCAGCAATTCAGCACGGGAGCTCGCAGCCCGCAGTACCACCGCGCGGGCCAGCAGCACAATAACTCTCAGCTGGCGATGCTGCTGTTTCAGCTCAGCGGCACCCACTACCGGAACAGGGCCATACCCCGACGGCCAGAACAATGCCGACGGCCCCCGTCGGCTTCTTCAGAGATATGCCGACAGCCTGGTTCTGGCCGTCGGCGTACAAAGGCCGTCGGGTTACGCAGAGATAAGCCGACGGCACCCGTCGGCATAGAACGGCCGTCGGCCTAGCTACATATACGCCGACAGCTCCCGTCGGCTTACGAAGGCCGTCGGCATACACGTGGGGCCCGGCCACCCCCTGGCAAACGGCGTCAGAGCTATGCCGACGGCCTAGACGGGGGGCCGTCGGCATAGGTCCGCAGGCCACGTCATTGATCCAGGCCGCACCATGGAGAGCCTATGCCGACGGCTGCCGTCGGCATATCTGCCACGTCAGTGATCCGCGGCACGCTGGTCGGATCTATGCCGACGGCTAGGCCGTCGACATAGTTAGATTTTTTTCCGTACATATTTTTTAATGCTTTTTTGTGTATTATTATATCAACTAACATGTAGCATGTTAAATATAAACATACATATGAATATATATGTAGTTTGTATTTTTTTCATATATTATGAATATATATATATATATATATATATATAGTTTGTATTTTTTCGAGCACGTTAATAATGTGCGGTCATGTTCTTTTAAATATAGATCCTTATATTTTATTAAAATCAAAAACAGCTATGCCGACAGAAGTTTTGTGGCAGTTGCAAACGCCCGACACCCGTCTCCAGAGAGTGACCCCCCTCACATCCGCGGTGTGCCCCCCCTCATGGACGGCGCCGCCGCCGGCACCTGGAGGGGGGAAACGGACGCGTTGGGTCTACACGGAGTGGATGTAGCTGTGGTTTTGGCCCGGATGTTGCTCCCGGGTGTCCCTCTGGGCCGACCTAACACAACCGGGTGGAGAGGTCCACTGGTCAAAGCCCGTCCGTGGGAAGTCAAAAGGCTAGATCTTGTGGTCAACCGCTCCAGGGTTAGGTGGGACGGGGGCCCTGGGGGGTAGCAATGCCACCGGAGCGTCGTAGCGGGCCCTCATACATGCGGGGTGGTGTTGTGGCATGTCCGAAGAGGCGGCACGCGTCTCCGATGCGTGCCCCCCCAACGGACAGCGCCGCCGCCGGCACCTGGAAGGGGGAAACGGACGCGTCGGGTCTACACGGAGTGGATGTAGCTGTGGGTTTGGCCCGGATGTTGCTTCCCGGTGTCCCTCTGGGCCGACCCTACACAACCGGGTGGAGAGGTCCACTGGTCAAAGCCCGTCCGTGCAAAGTCAAAGGGCTAGATCCCGTGGTCAAACACTACAGGGTTAGGCGGGACGGGGGCCCTGGGGGGTAGCAATGCCACCGGAGCGTCGTACCGGGCCCTCATACATGCGGGGTGGTGTTGTGGCATGTCCGAAGAGGCGGCACGCGTCTCCGGGTTGTGGGCCCCCTCACGGACGGCAATGAAACGGTAGTAGACGTTCTGCGGTAACGATGCAGCGTGAATATTATTAAATACTTGGAGCGCGATAAAATCATGAGTTTTTTACACAACATGGGCACATGTGCTATAGGACTGATGGTAATTTTTCATAATTTTTTGTGATGGAGAAGTATCTGAACACTTCCCTCTACGCGGATTGCTCTTCGCACGTCTACGACTGTGGCCGACGGCCTCCGGGGGCTAGCATACCGTCAAATCTTGCGTAGGCGGCCTCTCACAAATCTGGAAGTGTTGAGGCGGTTGCAAACGCCCAGCATGCGTCTCCGGGGTGTGCCCCCCCCCTCACGGACGCCGCCGCCGCCGGCACCTGGAGGGGGGAAACGGACGCGTCGGGTCTACACGGAGTGGATGTAGCTGTGGGTTTGGCCCGGATGTTGCTCCAAAGTGTTCCTCTGGGCCGACCTAACACAACCGGGTGGAGAGGTCCACTGGTCAAAGCCCGTCCGTGCAAAGTCAAAGGGCTAGATCCCGTGGTCAAACGCTACAGGGTTAGGCGGGACGGGGGCCCTGGGGGGTAGCAATGCCACCGGAGCATCGTACCGGGCCCTCATACATGCGGGGTGGTGTTGTGGCATGTCCGAAGAGGCGGCACGCGTCTCCGGGTTGTGGCCCCCCTCACGGACGGCAATGAAACGGTAGTAGACGTTCTGCGGTAACGATGCAGCGTGAATATTATTAAATACTTGGAGCGCGATAAAATCATGAGTTTTTTACACAACGTGGGCACATGTGCTATAGGACTGATGGTAATTTTTCATAATTTTTTGTGATGGAGAAGTATCTGAACACTTCCCTCTACGCGGATTGCTCTTCGCACGTCTACGACTGTGGCCGGCGGCCTCCGGGGGCTAGCATACCGTCAAATCTTGCGTAGGCGGCCTCTCACAAGTCTGGAAGTGTTGAGGCGGTTGCAAACGCCCAGCACGCGTCTCCGGGGTGTGCCCCCCCCTCACGGAAGCCGCCGCCGCCGGCACCTGGAGGGGGGAAACGGACGCGTCGGGTCTACACGGAGTGGATGTAGCTGTGGGCCTGGCCCGATGTTGCTCCAAAGTGTTCCTCTGGGCCGACCTAACACAACCGGGTGGAGAGGTCCACTGGTCAAAGCCCGTCCGTGCAAAGTCAAAGGGCTAGATCCCGTGGTCAAACGCTACAAGGTTAGGCAGGACGGGGGCCCTGGGGGGGGGTAGCAATGCCACCGGAGCGTCGTACCGGGCCCTCATACATGCGGGGTGGTGTTGTCGCATGTCCGAAGAGGCGCCACGCGTCTCCGGGTTGTGGCCCCCCTCACGGACGGCAATGAAACGGTAGTAGACGTTCTGCGGTAACGATGCAGCGTGAATATTATTAAATACTTGGAGCGCGATAAAATCATGAGTTTTTTACACAACGTGGGCACATGTGCTATAGGACTGATGGTAATTTTTCATAATTTTTTGTGATGGAGAAGTATCTGAACACTTCCCTCTACGCGGATTGCTCTTCGCACGTCTACGACTGTGGCCGGCGGCCTCCGGGGGCTAGCATACCGTCAAATCTTGCGTAGGCGGCCTCTCACAAATCTGGAAGTGTTGAGGCGGTTGCAAACGCCCAGCACGCGTCTCCGGGGTGTGCCCCCCCCTCACGGACGCCGCCGCCGCCGGCACCGGGAGGGGGGAAACGGACGCGTCGGGTCTACACGGAGTGGATGTAGCTGTGGGTTTGGCCCGGATGTTGCTCCAAAGTGTTCCTCTGGGCCGACCTAACACAACCGGGTGGAGAGGTCCACTGGTCAAAGCCCGTCCGTGCAAAGTCAAAGGGCTAGATCCCGTGGTCAAACGCTACAGGGTTAGCCGGGACGGGGGCCCTGGGGGGTAGCAATGCCACCGGAGCGTCGTACCGGGCCCTCATACATGCGGGGTGGTGTTGTGGCATGTCCGAAGAGGCGGCACGCATCTCCGGGTTGTGGCCCCCCTCACGGACGGCAATGAAACGGTAGTAGACGTTCTGCGGTAACGATGCAGCGTGAATATTATTAAATACTTGGAGCGCGATAAAATCATGAGTTTTTTACACAACGTGGGCACATGTGCTATAGGACTGGTGGTAATTTTTCATAATTTTTTGTGATGGAGAAGTATCTGAACACTTCCCTCTACGCGGATTGCTCTTCGCACGTCTACGACTGTGGCCGGCGGCCTCCGGGGGCTAGCATACCGTCAAATCTTGCGTAGGCGGCCTCTCACAAATTTGGAAGTGTTGAGGCGGTTGCAAACGCCCAGCACGCGTCTCCGGGGCGTGCCCCCCCCCCTCACGGACGCCGCCGCCGCCGGCACCTGGAGGGGGGAAACGGACGCGTCGGGTCTACACGGAGTGGATGTAGCTGTGGGTTTGGCCCGGATGTTGCTCCAAAGTGTTCCTCTGGGCCGACCTAACACAACCGGGTGGAGAGGTCCACTGGTCAAAGCCCGTCCGTGCAAAGTCAAAGGGCTAGATCCCGTGGTCAAACGCTACAGGGTTAGGCGGGACGGGGGCCCTGGGGGGGTAGCAATGCCACCGGAGCGTCGTACCGGGCCCTCATACATGCGGGGTGGTGTTGTGGCATGTCCGAAGAGGCGGCACGCGTCTCCGGGTTGTGGCCCCCCTCACGGACGGCAATGAAACGGTAGTAGACGTTCTGCGGTAACGATGCAGCGTGAATATTATTAAATACTTGGAGCGCGATAAAATCATGAGTTTTTTACACAACATGGGCACATGTGCTATAGGACTGATGGTAATTTTTCATAATTTTTTGTGATGGAGAAGTATCTGAACACTTCCCTCTACGCGGATTGCTCTTCGCACGTCTACGACTGTAGCCGGCGGCCTCCGGGGGCTAGCATACCGTCAAATCTTGCGTAGGCGGCCTCTCACAAGTCTGGAAGTGTTGAGGCGGTTGCAAACGCCCAGCACGCGTCTCCGGGGTGTGCCCGCCCCCTCACGGAAGCCGCCGCCGCCGGCACCTGGAGGGGGGAAACGGACGCGCCGGGTCTACACGGAGTGGATGTAGCTGTGGGCCTGGCCCAGATGTTGCTCCAAAGTGTTCCTCTGGGCCGACCAAACACAACCGGGTGGAGATGTCCACTGGTCAAAGCCCGTCCGTGCAAAGTCAAAGGGCTAGATCCCGTGGTCAAACGCTACAGGGTTAGGCAGGACGGGGGCCCTGGGGGTAGCAATGCCACCGGAGCGTCGTACCGGGCCCTCATACATGCGGGGTGGTGTTGTGGCATGTCCGAAGAGGCGGCACGCGTCTCCGGGTTGTGGCCCCCCTCACGGACGGCAATGAAACGGTAGCAGACGTTCTGCGGTAACGATGGAGCGTGAATATTATTAAATACTTGGAGCGCGATAAAATCATGAGTTTTTTACACAACGTGGGCACATGTGCTATAGGACCGATAGTAATTTTTCAAAAAATTTTGTGATGGAGAAGTATCTGAACACTTCCCTCTACGCGGATTGCTCTTCGCACGTCTACGACTGTGGCCGGCGGCCTCCGGGGGCTAGCATACCGTCAAATCTTGCGTAGGCGGCCTCTCACAAATCTAGAAGTGTTGAGGCGGTTGCAAACGCCCAGCACGCGTCTCCGGGGTGTGCCCCCCCCCCTCACGGACGTCGCCGCCGCCGGCACCTGGAGGGGGGAAACGGACGCGTCGGGTCTACACGGAGTGGATGTAGCTGTGGGTTTGGTCCGGATGTTGCTCCAAAGTGTTCCTCTGGGCCGACCTAACACAACCGGGTGGAGAGGTCCACTGGTGAAAGCCCGTCCGTGCAAAGTCAAAGGGCTAGATCCCGTGGTCAAACGCTACAGGGT
>NC_041386.1:651091751-651094600 GCF_002162155.2 Triticum dicoccoides
CGCCGCCGGCACCTGGAGGGGGGAAACGGACGCGTCGGGTCTACACGGAGTGGATGTAGCTGTGGGTTTGGCCCGGATGTTGCTCCAAAGTGTTCCTCTGGGCCGACCTAACACAACCGGGTGGAGAGGTCCACTGGTCAAAGCCCGTCCGTGCAAAGTCAAAGGGCTAGATCCCGTGGTCAAACGCTACAGGGTTAGGCGGGACGGGGGCCCTGGGGGGTAGCAATGCCACCGGAGCGTCGTACCGGGCCCTCATACATGCGGGGTGGTGTTGTGGCATGTCCGAAGAGGCGGCACGCGTCTCCGGGTTGTGGCCCCCCTCACGGACGGCAATGAAACGGTAGTAGACGTTCTGCGGTAACGATGCAGCGTGAATATTATTAAATACTTGGAGCGCGATAAAATCATGAGTTTTTTACACAACGTGGGCACATGTGCTATAGGACTGATGGTGATTTTTCATAATTTTTTGTGATGGAGAAGTATCTGAACACTTCCCTCTACGCGGATTGCTCTTCGCACGTCTACGACTGTGGCCGGCGGCCTCCGGGGGCTAGCATACCGTCAAATCTTGCGTAGGCGGCCTCTCACCAGTCTGGAAGTGTTGAGGCGGTTGCAAACGCCCAGCACGCGTCTCCGGGGTGTGCCCCCCCCCCCTCACGGAAGCCGCCGCCGCCGGCACCTGGAGGGGGGAAACGGACGCGTCGGGTCTACACGGAGTGGATGTAGCTGTGGGCCTGGCCCGGATGTTGCTCCAAAGTGTTCCTCTGGGCCGACCTAACACAACCGGGTGGAGAGGTCCACTGGTCAAAGCCCGTCCGTGCAAAGTCAAAGGGCTAGATCCCGTGGTCAAACGCTACAGGGTTAGGCAGGACGGGGGCCCTGGGGGGTAGCAATGCCACCGGAGCGTCGTACCGGGCCCTCATACATGCGGGGTGGTGTTGTGGCATGTCCGAAGAGGCGGCACGCGTCTCCGGGTTGTGGCCCCCCTCACGGACGGCAATGAAACGGTAGTAGACGTTCTGCGGTAACGATGGAGCGTGAATATTATTAAATACTTGGAGCGCGATAAAATCATGAGTTTTTTACACAACGTGGGCACATGTGCTATAGGACCGATAGTAATTTTTCAAAATTTTTTGTGATGGAGAAGTATCTGAACACTTTCCTCTACGCGGATTGCTCTTCGCACGTCTACGACTGTGGCCGGCGGCCTCCGGGGGCTAGCATACCGTCAAATCTTGCGTAGGCGGCCTCTCACAAATCTGGAAGTGTTGAGGCGGTTGCAAACGCCCAGCACGCGTCTCCGGGGTGTGCCCCCCCCTCACGGACGCCGCCGCCGGCGGCACCTGGAGGGGGGAAACGGACGCGTCGGGTCTACACGGAGTGGATGTAGCTGTGGGTTTGGCCCGGATGTTGCTCCAAAGTGTTCCTCTGGGCCGACCTAACACAACCGGGTGGAGAGGTCCACTGGTCAAAGCCCGTCCGTGCAAAGTCAAAGGGCTAGATCCCGTGGTCAAACGCTACAGGGTTAGGCGGGACGGGGGCCCTGGGGGGGGTAGCAATGCCACCGGAGCGTCGTACCGGGCCCTCATACATGCGGGGTGGTGTTGTGGCATGTACGAAGAGGCGGCACGCGTCTCCGGGTTGTGGCCCCCCTCACGGACGGCAATGAAACGGTAGTAGACGTTCTGCGGTAACGATGCAGCGTGAATATTATTAAATACTTGGAGCGCGATAAAATCATGAGTTTTTTACACAACGTGGGCACATGTGCTATAGGACTGATGGTAATTTTTCATAATTTTTTGTGATGGAGAAGTATCTGAACACTTCCCTCTATGCGGATTGCTCTTCGCACGTCTACGACTGTAGCCGGCGGCCTCCGGGGGCTAGCATACCGTCAAATCTTGCGTAGGCGGCCTCTCACAAGTCTGGAAGTGTTGAGGCGGTTGCAAACGCCCAGCACGCGTCTCCGAGGTGTGCCCGCCCCCTCACGGAAGCCGCCGTCGCCGGCACCTGGAGGGGGGAAACGGACGCGTCGCGTCTACACGGAGTGGATGTAGCTGTGTGCCTGGCCCAGATGTTGCTCCAAAGTGTTCCTCTGGGCCGACCTAACACAACCGGGTGGGGATGTCCACTGGTCAAAGCCCGTCCGTGCAAAGTCAAAGGGCTAGATCCCGTGGTCAAACGCTACAGGGTTAGGCAGGACGGGGGCCCTGGGGGGTAGCAATGCCACCGGAGCGTCGTACCAGGCCCTCATACATGCGGGGTGTTGTTGTGGCATGTCCGAAGAGGCGGCACGCGTCTCCGGGTTGTGGCCCCCCTCACGGACGGCAATGAAACGGTAGTAGACGTTCTGCGGTAACGATGCAGCGTGAATATTATTAAATACTTGGAGCGCGATAAAATCATGAGTTTTTTACACAACGTGGGCACATGTGCTATAGGACTGATGGTAATTTTTCATAATTTTTTGTGATGGAGAAGTATCTGAACACTTCCCTCTACGCGGATTGCTCTTCGCACGTCTACGACTGTGGCCGGCGGCCTCCGGGGGCTAGCATACCGTCAAATCTTGCGTAGGCGGCCTCTCACAAATCTAGAAGTGTTGAGGCGGTTGCAAACGCCTAGCACGCGTCTTCGGGGTGTGCCCCCCCCCTCACGGACGCCGCCGCCGCCGGCACCTGGAGGGGGGAAACGGACGCGTTGGGTCTACACGGAGTGGATGTAGCTGTGGGTTTGGCCCGGATGTTGCTCCAAAGTGTTCCTCTGGGCCGACCTAACACAACCGGGTGGAGAGGTCCACTGGTCAAAGCCCGTCCGTGCAAAGTCAAAGGGCTAGATCC
>NC_041386.1:651096051-651097547 GCF_002162155.2 Triticum dicoccoides
TACCGGGCCCTCATACATGCGGGGTGGTGTTGTGGCATGTCCGAAGAGGCGGCACGCGTCTCCGGGTTGTGGCCCCCCTTACGGACGGTAATGAAACGGTAGCAGACGTTCTGCGGTAACGATGGAGCGTGAATATTATTAAATACTTGGAGCGCGATAAAATCATGAGTTTTTTACACAACGTGGGCACATGTGCTATAGGACCGATAGTAATTTTTCAAAAAATTTTGTGATGGAGAAGTATCTGAACACTTCCCTCTACGCGGATTGCTCTTCGCACGTCTACGACTGTGGCCGGCGGCCTCCGGGGGCTAGCATACCGTCAAATCTTGCGTAGGCGGCCTCTCACAAGTCTGGAAGTGTTGAGGCGGTTGCAAACGCCCAGCACGCGTCTCCGGGGTGTGCCCCCCTCTCACGGACGCAGTCGCCGCCGGCACCTGGAGGGGGGAAACGGACGCGTCGGGTCTACACGGAGTGGATGTAGCTGTCGGTTTGGCCCGGATGTTGCTTCCCGGTGTCCCTCTGGGCCGACCTAACACAACCAGGTGGAGAGGTCCACTGGTCAAAGCCCGTCCGTGCAAAGTCAAAGGGCTAGATCCCGTGGTCAAACGCTACAGGGTTAGGCGGGACGGGGGCCCTGGGGGGGGGTAGCAATCCCACCGGAGCGTCGTACCGGGCCCTCATACATGCGGGGTGGTGTTGTGGCATGTCCGAAGAGGCGACACGCGTCTCCGGGTTGTGGCCCCCCTCACGGACGGCAATGAAACGGTAGTAGACGTTCTGCGGTAACGATGCCGGCGGCCTCCGGGGGCTAGCATACCGTCAAATCTTGTGTAGGCGGCCTCTCACAAGTCTAGAAGTGTTGAGGCGGTTGCAAACGCCCAGCACGCATCTCCGGGGTGTGCCCCCCCTCATGGACGGCGTCACCGCCGGCACCTGGAGGGGGGAAACGGACGCGTAGGGTCTACACGGAGTGGATGTTGCTCCCGGGTGTCGCTATGGGCCGACCTGACACAACCTGTGGCCCCGCTCACGGTCGGCGATGACACGGTAGTAGACAGATCAGGCGCTCATATAGTTACCGGATCAGGCACTCGGTAACGGTACCCCTCAGTCAGTTGCTCTCCTATGTATCACCTTTCGCGAGACCATAGAAAATATTTATATTATAATGAAATGTTGCTGACCATAGAAAAAATTCGGTTCAAAAAAAATTCAAGAACGTGTATTTGAAAATATTTAATATGTACGTACAAATATTTTATATGTATATGAAACTTTTCAATGCGTATGAAAATAATATACACTAAAAATATATTTGAAGACAGCTAATAATATATGCTGT
This sequence comes from Triticum dicoccoides, assembly GCF_002162155.2. NCBI lineage: Eukaryota > Viridiplantae > Streptophyta > Magnoliopsida > Poales > Poaceae > Triticum > Triticum dicoccoides. The sequence continues at coordinate 651,097,397 of NC_041386.1, forward strand.
AATTAACATGTATACGGCTAGTTTGTAATTAACATGTATAAAAAAAGAAATAAACCTATGCCTACGGCTTAGCCGTCGGCATATATGCCACGTGGCATTATTTATATATGCCGACGGCTAAGCCGTCGGCATAGGGCGCCTTATCCACTCG
>NC_041386.1:651097922-651155584 GCF_002162155.2 Triticum dicoccoides
GCCGGCCGCAGGGCTCCCAGCCCCTGGCTCGGCCTCCCGGAGCCCGCGGGCTGCCCCGACGAGCACGCGTGGGCGCGGCTTCGGCCGGCCCTGCTCGTTTCCTCCCGCGCCAGGGAGCACCTCCCTCCACCGCTGGACGCCGCCGTGCCCCCTCCCAGCCCCAGTGAGCACCCCCTCCCACAAATCGTTGTTGCCATTGCTTGTGTTCATGGTGGCTGGATGAATAGATAGATGCTAGATAGATAGATGGATGCTAGATGAATAGATAGATGGATGGATACATATTAGATAGTTTTGTGTAGTTTTATTAGGTATTTAGATACATACTAGATAGTTTTTACTAAGTTTGTGAATATAGATGAATTAGATGTTGGGCAAGTTTGTGATAGATGGATGGATATTGGTCAAGATAGTGTTTTGGTAATGTTGATTCATATATAAGAAGCAAATCAAGGCACATGGTTTCTAAAATACTTAATAAAGATTTTTTTTGCAATTTGACATGTTGTTTCATGTCGATTCATAATGTTGTGCCAAATGGTTAATGTGATATGATGACCTAATTTTTTTTCACTCAGTGTAATTAACAGGATTTGTGGTGTTCCATCTTCGCGGAGTGATCATCGACGTTGGAGGTGTTGGTCCACGATCGTCCCTCTCCTTTGATCGACTACATCGGAGGGTGAGCAACAATTCCATGACCTCGTCCACTTTTTTTTCCATGTCACTAGATTGAATTTTCACATCAAGTCGCGTAACCTAGGTCTCCCGTCCGAAAGGGTTGCATCGATAAATATGCATTCAATTGCATATTTATCACCGCAGCTCTTTCGGATTGTCCAGCGCTTTCCACAGACAGCCCGATGATGTGTAGATTGGGTACGTTGTTCATGCTCTACCCCGTTCCGAGACAGGATTTCGGCGGCGCCTCCCTGTTGTTCTCCGGATGCACATTCTCTCGGCATTTTGCCGAGACGTGTATTTGGAGAACAGCGGGGAGGCTTGCAGCAACGCGGAGTACGGGACAGCCGCTAAGGCCGTGATCACCAAATTTTGGGTAAGTTCTCTTCTGAATCACTTGTCTTCAGTTTCGTTCATAGTTTATCATTGGATCACTCAACTCATGCCTTGTTTGCTTCTGGTTTATGCAGCAACTCTATAGAGTTCTTGACGAGCACAAGGCCAGAGCCGACGTGGTCTTGCTTGCGGCTGCGAAGAAGAAAGCTCGTCAGTTGCAGTACGAGGTGCGCTGGGTTGCCGTCTCGCAGTACTACCACTACTACCTGCACCAAAAGATGACCAAAAGTCAAGCGCAGAAGCAGCGACTTACCTTGAACAGGGAGCAGTTCATGATGGTAACTATTACTAACTTTTCATTGTTTCAAGCAGTCAACTCTATGTTTCGTGCTCACATGTCATGCTTCCAAAATTTGCATAGGTTGTTCCTCGTTGGTGCTATGAAAGGCATGACGGATGGGCGAGTTTGGTGGATAGGTGGCTCGGCGCCGATGCAGAGTTTGCTGCCAAGAGCATCAAGGGCCGGGCTAACCGTGGAGCCGACGGGACACACGGCCAAGGAAACATGAACCACTGGAGCTTCAAGGCCATGAAGGTATATCTATGTGCATGATGCATTTTTGTTCTTCTTTACCGTCATGTTCTTATGTATGGCTAACTTCTATTTGACGTTGTAGGAGGACAAGTTGAAGAGGCCGCTCTCAGACATGGAGTCGTGGAAGCTGGCCCGCGAGCGGAGTCGTCGCAAGGAGGGCGAGAGCCAGTACTACGGCAAGACCGAGGAGCACCTGGGGTCTTACATTCATCACTATCAGGAGTTGCATCCGGATGTTCCTGTTGCCGAGGTCGCCCAGTCTCAGATCGACGACACGGCGGTGGTGGCCATCCAGGGGAAGAAGAATGGCCGGTATCCGTGTTTCGACGGCTTGATCTCTCCTTCGATCTTGTACACACAGCTTCGGGCTAGCAACCCGAGCCAGTTAGAGAGTACGGGGCGTTCACAGACTCCTTTAGCCCGCCAGCATGCTGTAAGTACTTCCTCTTTATCTTTTTCTATCTAGCATTCTCAGTTTATTTTCAGCATTGCTCACTTAGAAACAATCTAAATTATGTAGGCATATAAGGAGTTTGTCGAGCATAGGAATCTCGAGGTGCGGGAGTACTTGAAACGAGTGAAGGCAAACGATGATTACAACCGTCAGATGATGACAGTTAGTTCTCCCCTCTTAAAACCAAGCTAAATTTTTGCACTTTCATTCCTTCTGATCTTCTAGTTTGCTTGTTTAACTAACATTCAGGCTATGTAATCATCGTGCCATGCCTTTCATATTCCTACTTTTATGATGTTTCATGTCTTGCACTACTTTTATGTTCATGAACTTGAGTCGGTGATGATCTTTAGATGATGTGATGAACTTGAGTATGTTTAGATGATGATGGTGAACTTGAGTATGTTTAGATGATGAACTGTCATATTTCTGCATAATTTCATATTGTTCTGTTTTGAAATGCTGTCAAATGAATTGGAAAAGAGAAAACAGGGAAAATAATAAATAAAAAAACTATGCCTACGGCAAAGCCGTCGGCATATATAAGCCCAAGAGTCACCAGGGCTCGCCACGTGGCGGATCTATGCCGACGGCTTTGCCGTAGGCATACCTCTGCTGCCAGGAGTAACCAGAAGACGACACGTGGCAGGGCTATGCCTACGGCAAAGCCGTCGGCATAGATAAATCTATGCCGACGGCTTTGCCATAGGCATAGCCCTGCCACGTGGCATTGCATGATTCGTCCGCGTTTTTGACGGCGCCGTCCGTTGCCGTCAGACGAAAAAGACTGCTGACGGCTATACTATGCCGACGGCTGACGCTAGGCCGTCGGCATAGGCCCCTATGCCGACGGCTTTACTATGCCGACGGTCTGACAAGACTACGCTGACGGCATCTACGCCGACGGGTCTATGCCGACGGCAGCCGTAGGCATAGACCTATGCCGACGGCTTGGGGGCCTATGCCGACGGCCCTCGGCCGTAGGCATAGACCGCGAGTCCGGTAGTGACCAGAGCTTTCTGTCCGTGCTACCGCCGTCGTAGGAACACCAGAAGCTGATACATTGATAAGCGATCCGGCTTGTGGCGAGGCGCAAGGTAAGCGGGCATGTATCGAAGTTACAATTAGTACAGTATAGCAGTATAGCTGGCCATGGACCCATGGTGTCCTGTCCTGGAACTGATTCCCCGTAGAATGTGTATGGGACTGTGTAACTAATAAGGTTGTGTTTGGTTGGCAGTAAAGTATTGTAAAAATCGAAGTATCGACAACTACAGTATATTAACCTGCTGGTGCAAGATACTGCAGTTATCAAAGTAATTTAAAGTAGCAACAATGCAGAGGACCGGTTTGGCTGCTAATTTTTTTAAATAATATTTTTTTTATTATTTTGCACAAATATTACGCTGAAAAAATAAATTGCAAAAATAATACACCGTCGGTCCACCGTAGGCCGATTGGGCCTAATCAGCCCGCAGTGAGCCAAGTGGTCGCAGTCGGCCCGTAGCCGGCCGACAGCTGGCCCGCCTGCCACGTGCCGGCCGCACATTGGGCAGGCCACGTCGCGAGGGGGAGGGAGGGAGCTGTCGGCGCGGGCGGTTTGTAAATTTTTAAATGGGCGTAATATTTTTGCAAATTAATAAAAACAATGTATTATTTAAAAAAAATAGCGGTTTGGCTAGCGCCCTAACAACGTAAATATAGCCGTTAACAGTTGAAAACGTGCGCGTTCTTGAAGCTAGCTAGCTGGGCGCATGCAAACCGTAGCACTCCCTCTGTATCAGAGCATCTCCAACAGACGCGCTAAACTAGCGCCGCGCCGCAAATTAGGCTGTTTTAGCGCGCGCGCAACGCGGCGGGTGGCTCCAGCGGGCGCGCAAAAACCGCACGCGCGCTATAACGAGTTGGGCGCGCGGTCGGATACGCTATCCCGCGTGGTGTATTTGGGGCGCCCGCTTCCGCGCGCCGCACTCTCTCCTCTCCACCTCCTACGTCCCGCGCACACATTTTTTGCGCGCTGCTGGAACATCGCGCGCGCTGCATTATAGCGCGGCTGTTGGAACCAGCGCTGACGGCCACACTAAACCAGCCGAAGCGCGCATGGCATACTAGTTTTTAGCGCGAGGCGCGAAGCGCGGCTGTTGGAGATGCTCTCACAATACTTGTAAGTTGTAACCGAGGGAAACTAGTACTCCTCTGTACCCCCGCCCCCGCCACCTCCGCCGCCTTGTTTGCCGTCCGAGGAGGATGGCCCGCCTGGGGGCGGCCCTGCGCGTGATCTTGGCGGAGCTCATCGCCGTTTTGTCCAGCGGGAGGCTCGTGTTGGCTTCGTCGTCTCCTACGCCGGGTCGGCGCTGCCGATGCAAGGCTCGGGCCGGTCGGGGCCGAATTTCGTGTTTTGATCCTTTTTGGAAAGAATTTCAGGATCTGACCCCTGTTTGATTTTTTTTCGCGATTTGACCCTTTTTCCTACCGCCAGGGCCTCTGGCGATAGGGTTAGATAGCCTACCGCCACGGCCCATGGCGGTACGAAACTTATTCACGTCAGCGCGCGGAGACGGTGCCGTCCCCCTCCGTCGCACCCTACCGCCAAGGGCCCTGGCGGTAGGGTGTCTGACCATACCGCCAGGGGCCGTGGAGGTAGGGTCCGGGCAGTTATTTGCCCCGAAACCCCCGCGCCCCTACCCATCTCCCCACCCCTCCCCCCCGTCGGCAGTTCATCCTTTTCTCCCCCAAGTCGCCCCTCTCTCCCTCTCTCATCTCCTCCACTCCCCTCCTTGGATCTTCACCGATTCTTCACCGTTTTGGCGGATCGAGATGGCCCCGAGGAGAGAACCGTAAGCTCCTCCGATCGCTCCAATTAGTTTTTGCAAACTTGCTTCCGATTCGACGCATTATTTGCTTGAAATCCCTCATGTTGTTGAACTTAGATTGATTTTTTTTCACCTAAGATTGATTTTAGTTGTAGTTCTTAGTTCTTTAGTAAGTAGTGGTATTGGATATGTACTCTAATCAATAGTTCATATGTTAGTGTGAAGATGAACCCTAGTTCATAATTTTTTTTGTTAAAAAAATTATGATGTAATGATGATAAAGGGATGAACCCTAGTTTGATGATGCATGTGATATGATGATATGATCTAGTGTGAAGATGAACCCTAGTTTGATGATGCATGTTGATATGATGATATGAAGATGTTGTTTGGAAAATTTTGTTTAAAAATATGAAGCTATGATGTATGTTGGAGGTTTTTTTTGATATGATGCATGTTGATATGATTTGATCCATCATGTGTAGTAGATGTTGTTGGAGGAATATGCTTAAAATTTTATTTTGATATGATTTGAGTTCATTGTTTGTTTATGTATGCTTATGCTTATGGTGCTTTTGTTTATGAAACTCTATTAAGGCGGCCACCTCTTGCGGACAACATCGGCCAACGGTACTCCATGCTGGACTGGGCATTCGACAAGGGTCATCGTGCCCGTTTCATAGAGAACGGAGAGGTAAGTGATATGAAAGAAAATTTGATCAAAGTTCTCGGATTGATGAAAATGATTTCCTAACTTTTTGGCGTTCACTTTTTGACAGACGCTCCAGCCACTGCGCATGAGGGGTCACGGGGTTCATGGGCATATGGACTACAACGAGCGCTACGCGCCGTTCTTCAAGAAAGCCCGTCTGTTGGGTTTCGTGCTGCAGTTCAAGCGTCAGCCGCCGACGCTTGTCCACGCGGCTCTCATAGCTCTGATTGACCGTTGGAGACCGGAGACCCATTCTTTCCATCTGCCATGCGGGGAGATGACGGTGACCCTAGAGGACTGGGGGATGATTACTGCAATGCCGATCGAGGGTCATGCACTCACCGGTCGAGTGGAGAGGGCCAACTGGCAGGAGAGGGTCACCACCCTCATCGGCGACTGCCCCGGTGCCAAGAGTAACCGTACATCCGGTGTGTCGTTGATCTGGCTCTCGGAGCACCGGAAGACATGCCCCCAAGGCGCAGGTGAGGCGACTGTGGAGTTGTACGCGAGGGCCTATCTGTGGTATATTCTCTCGGAGGTCGTGTTTCCAGACAGCTCCGGGAACTCTGCCAACTAGGCGTATCTGTTCTTCCTAGCGGACTGGGATGCAGGTTACAGTTGGGGGACGGCATCTCTCGCCTACCTATACCGTTCGGTAAGAGAGTGTCTAATTGCGTACCTACCTACGGAAGTGTGTCCATGACATTTTGTTATATCTGATCCTCATTTGATGTTTTGCAGCTTGACGATGCAATGCAGAGGACGGGAGACAAGTCCAATATGGGTGGCTTTGTCTGGGCCTTCTCCATTTGGATGTGGGAGCGGCTGCCGGTGGGGCGTCCGGAGAAGTTGCGAAGACGCCCATGGGAAGACTATGCCGAAGAAGGCGACGAGACTCGAAACCCCACCGTAGTTTACGAGTGGGACGTTGTCAAACTCTACACGGGCCTAAACAAGACTTCGTACAAGACCTACACCAACGAGTTGGACGCTTTGACGCATTAGCAGGTATATGAACTCGCCCAACACCTTTCTCTTTGATTCCACTTTTGATCGAGAGTGCGAACTTACCAAGGTTTATGTAATAGGTAAACTGGTGGCCGTATCGACAAGAACGAGAGTGGGACTTTGATCTGAACGTGATGTGCGATGCGGACCGTGGTCTCTGGCGGTGCATCGTGCCCATGATCTGTGTGTACGCCGTCGAGTGGCATTTGCCACAACACGTGGCCACGCAGTTTGGGATTTATCAGCATACCCCACCGGGCCAGCCCACCGATACCGGCGGCCACGCGCTCCACCTGTGAGCTCTTTGTTCTTCGTGGTTATCATGTTTCTTGTTGCTTATGATGATCTCATTGCGCTTATGATGATTCTTGTTGCTTATGCCTTGCAGGATGAGCCGGCAGAAGAATCAGTCGATCACAGACTGGGGAGAGGAGCATAAGACTCATGTGACGGAGTGGAACCGACGGAGGTACAATAAAGACGTGGAGAGGAGAGTGACTAACTGGGATGATTACCTGGACCGACACATGAGGTGGTACGATGATGGCCAGAAGCACCGTCTTTGTCTCAGGCCTCGATGGACGGCGGAAGACATCGCGGAGCTGCAGAGGGATGACCTCGATGAACAGGCATACCAGTCCGGCATCAGAGACATGCACAGTGGATTTAGGGAGTTTGCACCCCTCATCAACAGAGTGGTAAGTTCGAACTGACGGTCGTATTTAAAATATTTTATTCGTCATCGTGACTGGCTTATGCCGTTGCAGTCCGGTGAGCTGAACAGATGCATCTTTGAAGCCTCAGATGCACTAGGAGATCTTCCCGGGAGCGTACAATCAGAGACCAGAGTCAGGGGGACGATGAAGGTACAATTTCAGCCTCCTCGGAACAGATGCATCTTGTTCACTTGCAGTCAGTTGATTTGATACTTGTTATGACCTTGCTTCATTGTGAGTGCAGAAGTTCGTGCAGCGTTGTCGCAAGCTGGTAGGGCTGCTTGGGTGTGCTGGAGTTGGGTCAGTTGAAGCATATCAGCCTGTAGCCACACAAGGTCTCATCGGCTCATCGAGCCATGCTCCCTCGTCGTCTAGGTTGGTTGGGGAGGAGGAGGAGGAGGAGGAGGATTAGGAGTAGGAGGAGGAGGAGGAGGAGGCCACATATGAAGAAAGGGAGGAGGAGGATGAGAGCAACGGGGAGGAGGAGTACGATGAAGATTATGGACCTCCAGCAACTCAAACGCCTCAAGCATCTCAGCTACCGAAGAAGAGGAATTCGAAGAAGAAGGATTTGCTGAGTCCGGACCCTTTCCAGAGACCAGTTCCTCGACGACCCAAGAAGAAGACTGAAGAGACTCGTTCAAAGAGTAACAAGGACCGTACCTACAAGAGGGGAAGGAGCAACTGATTATGCTCTTCGATAGTTGGCTCTTTTAGTTTGGTTGAACTTCGTTTGGTTGAACTTTTCTAGTGGTTATGAAACTACGTGGAACTATGTGTTTGCTATTTGTGGATCTATGTGTTTGCTATTTGTGGAACTATGTGGAACTCCGTTTACTAATTAGTTGAAGTTCGTTTGAAATGTTCTATGCACTTCAAATTTGTTAATGTGTATGTGATGCCCAAGTTTAATTGTTTGAGATCTGTGATATTGTTGTCATATTTGTGAAACTTGCTATAATATTACTGTCATATTGAATTTGAAAAGAAGCAAGCAAATGAACTTAAATTCATAAAACACAGGACCCTACCGCCAAGGACCCTGGCGGTAGGGTCAGACAACCTACCGCCAGGGCCCTTCAATTCTTCGTTACAGAAACATTACACTGAAAATAGGACCCTACCGCCATGGGCTCTGGCGGTAGGGTCGCACAGCCTACCGCCAGGACTCCTGGCGGTAGGTACTTAACCACGTTCAGCGCAGTCAAACGGCCGCCGTCCCCCTCCGCCGCACCCCTACCGCCATGGGTCGTGGCGGTAGGCTATCTAACCCTACCGCTAGAGGCCATGGCGGTAGCAAAGGGTCAAATCTCGAAATTTTTAGCAACAGGGGTCAGATCCTGAAATTCTTTCCAAAAAGGGTCAAAACACGAAATTCGGCCGCCGGTCGGGGCCGGGGGCGGTTCGGCTGCTTTCGTGCCAAGGGGTGGGCCAGCTTTCCAGCTGCTGTGTTGTTGTCACCTCTGCGGCTGATGTGGATGATATGGCCGTTGGGCAAAGCGAGGCGGACCGCTTTTTGACCGGACCATCCATCGGGTCCTGTGCGGATCAGGCTCTAGGCGCGCAGGCTCTGGAGAGTTCTGCATCCTATGGCGGGCGAACGAGCAGCCGTGTCGCGAGAACCGGCGTTGATTCAAATGGTGGGTCCCCTAGGTCGATCACTTTACCATGATGGGGTTTGGGGAGAGCTTGGGTGCCGCGGGTCTGTCACTCTGTCACCGCTTGGGGGAGCAGACGATCTGGCCCATGGACCCCAGCTGGCAGCATGCACCTCCTACCGCCCAGCCAGGACTAGATCATGCCTTCAGTGGGCACGGTTAGCAAGGAGGATCTTGGGACTTTGGGGGCAAGCGGGCCCAGCATCGGATCGGGCGAGCGGCTGTCTCCTGCCGGTTTGCAGTGGGACATAATCACGATCAACCTCTCAAGAAATTGCGAGGGTGCCACTTGCCCTGCATGCGCTGGTCCCCATCCATGCACGCCATGCAACTCCTGTAGCTCGCTGGACATGTTACGTAAAGAGCTAGCTACGGCCCTGTCTCCGATTTTGTCAAGACTGCCTAGCAGAGAGCCACCTGCTACGACAAAGCGTCCGTGCAGGAAGAGGGGCCAACTTCAAACCCCCGCAGAAGTGTGCATGTGGCAAGAGGCGTGGGTAGAGGATCTCAGGTCACGAAGCAACAGGGAGTGCTGATCCGTAAACTGTGCATTGTGAGTGAGGGAGACGTCATCTCCGACAAGGTGCTGCATGCGTACGTCCAGCTGTTCGATCGGCCCATGACGGACACCCACATCAAGGTCATCTTAGCACTGTTTGGATGGGAGCCCTCGGTGCAACCTCTGTTTGAGAACGAAGACGTAGTGGTGAGCGGGCATTAGTTGACTCGCTATGGACGCGCTGGTAGGCTGCAGTCATGAGTGCTTTTCCCCTGAAAATTTTGGTGTGGAATGTCCGGGGCCTCAACAGCCCAGCCTGTAGATCGGCCATTGTCTAGGTGGTCGTGGCGGCAAACCCGTGTGTGGTTTGCTTGCAGGAAACCAAGATGGAAACTGTAACGGTGGATGTTGTTAAGCACTATCTTGGTAATAGATTTGAGCACTTTTATTACTTGTCGGCGAATGCTACGAGGGGAGGAATCCTCATTGCTTTGGACGCCTTGGCGGTGTCCCTCTCTCACCCCCACTACACGAATAACACCCTCACGACCCTCGTTAAACCACTGGGTGGTGTGGAGTTGTGGTTCACTGGGGTCTACGGGCCGCAAGCAGATAGTGAGAAGCTTGAGTTCATGCAAGAGCTAGTGGATGTTCGGGAGCTGCTGGTAGGACCTTGGCTATTAGCAGGCGACTTCAATTTGCTAGTAAACCCGGAGGACAAAAGCAACGACAGGATTAATAGGAGGATGATGGCTCAGTTTCGATCTAAGCTCAACTTCTTGGAGCTGAAGGAAATGTATGTAGACGGCCGACGGTACACCTGGTCAAACGAGCGAGCGGAGGCAACTCTTGAAAGATAGATCATGCGTTTTGCACGAACTTATGGGAAGACTTGCACCCATCTAGCCACCTCATGGCTTTGGGCTCCGTAGTTTCTGGTCACTGCCTGATGATGCTGGACCTAAATGCAGACCTGATCATGGGAAGGCGTTTCAAGTTCGAAGCCTTCTGGACTAGAGTTGATGGGTTTATGGAGGTGGTCAGCGAGGCGTGGGGTTCCATCCCCATGGCAGAAAACCCATATGTGTTCCTAGATGCCAAGCTCAGGGCGACAACAAAAGCCCTCAAGAAGTGGAGTGACAGGAGAATTGACAATATCAAGATGCAAATTTCCATTGCAATGGAGGTGATCTTTAGGTTGGACAAGGCAATGGAGAGTCGACCTCTCACGCAGTCGGAGCATGCACTGCGAAAACTGCTGAAAAAGAAGCTGCTCGGCCTTTGCTCGCTTGAGAGAACCATATCGCGCCTGAGATATTGTATGCTCTTCCTCCATGAGGGAGACACAAACACTGGGTTCTTCCATAGTCATGCGCAGCACCAGCAGAGGAGGAACATGATCACTTCCTTAGCGCATGTGTCAAGCATCGCCACGGGGCAAGATGAGCTCTCGGCCATGGTGGATGGATATTTTGAGGGGCTCTTGGATTCCCCACAAGACAGGGAGTGCTCGATCAATCTGGAGCGATTGCATCTGCCAAGGAGAGACCTTTCACACCTTTAAACTCCATTCTCAGAGGAGGAAGTAAGGAAAGTGGTCAAGGCCATGCCTTTGGACAAAGCGCCGGGCCCGGACGGTTTCACAGGGCGGTTCTATGCTGTTTGTTGGCATATCATCAGAGAGGATATCATGTGGGTGTTCAAGCTTTTCCACCATGGAGATGTGCGGGGTTTGCCTTCGATCAACAGAGATATAGTTTCTTTGCTCCCAAAGATTGATGGTGCAGTGCAGCTTAAAGACTTCCAGTCGGTGAGCCTCATGCATGGTGCAATAAAGATTTTTGACAAGGTTTTGGAAATAAGGTGGCCGTGGAGTTGCCGAACCTGGTGGGGCATCACCAGAGCGCCTTCATCAAAGGGCACTCGATACATGACAACTTCATGCTGGTTCAATGCATGGTCCGACGTCTACATGCTATGTGAGAAGCCACTGTCATGCTCAAGCTGGATATCACAAAGGCCTTCGACACGGTAAAGTGGGCCTTCCTCGTTCAAATCGTTCGTGCAATGGGATTTGGCACAAGATGGATCAACTGGGTTTGTGGCCTTTTGGGAAGCTCTTCCATGAGGATCTTGGTGAATGGACTGCCGGGCCGGCCCATTTTCAACTGTTGTGGATTACGCCAGGGTGGCCCTCTGTCCCTGATGCTGTTCATTCTAGTCATGGAGCCTTTGCACAGAATGGTTGAGCTCGCCTCGTCTAGGGGCATCATGGCGCCGCTCGCAAGGGGTGGCCTCAGACATCGCATCTCTTTGTTCATGGTCGACGCCATGCTTTTCATCAAGCCCAACAACCTTGACCTTCAGGCCACCTCCTTCATCCTGGACCTCTTCGGCCGTGCGTCTAGGCTACGAGTCAATCTATCAAAGAGTGAGGCGCTGCTAATCCAGTGCGATGAGCAAACCATGCAGCGGGTGACCGCAATGCTGGGGTGTCTGATCGGTTCGTACCCGTGTGAGTATCTTGGTCTTCCCCTCATGATCAGAAAACAAACGGCAGCACAGCTTATGAGCATCATGGATTGTGTGGCAAAGAGGCTCCCGAGATGGCGGGCGGCCAGTGTGCCAAAAAGTGGTCGACTACTGCTTGTCAAAGATGTTCTCTGTGCCATCCCGATCCATGCAATGATGGCCCTCGACATTCCTCAGAAGGTGATCTCGCCAATGAAAAAAATCTGTAGAGGCTTCTTATGGTGCGCCAAGGACATAGCAAATGGGGGCCAATGCATGGTCGTGTGGCACAAGTTATGCACGCCAAAGTGGGTTGGGGGCCTGGGGGTCCCGAATTTAAGCTGGCTCAACACCGCTATGCAGGCGCTATGGCCTTTGCTCTGGGGGGCCTGGGGTCCCCCTTTACTTCTTTAATATATAGTGCGCACGCTTGTGCGCATTCGAGAGAAAGAGGGAAACTAGTACAAACTCCCCCAACTACAAGTATTTTGGTACAGAGGTAGTAGCTCATATGCATAAACTGAACCGGCATGCACAAGGATAATAGATTTCCTATTAGAACGCCACGACGTAAGCGTCTTGATCACCATGGGTGGAGCTGCGCATGAACGGTTTGGCCTTCTTCCACGACGCGGACACTTCCTTCCAATAATCCATCGTCTGCTTCTTCTTAGAGTAGCTCCCGCCACCGTCGTGGCCAGGCAAGAGTACGGATCAGCGCGGCGTGGAACTTGGGGCCGACGACCGGTACAAGAGGCGGCAGAAGAAGAAGATGGAGGCACCTTTGTTCTCACTGTTGTCGTCCTCAGAAGGAGACATCTCGAGAGGCAATTCAGCAGCGCGGCATGAGTTGTTGCAAACATCCATCGAAGAAGATAACGATCGACGTGTGACGAGCTCGTCTTTTTCGCCTGCTCTGTTTTAAAAGAAAGAGGTTTGGTTTTTTTAGACAGAGAAAATACTCTAGTTTTAATACCGCAGATAAATACTACAGATTTGTATACTTTCTTGTGGTGCCTTTGGAAATCTAGAAATGATACTTTTTTTGGCAGAAAAAAATCGACATCCTACCCAAGTGTTGTTGTCTTTAACGCCATCTTAGAGAGAAGTAATCTAGAAGGAATACTGACTCATGCAGATCACTCTCAGCCTCGCAACACTTTATGATATCAATGTGACACAGATCCCCTCTTTTGCTGTAGGTTGCTACATTTGTTGTGATGCAACATGGAAGGTTGACAGAGATGCTTAATTGGCTCCTGCTGGAATTGGGATTTATATTCAGGTGGATAATAATCAGCATTTCAAATAACTACATATTGCAGCCATGTCCCCACCTGCTGCATCTGCCCTTCAGGCTGAAGCTTTAGCTCTTCTTGCTACAAAATTGGCTATGTTATCTAGATACAAGAACCCCAGTACTTCACAGATTGTCAGGTCTTGGCTCATGTGACTTCTACCAACAACATATTATCTACCACAGATCATTGGGAGATCAGGCCGCGGTTGGCGACAATACAAGCTTCCTCTTCTTTCCAGAAGCTTGAATGTTAAAGCTCATCATTTAGCTAGATTAGCTACAAGAATTAACTCTACATCTCTAGCTATCAGATGCCTATGTCAGGATGTAGGTCTTTGTGCAAGCAGAGATATCCTCTCTGATCTTTCTGTGAATCTTTTCACGATTCTTTCTGTAAAGTGCTGCTGAGTTCAATAAAGTATTTCTGTTAAAAAAATACCACTGTTTTTATTGGTGGCCAAACAGGTCACAGTAATTAAAACTACAGTACCCAGAAAAACTATGGTATTATCAAAATACTTTGCTACCAAGCCTGGTGTTAGTTTGCCTATGGTGTTTCTTTGTTTTCATTTCGAGGGAAATGCGCACATGATCATGATTACTATGTAGCATTTGATCCATACCATGGGACTGTGTAGACTGACTCACATAGTTCTTGTAGAGCACCATGTTAGAATAATTGTATAGGAGATAGGAGAGGCTGTTTAACTTGTACCTAAATTCTATCGCTTCTTCTCTCTTATCTCCTGTAACGACCTCTTGGTCGATCTCTCTCTCGATCTCTCTGTAACTTGTGCATCAAGGCTCTGCGTAATATATACAAAGCGGCCCGAGACAAAGGGTTCTACGCTTCCACATATCTTTACATGGTAACAGAGCCTCTTCCTCATTAGATCGGAACGGGATCACATCTAGCTACCTTCCGCGACCGAGATCATGTCCACCACCTCCGCCGCCTTGACGCCCAGCACCATGGGCGCGCTCACCACCGCATCATCCTCCACCTTCACCCCATCATCCAGCTCCAACAATTCCTTTCTCAGATCGCCACCCCAAGAGAAGCTGACGAGGGGAAATTTCCTGCTCTGGAAGGCTATCATTCTGCCCCAGATCAAGGGCGCGCAGATGGAGCATCATCTCGACGCGATGAGTCCGGCATCGCCGGCCACCCTCACCATCACCAAGGACGACAAGGACGAACATGTGGTCAACTTTGCCCAATCCCTCTGGTACGCACAGCAGCAACAACTCCAAGGCTACTTGATGGGCTCCCTCTCCCGCGACATCCTTGCACAGGTCGCCACGCTCACCACGCCGGCTCAAGTGTGGAGCGCCATCTACGCCATGTTTGTTACCCAGAGTCAAGCTCAAGCCATCAATACCCGCATTGAGCTGACAAACCTTCAAAAAGGTAACATGAGTATGGCTGAATATCTTGGAAAGATTAAGTCTTACCGATGAGGTTGCATCTACCGCCGCCGCACTCTCTGATCCAGAGATCGTGTCCAAGATTCTTGCCGGGCTTGACATGGAGTATAACCCTGTTGTTTCAGCTCTGGCTGCTCGAGTTGAACCCATCACCGTCCAGGAGCTCTACAGCCAGCTCCTGAGCTTCGACGCCCGCCTCAGCCTCCTCCACGGAAACAACATCCACCAGTCCTCCGTTAACTCCGCCTCCCGTGACTGCGGCCATGGGCGCGATCACCAGGGGCAACGCAGCAGCGGCCGTGCTACAACAACAACAACAGGACAGGGGGTGGCGGCTTCAACAACAACAATAGCCGCCGTACCTCCCGTCCACGCCCTCGATGCCAACTTTGCAAGAAGGCGGGCCATGAACTCATGGACTGCTGGTACCACTATGATGAAGATTATGTCCCCGACTCTCGCCATGTTGCTGCAGCCATGCATGAGCAAGGAGGAGAAGGAGTTTGGTACGTTGACTCTGGTGCAACGGACCACGTCTCAAGCAAGCTAGAGCAACTTGCTCTTCGTGAAAAGTACCTTGGCCATGATCAAATTCACACTGCAAGTGGTGGAGGTATGGATATTACACACATTTGTCAAGCTTTTATTAATTCCCCTACTCTTAAACATGATGTCCTACATGTTCCTCAAGCCGACAAAAACCTTGCATCAATGTCTCGTTTAGCCACTGGTAATAATGTCTTCTTTGAAACTCACCCTCGTTACTTTTTTATAAAGGATCGAGCAATGAGGGAATTCCTCCATCACGGTAGATGCATTGGAGGTCTCTACCCCATCACATCCGGAGCACTTAGTCGCAAGCGTCGTCAAGTATATGATGTCTACTACACAACCTTCTTCTTGTAGACGTTGTTGGGCCTGCAAGTGCACAGGTTTGTAGGACAGTAGAAAATTTCCCTCAAGTGGATGACCTAAGGTTTATCAATCCGTGGGAGGCGTAGGATGAAGATGGTCTCTCTCAAACAACTCTGCAACCAAATAACAAAGAGCCTCTTGTGTCCCCAACACACCCAATACAATGGTAAATTGTATAGGTGCACTAGTTCGGTGAAGAGATGGTGATACAAGTGCATTATGGATAGTAGATAAAGGTATTTGTAATCTGAAAATATAAAAACAACAAGGTAACTAATGATAAAAGTGAGCGTAAACGGTATTGCAATGGTAGGAAACAAGGCATAGGGTTCATACTTTCACTAGTGCAAGTTCTCTCTGAAGGAAGTATGCCCTAGAGGCAATAATAAAGTTATTATTTATTTCCTCATATCATGATAAATGTTTATTATTCATGCTAGAATTGTATTAACCGGAAACATGCTACATGTGTGAATACAAAGACAAACATAACGTCACTAGTATGCCTCTACTTGACAAGCTCATTAATCAAATATGGTTATGTTTCCTAACCATAGACATGTGTTGTCATTTGATTAACGGGATCACATCATTAGGAGAATGATGTGATTGACACGACCCATTCCGTTAGCCTAGCACTTGATCATTTAGTATATTGCTATTGCTTTCTTCATGACTTATACATGTTCCTGTAACTATGAGATTATGCAACTCCCGTTTACCGGAGGAACACTTTGTGTGCTACCAAACGTCACAACATAACTGGGTGATTATAAAGGAGTACTACAGGTGTCTCCGAAGGTACATGTTGGGTTGGCGTATTTCGAGATTAGGTTTTGTCACTCCGATTGTCGGAGAGGTATCTCTAGGCCCTCTCGGTAATGCACATCACTATAAGCCTTGCAAGCAATGTAGCTAATGAGTTAGTTACAGAATGATGCATTACGTAACGAGTAAAGAGACTTGCCGGTAACGAGATTGAACTAGGTATTGGATACCGACAATCAAATCTCGGACAAGTAACATACCGATGACAAAGGGAACAACGTATGTTGTTGTGCGGTTTGACCGATAAAGATCTTCGTAGAATATGTAGGAGCCAATATGGGCATCCAGGTTCCGCTATTGGTTATTGACCGAGAATAGTTCTAGGTCATGTCTACATAGTTCTCGAACCCGTAGGGTCCGCACACTTAACGTTACGATGACAGTTTTATTATGAGTTTATAAATTTTGATGTACCGAAGTTTGTTCGGAGTCCCGGATGTGATCACGGACATGACGATGAGTCTCGAAATGGTCGAGACATAAAGATTGATATATTGGACGAATATATTCGGACACCGGAAGTGTTCCGGGTGTTTTCGGAGAAAACCGGAGTGCCAGAGGGTTACCGGAATCCCCCCGGGAGAAGTAATGGGCCTTATGGGCCTTAGTGGAGAGAGAGAGGGGCAGCCAGGATGGGCCGCGCGCCCCCTCCCCCTCTGGTCCGAATTGGACTAGGAGAGGGGGGGCGGCGCCCCCCTCTTTCCCTCTCCCTCTCCCCCTTCCTTTCCCCCTCCTAGTAGGAGTAGGAAAGAGGGAGTCCTACTCCTACTAGGAGGAGGAGGACTCCTCCTTGGCGCGCCCCCTAGGGCCGGCCGGCCTCCCCCCTTGCTCCTTTATATACGGGGGCAGGGGGGCACCCTAGAACACACAAGTTGATCTATGTGATCGTTCCTTAGCCGTGTGCGGTGCCCCCCTCCACCATATTCCACCTCGGTCATGTTGTCGCAGAGTTTAGGCGAAGCCCTGCGCCGGTAGAACATCATCATCATCACCACGCCGTCGTGCTGACGGAACTCATCCCCGACACTTTGCTGGATCGGAGTGTGGGGATCGTCATCGAGCTGAACGTGTGCTGAACTCGGAGGTGTCGTACGTTCGGTACTTGGATCGGTCGGATCGTGAAGAAGTATGACTACATCAACCGCGTTGTATTAACGCTTCCGCTTACGGTCTACGAGGGTACGTGGACAATACTCTCCCCTCTCGTTGCTATGCATCACCATGATCTTGCGTGTGCGTAGGAAAACTGTTGAAATTACTACGTTCCCCAACAGTGGCATCCGAGCCTGGTTTTATGCGTAGATGTCATATGCACGAGTAGAACACAAGTGAGTTGTGGGCGATACAAGTCATACTGCTTACCAACATGCCATACTTTGGTTCGGCGGTATTGTGAGATGAAGCGGCCCGGACCGACATTACGCGTATGCTTACGCGAGACTGGTTTCACCGTTACGAGCACTCGTGCTTAAAGGTGGCTGGCGGGTGTCTGTCTCTCTCATTTTAGCTGAATTGAGTGTGGCTATGCCCGGTCCTTGCGAAGGTTAAAACAGCACTAACTTGATGAACTATCGTTGTGGTTTTGATGCGTAGGTAAGAACGGTTCTTGCTAAGCCCGTACCAGCCACGTAAAATTTGCAACAACAAAGTAGAGGACGTCTAACTTGTTTTTGCAGGGCATGTTGTGATGTGATATGGTCAAGACGTGATGCTATATTTTATTGTATGAGATGATCATGTTTTGTAACCGAAGTTATCGGCAACTGGCAGGAGCCATATGGTTGTCGCTTTATTGTATGGAATGCAAATGCCCTGTAATTGCTTTACTTTATCACTAAGCGGTAGCGATAGTCGTAGAAGCAATAGATGGTGTAACGACAACAATGCTATGATGGAGATCAAGGTGTCGCGCCGGTGACGATGGTGATCACGACGGTGCTTCGAAGATGGAGATCACAAGCACAAGATGATGATGGCCATATCATATCACTTATATTGATTGCATGTGATGTTTATCCTTTATGCATCTTATCTTGCTTTGATTGACGGTAGCATTTTAAGATGATCTCTCACTAAATTATCAAGAAGTGTTCTCCCTGAGTATGCACCATTGCGAAAGTTCTTTGTGCTGAGACACCACGTGATGATCGGGTGTGATAGGCTCTACGTTCAAATACAACGGGTGCAAAACAGTTGCACACGCGGAATACTCAGGTTAAACTTGATGAGCCTAGCATATAACAGATATGGCCTCAGAACACGGAGACCGAAAGGTCGAGCATGAATCATATAGTAGATATGATCAACATATTGATGTTCACCGTTGAAACTACTCCATCTCATGTGACGATCGGACATGGTGTAGTTGATATGGATCACGTAATCACTTAGAGGATTAGAGGGATGTCTATCTAAGTGGGAGTTCTTAAGTAATATGATTAATTGAACTTAAATTTATCATGAACTTAGTACCTGATAGTATTTTGCTTGTCTATGTTTGTTGTAGATAGATGGCTCGTGCTGTTGTTCTGTTGAATTTTAATGCGTTCCTTGAGAAAGCAAAGTTGAAAGATGATGGTAGCAATTACACGGACTGGGTCCGTAACCTGAGGATTATCCTCATTGCTGCACAGAAGAATTACGTCCTGGAAGCACCGCTGGGTGCCAGGCCTGCTGCTGATGCAACTGACGACGTTAAGAATGTCTGGCAGAGCAAAGCTGATGACTACTCGATAGTTCAGTGTGCCATGCTTTACGACTTAGAACCGGGTCTTCAACGATGTTTTGAACGTCATGGAGCATATGAGATGTTCCAGGAGTTGAAGTTAATATTTCAAGCAAATGCCCGCATTGAGAGATATGAAGTCTCCAATAAGTTCTATAGCTGCAAGATGGAGGAGAATAGTTCTGTCAGTGAACACATACTCAAAATGTCTGGGTGTAATAATCACTTGATTCAACCGGGAGTTAATCTTCCTGATGATAGTGTCATTGACAGAAATCACTGCCACCAAGCTACAAGAGCTTCGTGATGAACTATAGTATGCAAGGGATGGACAAGACTATTCCCGAGCTCTTCGCAATGCTAAAAGCCGTGGAGGTAGAAATCAAGAAGGAGCATCAAGTGTTCATGGTCAACAAGACCACCAGTTTAAGAAAAAGGGCAAAGGGAAAAAGAAGGGAAACTTCAAGAAGAACAGCAAACAAGTTGCTGCTCAAGAGAAGAAACCCAAGTCTGGACCTAAGCCTGAGACTGAGTGCTTCTACTGCAAGCAGACTAGACACTGGAAGCAGAACTGCCCCAAGTATTTGGCGGATAAGAAGGATGGCAAAGTGAACAAAGGTATATGTGATATACATGTTCTTGATGTGTACCTTACTAATGCTCGCAGTAGTACCTGTGTATTTGACACTCGTTCTATTGCTAATATTTGCAACTCGAAACAGGGACTACGGATTAAGCGAAGATTGGCTAAGGACGAGGTGATGATGCGCGTGGGAAATGGTTCCAAAGTCGATGTGATCGCGGTCGGCACGCTACCTCTACATCTACCATCGGGATTAGTTTTAGACCTAAATAATTGTTATTTGGTGCCAGCGTTGAGCATGAACATTATATCTGGATCTTGTTTGATGCGAGACGGTTATTCATTTAAATCAGAGAATAATGGTTGTTCTATTTATATGAGTAATATCTTTTCTGGTCATGCACCCTTGAAGAGTGGTCTATTTTTATTGAATCTCGATAGTAGTGATACACATATTCATAGTGTTGAAACCAAAAGATACAGAGTTGATAATGATAGTGCAACTTATTTGTGGCACTGCCGTTTAGGTCATATCGGTGTAAAGCGCATGAAGAAACTCCATACTGATGGGCTTTTGGAATCACTTGATTATGAATCACTTGGTACTTGCGAACCGTGCCTCATGGGCAAGATGACTAAAACGCCGTTCTCCGGAACTATGGAGCGAGCAACTGATTTGTTGGAAATCATACATACTGATGTTTGTGGTCCAATGAATGTTGAGGCTCGCGGCGGGTATCGTTATTTTCTCACCTTCACAGCTGATTTGAGCAGATATGGGTATATCTACTTAATGAAACACAAGTCTGAAACATTTGAAAAGTTCAAAGAATTTCAGAGTGAAGTGGAAAATCATCGTAACAAGAAAATAAAATTTCTACGATCTGATCATGGAGGAGAATATTTGAGTTATGAGTTTGGTTTACATTTGAAACAATGCGGAATAGTTTCGCAACTCACGCCACCCGGAACACCACAACGAAATGGTCTGTCCGAACGTCGTAATCGTACTTTACTGGAGATGGTGCGATCTATGATGTCTCTTACTGATTTACCGCTATCGTTTTGGGGTTATGCTTTAGAGACGGCCGCATTCACGTTAAATAGGGCACCATCAAAATCCGTTGAGACGACGCCTCATGAACTGTGGTTTGGCAAGAAACCAAAGTTGTTGTTTCTTAAAGTTTGGGGCTGTGATGCTTATGTGAAGAAACTTCAACCAGATAAGCTCGAACCCAAATCGGAGAAATGTGTCTTCATAGGATACCCAAAAGAAACTATTGGGTACACCTTCTATCACAGATCTGAGGGCAAGATTTTCGTTGCTAAATTTGGATCCTTTCTAGAGAAGGAGTTTCTATCGAAAGAAGTGAGTGGGAGGAAAGTAGAACTTGATGAGGTAACTGTACCTGCTCCCTTATTGGAAAGTAGTTCATCACAAGAACCGGTTCCTGTGACAACTACACCAATTAGTGAGGAAGCTAATGATATTGATCATGAAACTTCAGATCAAGTTTCTACTGAACCTCGTAGGTCTACCAGAGTAAGATCCGCACCAGAGTGGTACGGTAATCCTATTCTGGAGGTCATGTTACTTGACCATGACGAACCTACGAACTATGAAGAAGCGATGATGAGCCTAGATTCCGCAAAATGGCTAGAGGCCATGAACTCTGAGATGGGATCCATGTATGAGAACAAAGTATGGACTTTGGTTGACTTGCTCGATGATCGGCAAGCCATTGAGAATAAATGGATCTTTAAGAAGAAGACTGACGCTGATGGTAATGTAACTGTCTATAAAGCTCGACTTGTTGCGAAAGGTTTTCGACAAGTTCAAGGGGTTGACTACAATGAGACTTTCTCACCCATAGCGATGCTTAAGTCTGTCCGAATCATGTTAGAAATTGCTGCATTTTATGATTATGAAATTTGGCAAATGGATGCCAAAACTACATTCTTGAATGGATTTCTGGAAGAAGAGTTGTATATGATGCAACCAGAAGGTTTTGTTGATCCAAAAGGTGCTAACAAAGTGTGCAAGCTCCAGCGATCCATTTATGGACTGGTGCAAGCATCTCGGAGTTGGAATAAACGCTTTGATAGTGTGATCAAAGCATATGGTTTTATACAGACTTTTGGAGAAGCCTGTATTTACAAGAAAGTGAGTGGGAGCTATGTAGCATTTCTGATATTATATGTAGATGACATATTATTAATTGGAAATGATATAGAATTTCTGGATAGCATAAAGGGATACTTGAATAAAAGTTTTTCAATGAAAGACCTCGGTGAAGCTGCTTACATATTGGGTATCAAGATCTATAGAGATAGATCAAGACGCTTAATTGGACTTTCACAAAGCACATACCTTGATAAAGTTTTGAAAAAGTTCAAAATGGATCAGGCAAAGAAAGGGTTCTTGCCCGTACTACAAGGTGTGAAATTGAGTCAGACTCAATGCCCGACCACAGCAGAAGATAGAGAGAAAATGAAAG
Source organism: Triticum dicoccoides (assembly GCF_002162155.2). Classification (NCBI taxonomy): domain Eukaryota; kingdom Viridiplantae; phylum Streptophyta; class Magnoliopsida; order Poales; family Poaceae; genus Triticum; species Triticum dicoccoides. The sequence goes on from NC_041386.1 coordinate 651,120,183, forward strand.
ATGTTCCCTATGCTTCAGCCATAGGCTCTATCATGTATGCAATGCTGTGTACCAGACCTGACGTGTGCTTAGCAATAAGTTTGGCAGGAAGGTACCAAAGTAATCCAAGAGTGGATCACTCGACAGCGGTCAAGAACATCCTGAAATACCTGAAAAGGACTAAGGATATGTTTCTCGTATATGGAGGTGACAAAGAGCTAGTCGTAAATGGTTACATCGATGCAAGCTTTGACACTGATCTGGACGATTCTAAATCGCAAACCAGATACATGTTTTTATTAAACGGTGGAGCTGTAAGTTGGTGCAGTTCTAAACAAAGCGTCGTGGCAGGATCTACATGTGAAGCGGAGTACACAGCTGCTTCAGAAGCAGCAAATGAAGGAGTCTGGATGAAGGAGTTCATTTCCGATCTAGGTGTCATACCTAGTGCATCAGGACCAATGAAGATCTTCTGTGACAATACTGGTGCAATTGCCTTGGTAAAGGAATCCAGATTTCACAAGAGGACCAAGCACATCAAGAGACGCTTCAATTCCATCCGGGACCAAGTCTAGGTGGGAGACATAGAGATTTGCAAGATACATACGGATCTGAATGTTGCAGACCCATTGACTAAGCCTCTTCCACGAGCAAAACATGATCAGCACCAAGACTCCATGGGTGTTAGAATCATTATTGTGTAATCTAGATTATTGACTCTAGTGCAAGTGGGAGACTAAAGGAAATATGCCCTAGAGGCAATAATAAAGTTATTATTTATTTCCACATATCATGATAAATGTTTATTATTCATGCTAGAATTGTATTAACCGGAAACATGATACATGTGCGAATACATAGACAAACATAACGTCACTAGTATGCCTCTACTTGACTAGCTCATTAATGGTTATGTTTCCTAACCATAGACATGTGTTGTCATTATTTGATTAACGGGATCACATCATTAGGAGAATGATGTGATTGACATGACCCATTCCGTTAGCCTAGCACTTGATCGTTTAGTATATTGCTATTGCTTTCTTCATGACTTATACATGTTCCTATAACTATGAGATTATGCAACTCCCATTTACCGGAGGAACACTTTGGGTGCTACCAAATGTCACAATGTAACTGGGTGATTATAAAGGAGTACTACAGGTGTCTCCGAAGGTACATGTTGGGTTGGCGTATTTCGAGATTAGGTTTTGTCACTCCGATTGTCGGAGAGGTATCTCTAGGCCCTCTCGGTAATGCACATCACTATAAGCCTTGCAAGCAATGTAGCTAATGAGTTAGTTACGGAATGATGCATTACGTAACGAGTAAAGAGACTTGCCGGTAACAAGATTGAACTAGGTATTGGATACCGATGATCGAATCTCGGACAAGTAACATACCGATGACAAAGGGAACAACGTATGTTGGTATACGGTTTGACCGATAAAGATCTTCGTAGAATATGTAGGAGCCAATATGGGCATCCAGGTTCCGCTATTGGTTATTGACCGAGAATAGTTCTAGGTCATGTCTACATAGTTCTCGAACCCGTAGGGTCCGCACGCTTACCACCATGATGACAGTTTTATTATGAGTTTATAAGTTTTGATGTACCGAAGTTTGTTCGGAGTCCCGGATGTGATCGCGGACATGACGAGGAGTCTCGAAATGGTCGAGACATAAAGAATGATATATTGGACGACTATATTCAGACACCGGAAGTGTTCCGGGTGTTTTCGGAGAAAACCGGAGTGCCGGAGGGTTACTGGAACCCCCCCCGGGAGAAGTAATGGGCCTTATGGGCCTTAGTGGAGAGAGAGAGGGGCAGCCAGGATGGGCCGCGTGCCCCCTCCCCCTCTGGTCCGAATTGGACTAGGAGAGGGGGGCGGCGCCCCCCTCTTTGCCTCTCCATCTCCCCCTTCCTTTCCCCCTCCTAGTAGGAGTAGGAAAGAGGGAGCCCTACTCCTACTAGGAGGAGGACTCCTCCTCCTTGGCGCGCCCCCTAGGGCCGGCCGACCTCCCCCCCTTGCTCCTTTATATACGGGGGCAGGGGGGCACCCTAGAACACACAAGTTGATCTACGTGATCGTTCCTTAGCCGTGTGCGGTGCCCCCCTCCACCATATTCCACCTCGGTCATATCGTCGCGGAGTTTAGGCGAAGCCCTGCGCCGGTAGAACATCATCATCGTCACCACGCCGTCGTGCTGATAGAACCCATCACCGACACTTTGCTGGATCGGAGTCCGGGGATCGTCATCGAGCTGAACGTGTGCTGAACTCGGAGGTGCCGTATGTTCGGTACTTGGATCGGTCGGATCGTGAAGACGTACGACTACATCAACCGCGTTGTCATAACGCTTCCGCTTACGGTCTACGAGGGTACGTGGACAATACTCTCCCCTCTCGTTGCTATGCATCACCATGATCTTGCGTGTGCGTAGGAAAACTGTTGAAATTACTATGTTCCCCAACACTCTCAGAAATAATAACATAGATAGATCATATAACAGTCCCTCAACATGCAACAAAGAGTCACTCCAAAGCGACTAATAGCGGAGAACAAACGAAGAGATTATGGTAGGGTACGAAACCACCTCAAAGTTATCCTTTCTGTTCTATCTATTCAAGAGCTCATAGTAAAATAACATAAAGCTATTCTTTCCGCTCAATCCATCATAGAGTTCATACTAGAATAACACCTTAAGACACAAATCAACCAAAACCCTAATGTCACCTAGATACTCCATTGTCACCCCAAGTATCCGTGGGCATGATTATACGATATGCATCACACAATCTCAGATTCATCCAACCAACACAAAGTACTTCAAAGAGTGCCCCAAAGTTTCTACTGGAGAGTCAAGACAAAAACGTGTGCCAACCCCTATGCATAGGTTCATGGGCGGAACCCGCAAGTTGATCACCAAAACATACATCAAGTGGCACGTGATATCCCATTGTCACCATAGATAAACCTGGCAAGACATACATCAAGTGTTCTCAAATCATTAAAGACTCAATCCAATAAGATAACTTCAAAGGGAAAACTCAATCCATCACAAGAGAGTAGAGGGGGAGAAACATCATAAGATCCAACTATAATAGCAAAGCTCGCGATACATCAAGATCGTGCCATAGAGAGAACACGAGAGAGAGAGAGATCAAACACATAGCTACTGGTACATACCCTCAGTCCTGAGGGTGAACTACTCCCTCCTCGTCATGGATAGCGCCGGGATAATGAAAATGCCCACCGATGATGGGTTCCCCCTCCGGCAGGGTGCCGGAACGGGCTCCCGAGAGGTTTTGGTGGCTACAGAGGCTTGCGGCGGCGGAACTCCCGATCTATCTTGATATTCATTGTTTTTAGGGTACGTAGGCTTATATAGGTGAAAGAAGTCGGTCGGGGGAGCCTCGAGGGGCCCACGAGAGGGTAGGGCACGCCCAGGGGTGTGGGCGCACCCCTTGTCTCGTGGCTTCCTCGACGCTTCCTTTTCTTCAACTCCAAGTCTCCTGGATCGTAATCTTTCCAAAAATCACACTGCCGAAGGTTTCATTCCGTTTGGACTCCATTTGATATTCCTTTTCTTCGAAATACTAAAACAGGCAATAAAATAGCAATATGGACTGGGCCTCCGGTTAATAGGTTAGTCCCAAAAAATGATATAAATGTGTAAAATAAAGCCCATAAACATCCAAAAGGGGTAATATAATAGCATGGAACAATCAAAAATTATAGATACATTGGAGACGTATCAAGCACCCCCAAGCTTAATTCCTGCTCGTCCTCGAGTAGGTAAATGATAAAAACAGAATTTTTCATGTGGAATGCTACCTGATACGTCTCCAACTATCTATAATTTTTTATTGTTCCATGCTATTATATTACCCCTTTTGGATGTTTATGGGGTTTATTTTATACATTTATATCATTTTTGGGACTAACCTACTAACCGGAGGCCCAGCCCGTATTGCTGTTTTTTTGCCTATTTCAGTATTTTGAAGAAAAGGAATATCAAACGGAGTCCAAACGGAATGAAACCGTCGGGAGCGTGATTTTTGGAACGAACGTGATCCAAAGGACTTGGAGTGCAAGTCAACAAGCAGCCGAGGCCTCCACGAGATAGGAGGGCACCCCCCTATAGGGCGCGCCCCTGTCTCGTGGGCCCCTCGGGCGGCCACTGACGTACTTCTTCCTCCTATATAAGCCTACGTACCTCGAAAACATCCAGGGAGCTAACGAAACACATTTTCCACCGCCGTAACCTTCTGTATCCGTGAGATCCCATCTTGGAGCCTTCGCCGGCACTCTGCCAGAGGGGGAATCGACCACGGAGGGCTTCTACATCAACACCATAGCCCCTCCGATGAGTTGTGAGTAGTTTACCACAGACCTACGGGTCCATAGTTATTAGCTAGATGGCTTCTTCTCTCTTTTTGGATCTCAATACAATGTTCTCCCCCTCTCTTGTGGAGATCTATTTGATGTAAACTCTTTTTGCGGTGTGTTTGTCGAGATCCGATGAATTGTGGGTTTATGATCAAGTTTATCTATGAATAATATTTGAATCTTATCTGAATTCCTTTATGTATGATTGAGTTATCTTTGCAAGTCTCTTCGAATTATCAGTTTGGTTTGGCCTACTAGATTGATCTTTCTTGCCATGGGAGAAGTGCTTAGCTTTGGGTTCAATCTTGCGGTGTACTTTCCCAGTGACAATAGGGGCAGCAAGGCAAATATTGTATTGTTGCCATCAAGGATAAAAAGATGGGGTTCATATTATATTGCTTGAGTTTATCCCTCTACATCATGTCATCTTGCTTAATGCGTTACTCTGTTCTTTATGAACTTAATACTATAGATGCAGGCAGGAGTCGGTCGATGTGTGGAGTAATAGTAGTAGATGCAGGCAGGAGTCGGTCTACTTGTCACAGACGTGATGCCTATATACATGATCATGCCTAGATAATCTCATAACTATTCGCTTTTCTATCAATTGCTCGACAGTAATTTTTTCACCCACCGTAATACTTATGCTATCTTGAGAGAAGCCACTAGTGAAACCTATGCCCCCCGGGTCTATCTCTTATCATATTTGCTTCCAATCTACTTTTATTTGCATCTTTACTTTTTGCATCTATATTATAAAATACCAAAAATATATTTATCTTATCATACTATCTCTATTAGATCTCACTTTCGCAAGTGGCTGTGAAGGGATTGACAACCCCTTTATTGCATTGTTTGTGAGTTCTTTGTTTGTTTGTGTAGGTGCGTGGGACTTTTGAGGAGCCTCCTACTGGATTGATACCTTGGTTCTCAAAAACTGAGGGAAATACTTACGCTACTATTGCTGCATCACCCTTTCCTCTTCAAGGAAAACCAACGCAAGCTCAAGACGTAGCACTACCTAGCATAATTCTCACTGTAATTTTCTTTATTGTGGCATGAATGTTCAGATCCAAATGATTCAAAATAAAAGTTCATATTGATAAAAGAAATAGTAACACTTCAAGCATACTAATCAAAGTAATCATGTCTTCTCAAAATAACATGGCAAAAGAAAGTTCATCCCTACAAAATCATATAGTTAGGCTATGCTTCATTTTCGTCACACAATGATGTTCCCAACTTCTATACCCCCGATGACAAGCCAAGCAAATTGTTTCATACTTAAATAATCTCAAAGTTTTTCAACCTTCACGCAATACATGAGCGTGAGCCATGAATATAGCACTATGGGTGGAATAGAATATGATGATGGGGATTGTGTGGAGAAGACAAAAAAAAGGAGAAAGTCTCACATTGACGAGGATAATCAACGGGCTATGGACATGCCCATCAATTGATGTCAACATGAGGAGTAGGGATTGCCATGCAACGGATGCACTAGAGCTATAAATGAATGCTCAACCAAAGAAAACTAGTGGGTGTGCATCCAACTTGCTTGCTCACGAAGACCTAGGGCATTTGAGGAAGCCCATTGTAGGAATATACAAGCCAAGTTCTATAATGAAAAATTCCCACTAGTATGAAAAAGACAACTTATGAGACTCACTATATGAAAAACATGGTGCTACTTTGAAGCACAATATATGAGACTCACTACATGAAGAACAGGGTGCTACTTTGAAGCACAAGTGTGGAAAAAGAGATAGTAACATTGCCCCTTTTATTTTTTATTCTTTTTCTTTTTCTTTTTTTTTTCTTTGGCCTTTCTTTTTTTTCTTTTGCCCTTTCTTTTTTTTCGTTTTGGGAAATGCTCTAATAATGATGATCATCACACTTCTATTGATTACAACATATGAATTACAACTCGAAACTAGAACAAGATATGACTCTATATGAATGCCTCAGGCGGTGTACCGGGATGGTGCAATGAATCAAGAGTGACATGTATGAAAAATTATGCATGGTGGCTTTGCCACAAATAGATGTCAACTACATGATCATGCAATGGCAATATGACAAAAGTAAAGTATGTCATGATGATGATGAACGGAACGGTGGAAAGTTGCATGGCAATATATCTCGGAATGGCTATGGAAATGCCATAATAGGTAGGTATGGTGGCTGTTTTGAGGAAGATATAAGGAGGTTTATGTGTGATAGAGTGTATCGTATCACGGGGTTTGGATGCACCGGCGAAGTTTGCACCAACTCTCAAGGTGAGAAAGGGCAATGCACGGTACCGAAGAGGCTAGAAATGGCGGAAAGGTAAAAGTGTGTATAATCCATGGACTCAACATTAGTCAAAAGAACTCATATACTTATTGCAAAAATTTAGAAGTCATCAAATATCAAGCACTACGCGCATGCTCCTAGGAGGATAGATTGGTAGGAAAAGACCATTGCTCGTCCCGGACCGCCACTCATAAGGATGCACAAGCCAGGTACACTTCATGTTTCAAATTTGTTACACAACTTTAACCATACGTGCATGCTACGAGACTTGCTAACTTCAACACAAGCATTATTTAAATTCATAATCACCCAACTAGCATGACTTTAATATCACTACCTCCATATCTCAAAACAATTATCAAGTATCAAATTGATCATAGCATCCAATTCACTTCCTATGATAGTTTTTATTATACCCAACTCTGATGCCTACCATTCTAGGACCAATTTTATAACCATAGCAAATACCATGCTGTTCTAAAAGGCTCTCAAAATAATATAAGTGAAGCATGAGATACTAGCAATTGCTACAAAATATAACCACCGCCGTGCTCTAAAAGATATAAGTGAAGCACTAGAGCAAATGACAAACTACTCCGAAAGATATAAGTGAAGATCACTGAGTAGTCGAATAATTGTGCAACTATGTGAAGACTCTCTAAAATTAAAGAATTTCAGATCTTGGTATTGTATTCAAACAGCAAGCAAAACAAAATAAAATGACATTGCAAGGATAGCACAACTCATGTGAAGAAGCAAAAACTTAGGCTCAACCGATACTAGCCGATAATTGTTGAAGAAGAAAGGTGGGATGCCTACCGGGGCATCCCCAAGCTTAGATGCTTGAGACTTCTTGAAATATTATTTTGGGGTGCCTTGGGCATCCGGAAGCTTGAACTTTTGTGTCTCCTTAATTCCTCTCATATCATGGTTTCTCTATTTCTCAAAAGCTTCATCCACAACAAACTCAACAAGAACTCGTGAAATAGGTTAGTATAAACCAATGCAAAACCTTATCATTTTCTACTGTAACAAATCACTAAAATTATTATTCAACATTGCATACTGAATTCCTCTGCATATTTAACACTGCTATCCTCAAATAGAATCATTAAACAAGCAAACATATGCAAACAATGCAAACATAACAGCAATCTGCCAAAACAGTACAATCTGTAAAGAATGCAAGATTCATCATACTTCCCTAACTCCAAAAATTATGAGAAAAATACTATGCTGTAGAAGATTTATTAGAGCTCAATATGCAAAAAGTTTCAACATTATACAATTCTCTTAATTTTCTAGGGAATTTTTGCAACAGCAGTAAACTTTCTGTTTTCAAACAGCAACATGTATACTAGCAAAATAAGCATGGTAAAGGCTATCCTTGACATTTTTATTGAAAACTAAAGATGCAAAACATTATTCTAAATAACAGCAAGCAGATACTAACAAAATAAAATGATGCTCCAAGCAAAACACATATCATGTGGCGAATAAAAATATAGCTCCAAGTAAGTTACCGATGAACAAGGACGAAAAAGGGGATGCCTTCCGGGGCATCCCCAAGCTTAGGCTCTTGGTTGTCCTTGAATATTACCTTGGGGTGACTTGGGAATCCCCAAGCTTAGGCTCTTGCCACTCCTTATTCCATAGTCCATCGAATCTTTACCCAAAGCTTCACAACTAAAAACTCAACAGAAAACTCGTAAGCTCCGTTAGTATAAGAAAATAAAACCACCACTTAGGTACTGTAATGAACTCATTCTAGATTCATATTGATGTAATATCTACTGTATTCCAACTTATCTATGGTTCATACCCTCCGATACTACTCATAGATTCATCAAAATAAGCAAACAACACATAGAAAACAGAATCTGTCAAAAACAAAACAGTCTGTAGTAATCTGTATCAAACATATACTTCTGGAACTCCAAAAATCCTACCAAATTAGGAAGTACTAAGAAATTAGTGCACCAATCCAGAGCAAAAAGAATCAGATCAAGAGCACGTTTCTTTGAATTAACAAAACTAATTTACTGGGTGCAAAAGTTTTTGATTCTCAGCAGGATCAACACAACTATCACCATAAGCTATCGTAAAGGTCTTACTTGGCACTTTATTGAAACAAAAGCTATAAAACATGATTATTACAGTAGCATAATCATGTGAACACACAAAAACATGATTATGGTAAATATTGGGTTGTCTCCCAACAAGCGCTTTTCTTTAATGCCTTTCTTGCTAGGCATGATGATGACAATGATGCTCACATAAAAGATAAGAATTGAAACATAACAGGAGCATCATGAAGCATATGTCTAGCACATTTAAGCCTAACCCACTTCCTGTGCATAGGGATTTTGTGAGAAAACAACTTATGGGAACAATAATCAACTAGCATAGCAAGGTAAAACAAGCATAGCTTCAAGATTTTCAACACATAGAGGGGAAACTTGACATTATTGCAATTCTACAAGCATATATTCCTCCCTCATAATAATTTTCAGTAGCATCATGAATGAATTCAACAATATAACCAGCACCTAAAGCATTCTTTGCATGATCTACAAGCATAGAAAATTTACTACTCTCCACATAAGCAAATTTCTTCTCATGAATAGTAATGGGAGCAAACTCAACAAAATAATTATCATGTGAGGCATAATCCAATTGAAAACTAATATCATGATGACAAGTTTCATGGTTATCATTATTCTTAATAGCATACAAGTCATCACAATAATCACCATAGATAGCAACTTTGTTCTCATAATCAATTGGAACCTCTTCCCAAATAGTGGAATCATCACTAAATAAAGTTGACACTCTTCCAAATCCACTTTCATGTTCATCACAGTAAGATTCAACATCCTCCAAAATAGTGGGATCACTACTTCCTAAAGTTGACAATCTTCCAAACCCACTTTAATCAATATAATCATCATAAATAGGAGGCATGCTTTCATCATAATAAATATTCTCATCAAAACTTGGGGGACTAAAAATATCATATTCATCAAACATAGCTTCCCCAAGTTTGTGGCTTTGCATAACATTAGCATCATGGATACTCAAGGAATTCATACTAACAACATTGCAATCATGCTCATAATTCAAAGATTTAGTATCAAACATTCTATAGATTTCTTCTTCTAGCACTTGAGCACAATTTTCCTTTTTACCATTCTCACGAAAGATATTAAAAAGACAAAGCGTAAGAGGCAAACTCAATTCCATTTTTTTGTAGTTTTATTTTATAAACTAAACTAGTGATAAAACAAGAAACAAAAAGATTCGATTGCAAGATCTAAAGATATACCTTCAAGCACTCACCTCCCTGGCAACGGCGCCAGAAAAGAGCTTAGTTGATGGGGTGTGAGTTCCGCTAACCTAGCCTCCCCGGCAACGGCGCCAGAAAAAAGCTTGATGTCTACTACACAACCTTCTTCTTGTAGACGTTGTTGGGCCTGCAAGTGCACAGGTTTGTAGGACAGTAGCAAATTTCCCTCAAGTGGATGACCTAAGGTTTATCAATCCATGGGAGACGTAGGATGAATATGGTCTCTCTCAAACAACCCTGCAACCAAATAACAAAGAGTCTCTTGTGTCCCCAACACATCCAATACAATGGTAAATTGTATAGGTGCACTAGTTCGGTGAAGAGATGGTGATACAAGTGCAATATGGATAGTAGATAAAGGTATTTGTAATCTGAAAATATAAAAACAGCAAGGTAACTAATGATAAAAGTGAGCGTAAACGGTATTGCAATGGTAGGAAACAAGGCATAGGGTTCATACTTTCACTAATGCAAGTTCTCTCAACAATAATAACATAGATAGATCATATAACAGTCCCTCAACATGCAACAAAGAGTCCCTCCAAAGCCACTAATAGCGGAGAACAAACGAAGAGATTATGGTAGGGTACGAAACCACCTCAAAGTTATCCTTTCTGTTCTATCTATTCAAGAGTTCGTAGTAAAATAACATAAAGCTATTCTTTCCACTCAATCCATCATAGAGTTCATACTAGAATAACACCTTAAGACACAAATCAACCAAAACCCTAATGTCACCTAGATACTCCATTGTCACCTCAAGTATCCATGGGCATGATTATACGATATGCATCACACAATCTCAGATTCATCCAACCAACACAAAGTACTTCAAAGAGTGCCCCAAAGTTTCTACCGGAGAGTCAAGACAAAAACGTGTGCCAACCTCTATGCATAGGTTCATGGGCGGAACCCGCAAGTTGATCACCAAAACATACATCAAGTGGCACGTGATATCCCATTGTCACCACAGATAAACACGGCAAGACATACATCAAGTGTTCTCAAATCATTAAAGACTCAATCCAATAAGATAACTTCAAAGGGAAAACTCAATCCATCACAAGAGAGTAGAGGGGGAGAAACATCATAAGATCCAACTATAATAGCAAAGCTCGCGATACATCAAGATCGTGCCATAGAGAGAACACGAGAGAGAGAGAGAGATCAAACACATAGCTAATGGTACATACCCTCACCCCCGAGGGCGAACTACTCCCTCCTCGTCATGGATAGGGCCGGGATGATGAAGATGGCCACCGGTGATGGGTTCCCCCTCCGGCAGGGTGCCGGAACAGGCTCCCGAGAAGTTTTTGGTGGCTACAGAGGCTTGCGGCGGCGGAACTCCCGATCTATCTTGATATTCGATGTTTTTAGGGTACGTAGGCTTATATGGGCGAAAGAAGTCGGTTGGTGGAGCCTCGAGGGGCCCACGAGAGGGTAGGGTGCGCCCAGGGTCTCGTGGCTTCCTCGACGCCTCCTTTTCTTCAACTCCAAGTCTCCTGGATCATAATCTTTCCAAAAATCACGCTGCCGAAGGTTTCATTCCATTTGGACTCCGTTTGATATTCCTTTTCTTTGAAATACTGAAACAGGCAATAAAACAGCAATATGGGCTGGGCCTCCGGTTAATAGGTTAGTCCCAAAAATGATATAAATGTGTAAAATAAAGCCCATAAACATCCAAAAGGGGTAATATAATAGCATGGAACAATAAAAAATTATAGATACGTTGGAGACGTATCAGTATACTCCGTCATCAGGCCCTCTTTGGCAAGGTGGCATCAACATTAGGACATCCGTCATCGATTATAGTTAAGAAAGTAGTCAATAAAGGCAATCTCTCATTGTCAGATAGTCAAATTAGTGAGTCCGTGTGTGAAGCTTGTCAATGTGCCAAAAGTCGTCAACTTCCTTATCCCAAGTCAAATAGTGTGTCTCATGCTCCTTTAGAGCTTATTTCCAGTGATGTATGGGGTCATGCCCGAGATTCTTTTGGAAAAAACAAATATTATGTCAGTTTCATTGATGACTACAACAAGTTTACTTGGATTTATTTGCCTAAGAACAAATCTGAAGTTTTTTCTGTCTTCCAAGAATTCCAAAAGCTTGTTGAAAGACATCTTGATAGAAAAATCTTAACAGTACAGAGTGACTGGGGAGGAGAATATGAGAAGCTAAATTCTTTCTTTTGTAGCATAGATATTGAGCATCATGTCTCTTGTCCTCATGCGCACCAACAAAATGGCTCTGCTGAGCAGAAACATCGCCACGTTGTTGAAGTTGGTCTATCCCTTCTTGCTCATGGTTCCATGCCTCTCAAGTATTGGGATGAAGCGTTCATCGCTACCACATACCTTATTAATCGTCTCACTAGTAAGGTCATTGGCAATACCACTCCATTGGAACGTTTGTGTCATAAGAAACCTGACTACAACTCTCTTAGAACTTTTGGGTGTGCATGCTATCCCAATCTTCGTCCCTACAACCGTCATAAACTTGAGCTTCGCTCCACCCAATGTGTCTTTATTTTCTATAGTAATCTCCACAAAGGGTATAAATGCCTTGAAATAGCCACTGGATGCATTTATATTTCTCGAGATGTTCTTTTTGATGAAACTCTTTTTCCCTTTGCAAAACTTCATCCTAATGCAGGGGCTCTTCTCCGTGCTGAAATAGCACTCCTTCGGGGTGAATTACATAAAACTGATCATGTGGAAAATTCCATGGAAAATTGTGGTTCTAATGATGTTTGTGCAGATTTGGATCGTCATTTTATGTGTACAGATCTGGACAAAGCGGGCATAGGTTCTGAGGCTGATTCCCCTGGTAGTGGCGCGTGATCCCATGCCGATTCCCGTGTCAGCCCCGCTGTCTCCGTCGGCGAGCGATCCGAGGCGGGTCACCTTTCCCCGCATGCAGCCAACCACGCACGTACGGAGCCAGCCCGTCCAGCCGCGGGGGTGGCCAACAACCCACGTGTGGTGGACCCCGCCAGCCCAGGCGCGGGCGAAAGCACGTCGCCACGCGGGGTGGACCCCGCCAGCCCAGGTGCGGGCAAAAACGCGTCGCCACGTGAGGTGGACCCTGCCAGCCCTGGCGCAGGAGGAAGCGCGTCACCAGCCGCCGACTGCGGTACACCCGAGGCGTCAGGAGGATCTCCCTCGGATCGGGAGCCTGGATCGCCTGCACTTGCACGCCAATCGTCCTTGGATCGGGAGCTGGTTAGATCTTCTGCGCCAAATCAAACAGATTCTTCTGAGCCGGGATCTTCTTTGCCTCTTCAGCAACCTCCTCGTCGACACACAAGGTCTCGGTCAGGTATTGTCAAGGAAGAACAATACAGTGATGGTACAATAAAGTATAATCCAACTAAGCATGCTTTTCTTGCCACTACTGGTGAACCTATCAATCGGCATGATGCTCTCGCTAACAAGGATTGGAAGGAAGCCATGGATAATGAGTATAATGCACTTATAAAAAATCAGACTTGGCATTTAGCACCACCGCAACGTGGTGCTAACGTAATTGATTGTAAGTGGGTATACAAGATTAAAAGAAAATCTGATGGAAGTATAGACAGGTACAAGGCAAGGTTGGTTGCAAAGGGTTTTAAGCAAAAGTTTGGAATTGATTATGATGATATATTTAGCCCTGTTGTTAAATCAACTACTATTCGTCTTGTTTTGTCCATTGCTATTTCCAGAGGTTGGAGCTTAAGACAGCTAGATGTTCAGAACGCATTTCTTCATGGTGTTCTTGAGGAAGAAGTGTTCATGCGGCAACCACCAGGTTATGAAAATCACAGCACACCACATCATGTATGTAAGTTGGATAAAGCCTTATATGGTCTAAAGCGGGCTCCAAGAGCATGGTATTCTAGGTTGAGCATGCAGCTACAACATCTTGGGTTTACATCATCTAAGGCAGATACATCCTTGTTCTTTTATAGCAAAGGCAATATCACTGTTTTTGTGCTTGTTTATGTTGATGATATAATTGTTGCTAGTTCAAGTCAAGAGGCCACTCCTTGTTTGCTTAAGGATTTAAAACTTGAATTTGCTCTCAAGGATCTAGGTGATCTTCACTATTTTCTTGGCATAGAGGTAAAGCAAATCAAAGATGGCATACTTCTTTCACAAGAGAAATATACAACTGATGTTCTAAAGAAAGTGGGATTGGAGAATTGCAAACCGGTCAGCACACCAATTTCCACCTCAGAAAAGCTTACAGTTCATAGTGGAGAAGCTCTTGGTCCAGAGGATGCAACAAATTATAGAAGTGTTGTAGGTGCTTTGCAGTATCTGACACTTATTACACGTCCTGATATCTCTTACTCAGCGAACAAGGTATGTCAATATTTGCATGCTCCTAGAACTACTCATTGGACAACAGTTAAAATAATTCTAAGGTATCTCCAGTATTCTCAAGGGCTTGGACTTCAGATTGTCAACTCCTCTTCCTTGCTTGTTACTGCATACTCTGATGCAGACTGGGCAGGGTGTGCTGATGATAGAAGATCTACTGGTGGTTTTGCTGTGTTTCTGGGATCAAATCTTGTGTCATGGAGCGCAAGAAAGCAAGCTACCGTCTCAAGGTCAAGTACAGAGACTGAATATAAGTCTTTCGCAAATGCTACAGCTGAAGTGATGTGGATACAAACATTACTTTATGAGCTTGGAATTAAAGCTCCAAAGGATGCAAGGTTATGGTGTGACAATATTGGTGCAACATATTGAAGTGGATTTTCATTTTGTGTGTGTGTGAGAGAGAGAGTAGCTCGAAAGCTGCTTGAAATTCGGTTTATCCCCACAGGGGATCAACTTGCCGACGGGTTTAAAAAACCTCTTACTGAGAAAAGATTAGACTATTTCAAATACAATCTCAACCTTGGCAAGGCTTCTTGAGGTTTAGATTGAGGGGGAGTGTTAGAATAATTGTATAGGAGATAGGAGAGGCTGTTTAACTTGTACCTAAATTCTATCTCTTCTTCTCTCTTATCTCCTGTAACGACCTCCTGGTCGATCTCTCTCTTGATCTCTCTATAACTTGTGCATCAAGGCTCTGCCTAATATATACAATGCGCCCGAGATAATGGGTTCTACACTTCCACATATCTTTACACACCAAGCACTTTAATCACGAATTCACGATACAACTGGAGGAAATTGATACTGGTAAGAGCAAGGGAAGAGAAGGGGATCGACTACCTTCACCTTTCTTTTTGATGTAAAGAACGGGCTACCTTTTGTTAGAATAAATCCGAGGCATACCATCGATCATCCGCAGACCAAGCAACCACACGAGCACGACACCGAGATTTGTTAACGAGGTTCACCGATATGGGTACATCCCTGGGGCCTAACTACGGGTGCTCCTCCCCATGACACCGTCACAATACCGCACACCGGCCACCTGGGCGCCGGCACACGCCGCCGGCTCCCCCTTGCGCGCATATTATGTTGGGATAGGTTACATCGTGTGTCTACCCCACTATATATGAGAGGCCTAGGATACGAGTGTCCTATTAGGACACGACTCTATATCCTATCTAAACACAATACTACTACAAGTCCAACTGTAACCTTCCTTGTACACAATATTCGACACAACTCTAACAAACTCCACCTTGTCGAATATTCTCCACCATCCTGAATTTGTCAATGCGTCAAACTTCCATGTACATTGAACTTGAGCTTATCCCATGAGCACCGCTGCTACTCCAAAGACTCCATATGACTCCACCCGCAACTTGTAGTCCCTTCTTTTTTTGATCACAGTCAACACTCAAACAAAATTAAGTTCCTTGTTACTCTAGTTTGTACTCCCAACTTCCAGAGTATCCGTCAACTCCATCACACAACCATCACTGATCTGCGTGAAAGTGAATAACTCACATATTGGGTGTCACACATAAGAGTTACCTGAACTCAACATCACCGCTCTTCCTTGAATGCCTGTCTGAAACTTGAAGGAATTTCACCATTGCTTGTAGTCATCTCGAGTCAAATTCGCAGTCCTCTCACCACATGTATGACCACTAGAGCCCTGACCCGTCTCCATGTCCCGTGCGCACCGCAGCCTCGCCGCTATTACCGCGTCGAGCCTCTGCTGTCCCGGTCGAGTCTCAAGGGTCGCAAACCGTCGATCATCCGAATGAAGAATTATTTTTGGACAAAGGGCGTGATTTCTTAATCCAAAATGTAGCAACGAGCGGGTACAATATCATGACAAGCGACAACCGATCTCTGCATAATTAAGATGCACACAACCAAACTTCAACTGTCTAACACAAGTAAATAAAAAACGACATATTAGCAACAATAGAGTCATATAACTGGCACTATACCTATGTCGAAGGAGGTGGTAGACCGATCCGAAGATTATACTGCCATCCATGTTGGATAAAAACCTCATAGTCACCCGCCCCAACCACATACACACCATCTTAAACAGTGGTTCGTACTTCGTTGGATGTAGCATAGACCATGTACGCAACAAATGCATACAACGGAATATAATCTACTCCCTCCGTTCCTAAATATAAGTCCTTTTAGTGATTCCAATATGAAGTGCTACATAAACATGCCCTGGATACGTGTGCTGTGTAGTAAATTCAGTTTTTCTTTAATTATTACGTGCTGATGCGCATTGATACAAATTCCATATAGGATAGACTAAAGAAACCTTTCCTAGAAGTAAAAGGAGTTTATAAAACCTTCAGCCATGTAAGCAGATACTCCCTCCGTCTCAAAATAAGTGTCTCGATTTTGTATTAACTCTAGTACAAAGTTATACTAAACTAGAGACACTTATTTTCGAATGGAGGAAGTATTTCATAAAACCAGGGCATGATTAAGGACCTGATTATAATGCCTGTCTGAATGCTCCGCTTGTAAGTTGTAACAGTTAATTGTCCGCTGCTAATAAGTATCTGGATGCGAAGCTCTGGGGACAGATATTTTCATGCATTTCTGACACACCGCAATATTAAAAATTACAGGACCGGGAGAACCCTTTGCTGCAAAACCATCAAAAGATGCCGAGATGGAGAAGATAATGAGATCAATGGAGGTAGGTTACTTTGGCTGTGATATGTGTAACTATATCCAAGAATATACGAAGATAGAAATGTTACATTACACTATTGTTGATGACAGGGCATGCCGGGAGCCCCAAACATGAAGATGTACTCCAGAGACGATCTGATGAAGAACAACTTTGGCGTTGAAGGTGATGAGGATGATGAAGATGACGATGAAGACGAGGATAGTTTACCCAAGAACTTGGTATGTTACCATAGGTTACCCAAATATGTTACGAGGGTTGGCTCCTCACAGTTCTCCGTGACTTCTAAGCGAAATATGTTTGTTTGAACTGCTGAGGGTTAATCGTATTCCCTCTGCTCCTTCCAGGGAAACATTCTGAAAAACAAGGGTCCGCAAAAGAAAGACCTGAAGCAGCAGGTGGTGAAACAGATCAAGGATACCGGCAAGAAACTGAAAGGGCATGTGAGCAAGGTGTCCAAGGCGGTGAAGAGTTGGTGGAAGGGGAAGAAGAAGCCTGCAAAGTCCAGCAAAAGCGAGCTATGAAGAACGGGCGGCAG
The DNA here is from genome assembly GCF_002162155.2 of Triticum dicoccoides. NCBI lineage: Eukaryota > Viridiplantae > Streptophyta > Magnoliopsida > Poales > Poaceae > Triticum > Triticum dicoccoides. The sequence continues at coordinate 651,137,803 of NC_041386.1, forward strand.
CATCCTCGAATCGGTTCGGTGCATCAACCTTCTGTCCAGGACTTGGGGGTAGAGATGTGCTACATAAACGTGCACGATGATTTTAAGGGACTTTTGGTGTACACTAGTAGAAAGAAGTGGACTCCACTCTGGAGCTCAATGAGAGGTAGTTTTACAAGGTTGCTCAGGCTCCAGTTGATTTTTGGTGTATGTGGTACTCTGTAAATGGGTGGCCATCACTACAATATCTAAGCTCCCTCGAAATTAAGCGTTGTGAGCGCTCCGGGGCTGGTATTGTCAACTAGCCACGTCTCTTATTTTCTTAGAAGAATCACTTCGATTTTCTTGGAAAAATCATGGTTTTTATTAGGTAAGTAGGTATTGTTTTTTCTTGAACACGGTACAATTGAACTCTCTCACATATACGAGCATACACTCATCCCTATGAATGCATGAATGCAGACCCTGCCCCTATGAGTATTTCTGAGAGACTGAGTCGGCACATCATCTTAAGATTGATGAAGTTTCCAATAGTTCATGGGAACGTCTCCTTCCACTAAACCCACATCGACGAAAGGCCTGTAATAAATCAAGGAAGTGCAAGCGCTAATGTCGGAGTCTGGGACTGGACTCTGGTGGGAGGGGATACCAATGTCCTCCTAACCATCTAACATTAAATATTGTTTATTATTTGTGTAACACCCTAACTTCGTGTGTACAACACTTATATGTTATGTGTCACTTACTCCTTGAACTAAAACCACAACTTTTATTTTAGATCAGAGCGACTACTTTTTTGCGAGAAAAAAAAGGTTACATGTCGATCATGTACTAAAACCACAACATTTATTTTAGATCAGAGCGACTACTTTTTTGCGAGAAAAAAAAGGTTACGTGTCCATCATGTACATGTGGTACGAGGAAAATTAATGATGCGGCCAACCATATCCATGCCTATAAAAGTGATGTATCATCGCACAACGGCACGATCATCGCTAGCTTGGCCCATCACCGCCTCCTCTGTGTCACATGGCTGCATGGGCGCTATCAGTCCACCACCACGCCGCATGCCCCGCCCATCTCTCCATCTTCCCCCCTTCTCTTATGGTGGTACGCCCGAGCCATCACCGCCTCCTCCGCACCACACGGTTGCATAGGCAGCCGCCCATCACCTGCTCCTCCGCATCATATGGTTGCACAGGCGCCGCCAGTCCATCGCCGCCTCCGCACCACACGGTTGCACGGGCGCCCATCCCACACCGCCTCCTCCACCCACAAGGCTGCACGGGCCTGTCCACCACCACACCGCACACCCCACCCATCGCTCCATCTTTCTCCCCTTCTTTTGTGTGGTAATTGACGTCCAACGACTTCGACGCTCGGGGCCTAGGGACGACTATCGTCTTCAGAACTTGGTGGCCTGCATCAACACAACATAGGTCTGCAGTACAATTCTTGATATCTCCTTCCTCTCCCTCTGCCATCGTTTGTTTGGCAGTCTGATTCAAATTCAATTTCGATCGCTTCGGTGCTAAACAAGTAGCAGATTATACCGGGATTTTATCTCACCGTGTAAGGTTTCAATTTAAAAGCATCATGCTTCACTGCTTAAGTACCGTCTCCGTGCTTGTGGATTAACAACCTCACTCTGTCATGCAGTTTATACATGGCATGCTTTATGCTGCCTCTGTTCCACAGTACAGTGCATATTAGTTTTTTTAAGTCAAAGATGTCCATTTGACCAAGTTTCTAAAATAAACTATCCATATCTGAAGTACTAAATAAGTAAACTACAACAATACATGTGGATGTTGATTTTTTTAAAACACTTGGTCAAACACTGGCATGGTTGACTTTTCAAAACAAAGTATGTACTATATTTTAGAACGGAAGGAGTATTAGTTAGGATATGGTTCCAAGCCTAAGGAGCACGGTCTCTAACTGAATTTAATTGGCACCAAAACAATAAGAAAAGACGATAACTAGGTTTTCCTATGAAGATAATTTGGTTAATTGTCACCGGATCGCTTATTACACAACTGATCAGGCCTTGTTAATGCATCAGTAATGTTACATTCAAATAAAAACTGAGATCAATCACTTGCACTATTATCTCTTGATCCTCCCATTTATGTCTCTTCCTCTTAGAGGCTGCTATAAACGTGATTCATTCCCTTTCCCGTCGTTATTCAGTGCAAACCATTGCTTTTATTTCAAATATGTTCTTTCTATTTCAATTCTAACTACCCATATGAATGATCAATATTGAAAACCAGAAGCTATATACTTTGGTGCAGTGCTGCAACTTTCAAGCATTTCTCGCTTTCACTACCTCTTACCATTATTGTTGGTGTTTTGTATTATTTGTATGTGACCAAGGTAAATTACGAAATATTGATTGGTCAAACCATAGAGTTGTATGATTGTTGTAGATGAATACTATGATTAGAAGCCTCATTTACGCGTATCATAGTTTTCAATTAGTTTTGCAAATGAATGTTATCATGTCCATCCAGTACTATGGTTTAACCCTGCAGGTCCGGGACATGCTTGATGCCAACCACTACTTTGAATATGTTTTTGGCAGTGCTGCTAACATATTATTTTTGTGAAGAACAATAGTTGTAAAAAAAATCAGTAATATACTAACAAGTAAATGATGACGTGTCTTAGCATCTAGACATATCCTGTAATGCAATAAAGGGTGTTCTCACCCTAAAATTATGAAAGCTAAAACACAGAAGAGCCATGAAAAACCCTGCAAATAAAACAACAAGCAATTTATTCATGAATTAACAATCAAACAAAAAAAACGGTAGAAAAGTAGAACGACGCAGCATATGTTTCTAGTACTCTGTAAATGAGCTGCCATACTATTTAACGTGCACAAGGGCTGTGGAGCAAATCGAGAGACAGGGCAATGTGCGCGGTGGCTGATGTGCAGTGTAAAACAACGAACTTCTAGCAAAACACAACTGCCTTAAGAATACGGTTTTGCTCATTTTCATCAGGCTAAATTCAATTGGCTTTCATCCGTTTTGTGAGGCCAAGATTCGTGTTTTTTTGTCCCATTGTTTTTTTTTTCGAAAAGGGGGTTTACCCCAGCCTCTACATCAGAAAGATGCATACGGTTAATATTATTAATAAAAGAAAGATCCAGCATCAGTCTCCAAGTCTCACACAAGAAGTAAACAAATGCTCACAAGAGCGAAACAAAAAAAAGGCAAAGCCACAACCGGCTGGCATAAAAATATAGGAGCACTACATGCCTATCCTATTACATGACCGTCATCCAAACCGGTTAAAAATATCCCGTGCTAGCATCTCCCATCGGGTAGACACAGTAAACAAACGCTCCCTAGCCTCCGTCAGAGTGAGTAGCGACCACATGCGGATCAACGCAGTGGCCCTGAAGATAACCTGCAAAAAGTGAATGTTTGTTGTTCTGTTAAAAACCAAATCATTTCTGCAGTTCCAAATTGTCCATAATAAAGCACAAATGCCTACACGAATGTGCCTCGCTATATCTGAAGCTATCCCATCGAGCCACGTCCCAAATAACGTGTTGATAGAACTCGGCGGATTAATATTAAAAGCAATATGAACCGACCGCCACAAAATCTTGGCCAGCGGACAATCAAGAAAGAGGTGTTTGATGGATTCGTTATGGTCGCAAAAACTGCATCTTGCAGAACCAATCCAGTTACGTTTTGCCAGATTATCCTTAGTCAAAATAACTTGTTTATGCACAAACCACGTAAACACTTTGATTCTCAAAGGGACCTTAACTTTCCAAACATGCTTCGAGGAAGGAATTGAGCTAGAGTTAATAACATCCAGATACATGGATTTGACCGAGAACACTCCATTCTTAGTGAGTTTCCAACAGAGCTGATCTGGCTGTTGAGACAACTGGACCTCCATCAATCTTCTCACAAGATGGAGCCAGGCCTCCCAACGGTTTCCTACTAGCGTCCTCCGAAAATGAATATTGAGTGGAGTGGATTGTAGAACTGTTGCAACATAAGCATCTCTACGTTGAACAATGTTATACAAAGAAGGATATTGAAGTGCAAGGGGACTCTCCCCAAGCCATGTATCCTCCCAGAACCTCGTAGCAGCTCCATTTCTGACTAAGAACCTTGTCCTATTGAAAAAGAGTGATTTAACTCTCATCAAGCCTTTCCAAAATGGTGAGTCAGTTGGCCTCACTGTCATCTGGGACAAAGTTTTAGAGTGAAGATACTTATTTCACAAGATCTGAGCCCAAGTGGCCTCCGTCTTGGAGGAAATCTTAAACAACCACTTGCTAAGGAGACATCTGTTCTTGACTTCCAGATTTTAAATACCTAGACCCCCTTGGTCCTTCGGCCTACAGATGATATCCCATTTAGCAAGCCTATATTTTCGCTTAAGCTCGTCACTCTGCCAAAAGAATCATGATCGATAGAAATCTAGCCTCTTCCTGACTCCCACCGGGACCTCGAAAAAGGATAGAAGAAACATCGGCATACTTGTGAGGACCGAATTAATCAAAATTAATTGCCCTCCATATAACATGAGCTTACCTTTCCAACATCTCAGTTTCTTCTCAAAACGATCCTCAATGCACTTCCATTCTCTGTTGGTCAGCTTACGATGATGAATGGGTATACCTAAATATGTGAATGGTAAAGTTCCCAATTCACATCCGAACAATTGTTTATATGCCTCTTGGTCATCATTAGCTCTTCCGAAGCAGAACAATTCGCTCTTGTGGAAGTTAATTTTTAACCCAGTCAATTGTTCAAATAAGCATAACACGAGCTTCATGTTTCGCGCTTTGGCCAAGTCGTGCTCCATGAAGATGATAGTATCATTAGCATACTGAAGGATGGAGACACCTCCATCAACTAAGTGCGGAACAAGGCCACCTACCTACCCCGCATCCTTAGCCCGTCCTATTAAAATGGTCAGCATGTCTACCACTATGTTGAATAGGATCGATGACATGGGATCCCCTTGCCTTAACCCTTTGTGTGTCTGGAAGTAGTGACCTATGTCATCATTCACTTTAATCCCAACACTCCCTTTTTGCGTAAAGGATTCTACCTGGTTTCTCCAGGTCTGATCAAAACCTTTCATACGCAAAGCCTGTTGAAGAAAGGGCCATTTGACTTTATCGTATGCTTTTTCAAAATCCACTTTGAAAACAACGCCATTGAGTTTTTTTGAGTGAATCTCATGGAGCATTTCATGCAAGACGACAACCCCTTCAAGGATATTTCTGTCTGGCATAAAAGCAGTTTGGGACGGTTGCACCACAGAATGCGCAATTTGCGTAAGCCTATTCGTCCCAACCTTGGTGAAAATTTTGAAACTAACATTAAGAAGACAAATAGGTCTGAACTGCTCAATGCGAACGGCCTCTATCTTCTTAGGAAGTAAAGTTATCGTTCCAAAATTCAGCTGAAACAATTGAAGCTGTCCAGAGAAAAGCTCATGGAACATCAGAAGCAAGTCCCCCTTAATAAAGTGCCAACATTTTTTATAAAACTCCGCCGGAAACCCATCCTGTCTTGGAGCCTTATTATTTTTCATTTGTGCAATGGCCTCAAACACCTCTTTCTCCGTAAAAGGAGCAGTCAAAATCTCATTCTTGTCAGTTGTGAGTTGAGGAACATCCTCAACCCTAGACTCATCTAAGGACACAAAATTCTCGTCCGGAGGTCCAAACAACTTGTTATAGTAGTTGGTAATGTAAACTTTTAGATTTTCTTGACCCACAATCGTCCCTTCGTCTTGTTCTAGTTGGAAAATCCTCTTCTTATGATGCTTGCCATTAGCAATCATGTGAAAGAATTGAGTGTTATCATCCCCTTAGACGATTTTGCGAAGCTTAGCTTGCAGTGCCCACTTCAATTCCTCCTCTCGGAGGAGTTCTTTCAGCCTCAACTCAGCCTCCATCTTAGTTTCCAGCTCGCTGGTATCTAAAATAGAAGTTTCGGCTTTTACTTCTAGGGCTTGAATAAGTAAAAGGAGTCGTTCCTTTTCAGCCTTATATATCCCATACGTATGCTTAGCCCATCCACGAAGGAACCTTCATAGATGATGAATCTTACACTGCCATCTTTGAATAGGTGACCTTCCTCCTGAGTCTTTAGCCCATTATCTAGCTAACAGATCAAGGAACCCTTCTCTTTCAAACCATGGAAGTTCAAACGAGAATGTATTCTTGTTACCCACATGGGTTTGAGCCCCTGAGTCAACTAGTAACGGCGCGTGAACCGAGATACCTCGTGAGCGCCTGTACTGTTACTAGGGGAAACTTTTGTTCCCATTCGACGCTAGCTAAGACATGGTCTAGCTTCTCAAAAGTTGGGATTGGTAACGAGTTAGCCCAAGTGAATTTCCTACCCGACAACTCTATCTCTCTAAGATCCAAGCTCTCAATGATGGTATTGAACATAAACGACCATCTGCTGTCAAAATTCTCATTTTTCTTTTCCTCCCGTCTTCGAATAATGTTGAAATCACCCCCACTAAAATAGGGAGCTGCTCGTTACCACAAATACGGACAAGATCGGCCAAAAAGTCTGGTTTGAGTTCTGGTTGCGCGGCGCTGTAAACCGCCACGAGAGCCCAATCAAACCCATCTGCCTTAGTTTTGACCCGAAACTTTACCGCAAAATCTCCCATAACTACACTCTGAACTTCCAAAGAGTCACACTTAACCCCAAGTAAAACCCCACCGGATCTTCCTCGCGGAGGGAGGCAATGCCAGTCGAAGTCAACACCCCCCGATAAAGTGCTAAGAAATTGGGGGGTGAAGTTGTCCCTTCCAGTCTCTGACAGAGAAATAAAATCCAATTGATGCTCAAGAGAAGCATCCGCTAGAAACCTTCTTTTAGCCAAGTCTTTAAGACCTTTGCTATTCCAGAAAGTGCCACTCATATTTCATCATGAAATTTTTTAGAGGTACGGATCCTAGCACTTCTACGCACAGCCGACACTGGGTAAACCTTCCGTTTCCATGTCAGCTTAGGCTTAACGCGATCCTTGGGCCGGTCACCACGACCGGGCTCAGCCGAGATAACCAACAAACCATCTACATGGTTAGAGGCCTCAGGAGAACCGAAACCCTCCTCCTCCTCAGTCGCACGAGATGAAGGGTCAAGATCCGCACACAAGCCATCAAGAACCTTGACCCCTAGCGCACCAATTTCCAACTCATTCATGGGTTTAACGGCAGCTATGTTACGAATCATTTCCAATACCCTCTCCGCTTCTAAATCAAGAATGTCATTAACTGATTTAGTGATCTCACTATAATTACTACCAAGTGAAACCCCTGGTTGATTTGCATTATGAACAATCTCATCATTGGTAAAATGCAAAATTGAATTTGATTTATTAATAGACATACCTGTAGAGATCTCAACGTCACGCAGCTTGGCCGCCCTCATAGCGCACCTCTGATGCATGTCATCAACGTCCGACTACTCCTGTAGCCGACTGCTGATCCGCCTCCCCTCAGAGACAGGATCCGGGATCCCTCCGGCGGTGATGACCTCCTGATAACCCACAAGTGTAGGGGATCGCAACAGCTTTCGAGGGTGAAGTACAACCCAAATTTATTGATTCGACACAAGGGGAGCCAAAGAATATTCTTGAGTATTAGCAGTTGAGTTGTCAATTCAACCACACCTGGATAACTTAGTATCTGCAACAAAGTATTTAGTAGCAAAGTGGTATGATAATAAAGGTAACGGTGGCAAAAGTAAAGATAATTGTTTTTGGGTTTTTGTAGTAGTTGTAACAGTAGCAACGGAAAAGTAAATAAGCGAAGAACAATATATGAAAAGCTCGTAGGCAATGGATCAATGATGGACAATTATGTCGGATGCGATTCCTCATGTAATAGCTATAACATAGGGTGACACAGAACTAGCTCCAATTCATCAATGTAATGTAGGCATGTATTCCGTAAATAGTCATACGTGCTTATGGAAAAGAACTTGCATGACATCTTTTGTCCTACCCTTCCGTGGCAGCGGGGTCCTAGCGTAAACTAAGGGATATTAAGGCCTCCTTTTAATAGAGAACAGGAACAAAGCATTAGCACATAGTGAATACATGAACTCCTCAAACTACGGTCATCACCGAGAAGTATCCCGATTATTGTCACTTCGGGGTTGTCGGATCATAACAAAAAAATAGGTGACTATAGACTTGCAAGATAGGACCAAGAACACACATATATTCATGAAAACATAATAGGTTCAGATCTAAAATCATGGCACTCGGGCCCTAGTGACAAGCATTAAGCATAGCAACATCATAGCAACATCAATCTCAGAACATAGTGGATACTAGGGATCAAACCCTAACAAAACTAACTTAATTACATGGTAAATCTCATCAACCCATCACCTTCCAGCAAGCCTACGATGGAATTACTCACGCACGACGGTGAACATCATGAAATTGGTGATGGAGGATGGTTGATGATGACGACGGCGACGAATCCCCCTCTCCGGAGCCCCGAACAGACTCCAGATCAGCCCTCCTGAGAGAGATTAGGGCTTGGCGGCGGCTCTGTGTAGTAAAACGCGATGAAACTTTCTCTCTGATTTTTTTCTCCCCGAACGTGAATATATGGAGTTGGATTTGAGGTCGGTGGAAGTCCAGGGGGCCCACGAGATAGGGGGTGCGCCCTACAGGGGGGGCCCTGTCTCGTGGACAGGCCGTGGGCCCCCTGGTGTATTTCTTTCACCCAGAAATTCTTATTAATTCTAAAAAGTGCCTCCGTGGATTTTCAGGACATTCCAAGAACTTTTATTTTCTACACATAAAACAACATCATGGCAGTTCTGCTGAAAACAGCGTCATTCCGGATTAGTTTCATTCAAATCATGCAAGTTAGAGTCCAAAACAAGGGAAAAATGTTTGGAAAAGTAGATACGTTGGAGACGTATCAACTCCCCCAACCTTAAACCTTTGCTTGTCCTCAAGCAATTCAGTTGATAAACTGAAAGTGATAAAGACAAACTTTTACAAACTCTGTTTGCTCTTGTTGTTGTAAACATGAAAAGCCAGCATTCAAGTTTCGGCAAATATTATGAACTAACCATACTAACAATAACACCTAGGTCTCACAATTGCGCATATCAATAGCATAATCAGCTAGCGAGCCATAATAATAAAACTCGGATGACAACACTTTCTCAAAATAATCATAACATGATATAACAAAATGGTATCTCGCTAGCTCTTTCTGAGACCGCAAAACATAAATGCAGAGCACCTTTAAAGATCAAGGACTGACTAAACATTGTAATTCATGATAAAAGAGATCCAATCAAGTCATACCCAATGTAAACCAATAGTAATGAATGCAAACGACAGTGTGCTCTCCATCGGGTGCTTTTTAATAAGAAGGGTGATGACTCAACATAAAAGTAAATAGATAGGCCCTTTGCAGAGGGAAGCAGGGATTTGTAGAGGTGCCAGAGCTCGATTTTAAAATAGAGATTGAATAACATTTTGAGTGGCATACTTTTGCTGTCAACGCAACAACTATGAGATGGCTGTATCTTCCATACTACATGCATTATAGGCAGTTCCCAAACAGAATGGTAAAGGTTTATACTCCCCCAACCACCAACAAGCATCAATCCATGGCTTGCTAGAAACAACGAGTGCCTCCAACTAACAACAGGCCTGGGGGAGTTTTGTTTAATTATTTTGATTTGCTTTGATCTTTTTTGATCATGGGACTGGGCATCCCGGTTACCAGCCCTTTCTCGTGAATGAGGAGCGGAGTCCACTCCTCTTGAGAATAACCCACCTAGCATAGAAGATATAGGCAGCCCTAGTTGTAACATGAGCTGCTCGAGCATACAAAACAGAATTTCATTTGAAGGTTTAGAGTTTGGCACATAAAAATTTACTTGGAACGGCGGGTAAATACCGCATATAGGAAGGTATAGTGGACTCATATGGAACAACTTTGGGGTTTAAGGAGTTTGGATGCACAAGCAGTATTCCCACTTAGTACAGGTGAAGGATAACAAAAGACTGGGAAGCGACCAACTGAGAGAGCGACAACAGTCATAAACATGCATTAAAATTAATTTACATCGAGTACAAGCATGAGTAGGATATAATCCACCATGAACATAAATATCGTGAAGGCTATGTTGATTTGATTCAACTACATCGTGAACATGTGCCAAGTCGAGTCACTCAATTCATTCAAAGGAGGATACCATCCCATTATATCACATCATAATCATTCTAATAGCATGTTGGCATGCAAGGTAAACCATTATAACTCATAGCTAATCAAGCATGGCACAAACAACTATAATCTCTAAATGTCATTGCAAATATGTTTACTTCATAATAAGCTGACTCAGAAACGATGAACTCATCATATTTACAAAAACAAGAGAGGTCGAGTTCATACCAGCTTTTCTCATCTCAACAAGTCCAGCACATATCGTCATTATTGCCTTTCACTTGCACGACCGAACAATGTGTATAATAATAAGAGTGCACGCGCATTGGACTAAGCTGGAATCTGCAAGCATTCAACTCAAGAGAGAAGACAAATAAGATGGGCTCTCAATTAAATAAACAATCATGCATATGAGAGCCACTAAGCATTTTCAATATGGTCTTCTCGACCCCCAAAGGAAAGAAAAGAAAAGAAAACTATTTACACGGGAAAGCTCCCAACAAGTAAGAAGAAGAACTAGAAATCTTTTTGGGTTTTCATTTTAATTTCTACTACAAGCATGGAAATTAAACTAACTAATTCTTTTGGTTTTTCTTAAGGTTTATCAAACACACAAGAAGAAAACTGGAAAAAGAAAATTAAACTAACATGGATAATACAATGAAAGAGTATGAGCACCGACGACTAGTGTGTGAACATGAATGTAAAGTCGGTGAGAAATATGTACTCCCCCAAGCTTAGGCTTTTGGCCTAAGTTGGTCTAGTACCAAGGACCGCTGCTACTCTCCCCGGTGTAATGGGAGGTGTAATCAAGATACCACTGGCTGGTCATCTCCGGATCCCACTGGATAGATGATGCACGATAAGGGTCCAGTTCAGGTTTCAGCTCAGGTTCAGGTTCTGGAGTAAAAGCTTGAGCTCGATGATTGTTCACCGCTTCCGGTGTGACAAGAAAATTCTATGCAAGAAAATCAAACAACAGAGGCGCGGGCAAAATAATAATCTCAAAGTGTTTCTTATTGAATCTAAGTTTATATAAGAGCATCTTTTCCTCGTTGTCAGCAATAAACTTGTGTGCTACCATGCTCTTGTAATCTAAAATGTGAGGAGGCAATTTTATCTCCTCCTTCTCATGGTGCCTAATGGGTATCTGAAAATGTCTAGCAAGACGTGGAGCATAGATACCTCCAAATATGGGGCCTTTTGTACGATTCAGGGCTAGCCGTTTAGCAACGACGACACCCATGCTAAAAGTATTGTCTCCAAGCAAGACATGTTGAAGAATGATAATATTAGGAACACTTAAGTTTCCACTATTTCCACGACCAATCACGCATCTACTACCAAATATAGCAAAATAGCGTAAAACAGGAAAGTGTATGCTAGATACTTTTGCCTCAGAACCCTTCTTTGGCTCCTCTACAACTATAGTATTAACAAAGCCACCGACATATTCACGATGGGGTTCCTCTAATTCTCCCTCATAAGGTATCCTACACACCGCGCAAAAATTACGTAAAGACATTTCTTTGAATTCATCATATAAATGAAATGATACTGCAGGCGGTGACTTCTTAGGATAATAATAAAAGTTTTGCACAAAAGTATTGGTGAGTAAGAGATACTGATCGATTCGGTCGTTGATGAAACCGGTGAGGCTGGCAGTCTTAATCAAAGAATAAAAATATTCATGAATTCTAGCTTCTTTCAAGAAATCCTCACATGGCCATTCACACGACCGTACTTCCGCTAAGTGAGGAAGATTATACTTGGCTTTTTCCTTTTCTTTGGCTTGTTTTTCCTGAGAGCTTTGGCTAGAAGAGCCCTTCAAAAACCTCCTTAACATTTTCTGAAATTTTAGTAACTTCAAAATAAAAGTGAATAAAACTAAATAAGATTGGTAGCAACTACTCATACAAGTGCCTAGATCCTATATCATGCATTGGAATTGCTTGGGACCTCATAAATTTAACACGCAAACTCAAGAACATGGTCACCTATGCAGCAAAAATTTGCAATGAATAAAGCACTAGAACAAAAACTAATTGGACCAATGGAGGAGTCACATGCCAAGCAACAATCTCCCAAAGCAGTTTTGTGAATGGAGCTTTGAGCAAGGAGATCGAAAATCGCAGCAAAATGAGCTAGAACTCTGCTTGAGCTGGATGGGGATTGTTTTTTGGGTAGAAGATGAAGTGTGTGGGTGCTGGCATAAGTGGAGGGGGGCCACCAGGGGCCCACGAGACAGGGGGCGCGCCCTATAGGGGGGGCGCCCTCCACTCTCGTGGCATGGTGCTTGCCCCTCCTGCAGTGTTTTCAGTGTCTAAAATCCTCAAATATTCCATAAAAATCATACTAAATTTGCAGGGCATTTGGAGCACTTTTATTTTCGGGATATTTTTTAGTGCACGGATAATTCAGAAAACAGACGGATAATGCTATTTTTCCTTTATTTATTCTAAATACCAGAAAGTAAAAAGTGGGTACAGAAGGTTGTGCCTTCTAGTTTCATCCATCTCGTGATCATCAAAATGAATCCACTAACAAGGTTGATCAAGTCTTGTTAACAAACTCATTCTGAATAACACGGAACCAGAGAAATTTTGAATAACACTAAGTTAACTCAACGGGGATATGAAAATCCCCAACAATAAGAATATCATACTTTTTCTTGACAGTAGGGAGAGGAAATTCAAAACCTCCAATAATAATAGTTGGAACTTTTCCAATAGAATTAATGTTATAAACTTGAGATTGTTTCCTCAGAAAGTGTACCGTATGCTCGTTACCATTAACATGAAAAGTGACATTGCCTTTGTTGCAATCTATAACATCCCCTGCAGTATTAAGAAAAGGTCTACCAAGGATAATAGACATACTATCATCCTCGGGAATATCAAGAATAACAAAGTCCGTTAAGATAGTGACATTTGCAACCACAACAGGCACATCCTCACAAATACCGACAGGTATAGCAGTTGATTTATCAGCCATTTGCAAAGATATTTCAGTAGGTGTCAACTTACTCAATTCAAGTCTACGATATAAAGAGAGAGGCATAACACTAACACCGGCTCCAGGATCACATAAAGTAGTTCTAACATAATTTCTTTTAATGGAGCATGGTATAGTTGGTACCCCCGGGTCTCCAAGTTTCTTTGGTATTCCACCCTTAAAAGCGTAATTAGTAAGCATGGTGGAAATTTCAGCTTCCGGTATCTTTCTTTTATTTGTAATGATATCCTTCATATACTTAGCATAAGGATTTACTTTGAGCATATCAGTTAAGCGCATACGTAAGAAAATAGGTCTAATCATTTCAGCAAAGCGCTCAAAATCCTCATCATCCTCTGTCTTGGTTGGTTTAGGAGGAAAGGGCATGGGTTTCTGAACCCATGATTCTCTTTCTCTACCGTGCTTCCTAGCAACAAAATCTCTCTTATCATAACGTTGATTCTTTGATTGTGGGTTATCAAGATCAACAGCAGGTTCAATCTCTACTTCATTGTTTTTGCTAGGTTGAGCATCAACATGAACATTATCATTAACATTATCACTAGGTTCATGTTCATCACCTGATTGTGTTTCAGCATCAGAAATAGAAATATCATTGGGATTCTCAGGTGTGTCTACAGTAGATTCACTAGAAGCATGCAAAGACCTATCGTTTTTCTTTTTCTTCTTTTTAGAAGAACTAGGTGCCTCTAAATTATTTCTTTGAGAATCTTGCTCGATTCTCTTAGGGTGGCCTTCAGGATACAAAGGTTCCTGAATCATTCTACCAGTTCTAGTAGCCACTCTAACAGCAAAGTCATTTTTATTATTTAATTCCTCAAGCAAATCATTTTGAGCTTTGAGTACTTGCATAGCTTGAGTAGCAACCATAGAAGCATATTTGCTAATGAGTTTGAGTTCATCTTTAACTCTAGCCAGATTATCGCTTACACGTCCTATCTCGAAAGCTTTATTCTTTAACTCTCTACCAACATAAGCATTAAAACTTTCTTGTCTAGCCATAAAGTCATCAAATTCATCTAAGCATGGGCTATGGAATTTAATAGAGGGAATTTCAACTTTATCATATCTATAGAGAGAATTTACCTTTACTACCTGTGTCGGGTTATCAAGACAATGTGGTTCTTCAACAGGCGGTATATTAAGACCATGTATTTCTTCAATAGGAGGTAAATTCTTAACATCTTCAGCTTTAATACCTTTTTCTTTCATTGATTTCTTTGCCTCTTGCATATCTTCAAGACTGAGAAATAAAACACCTCTCTTCTTCGGAGTGGGTTTAGGAATAGGCTCAGGAGTTGGTTCAATTGGTTCAGGAATTGCCTCAGGAATTGGCTTAGGAAGAGTCCAATTATTTTCATTAGTCAACATATTATTCAATAATATTTCAGCTTCGTCGACTGTTCTTTCCCTGAAAACACACCAACACAACTATCCAAGTAGTCCTTGGAAGCATCGGTTAGTCCATTATAAAAGATATCAAGTATTTCATTTTTCTTGAGAGGATGATCAGGCAAAGCATTAAGTAACCGGAGGAGCCTCCCCCAAGCTTGTGGGAGACTCTCTTCTTTGATTTGCACAAAATTATATATTTCCCGCAAGGCAGCTTGTTTCTTATGAGCAGGGAAATATTTAGCAAAGAAGTAATAAATCATATCCTGGGAAGTACGCACACAACCAGGAGCAAGAGAATTATACCAAGTCTTAGCATCACCTTTTAATGAGAACGGAAATATCTTAAGGATATAAAAATAGTGAGACTTCTCATCATTAGTAAACAGGGTGGCTATATCATTTAAATTGGTAAGATGTGCCACAACAGTTTCAGATTCAAGGTCAAAAAAGGATCATATTCTACTAAAGTAATAATCTCAGGATCAACAGAGAATTCATAATACTTATCAGTAACACAGATAGGTGAAGTAGCAAAAGTAGGGTCGGGTTTCATTCTAGCATTAAGAGACTGCTGCTTCCATTTAGCTAATAATTTCTTAAGATCATATCTATCATTGCAAGCAAATATAGCTCTAGAAGCTTCTTCATTCATAACATAACCCTCAGGAACAACAGGCAATACATAATCATTGGGAGAATTTTCATCATCACTATCATCAATAATAGCATCTTCAACATTTTCATTCCCCCTAACTCTAGCAAGTTGTTCATCAAGAAATTCACCTAATGGCAAAGTAGTATCACGCACAGAAGTATTTTCATGATGCATAGCAGAAGTGGCATCATCGATAATATGCGATATATCAGAATTCATAGCAGTAGCAGGTTTAGGTGTCGCAAGCCTACTAATAACGGAAGGAGAATCTAGTGTAGAGCTAGATGGCAGTTCCTTACCTCCCCTCGTAGTTGAGGGCAAAATCGTAGTTCTGTCATCTTTCAAGTTCTTCATAGTGATCAACAGATATAAATCCCAAGTGACTCAGAGAATAGAGCTATGCTCCTCGGCAACGGTGCCAGAAATTAGTCTTGATAACCCACAAGTGTAGGGGGTCGCAACAGCTTTCGAGGGTGAAGTACAACCCAAATTTATTGATTCGACACATGGGGAGCCAAAGAATATTCTTGAGTATTAGAAGTTGAGTTGTCAATTCAACCACACCTGGATAACTTAGTATCTGCAGCAAAGTATTTAGTAGCAAAGTGGTATGATAATAAAGGTAACGGTGGCAAAAGTAAAGATAATTGTTTTTGGGTTTTTGTAGTAGTTGTAACAGTAGCAACGGAAAAGTAAATAAGCAAAGAACAATATATGAAAATCTCGTAGGCAATGGATCAGTGATGGATAATTATGCCGGATGCGATTCCTCATGTAATAGCTATAACATAGGGTGACACAGAACTAGCTCCAATTCATCAATGTAATGTAGACATGTATTCCATAAATAGTCATACGGGCTTATGGAAAAGAACTTGCATGACATCTTTTGTCCTACCCTCCCGTGTCAGCGGGGTCCTAGCGGAAACTAAGGGATAATAAGGCCTCCTTTTAATAGAGAGCCGGAACAAAGCATTAGCACATAGTGAATACATGAACTCCTCGAACTACGGTCATCACCGAGAAGTATCCTGATTATTGTCACTTCGGGGTTGTCGGATCATAACACATAATAGGTGACCATAGACTTGCAAGATAGGATCAAGAACACACATATATTCATGAAAACATAATAGGTTCAGATCTGAAATCATGGCACTCGGGCCCTAGTGACAAGCATTAAGCATAGCAAAGTCATAGCAACATCAAACTCAGAACATAGTGGATACTAGGGATCAAACCCTAACAAAACTAACTTAATTACATGGTAAATCTCATCCAACCCATCACCTTCTAGCAAGCCTACGATGGAATTACTCATGCATGGCGGTGAGCATCATGAAATTGGTGATGGAGGATGGTTGATGATGACGACGGCGACGAATCCCCCTCTCCGGAGCCCCGAACGGACTCCAGATCAGCCCTCCCGAGAGAGATTAGGGCTTGGCGGCGGCTCTATGTCGTAAAACGCGATGAAACTTTCTTTCTGATTTTTTTCTCCCCGAACGTGAATATATGGAGTTGGAGTTGAGGTCGGTGGAGGTCTAGGGGGACCACGAGATAGGGGGGTGCGCCCTACAGGGGGGGCCTGTCTAGTGGACAGGCCGTGGGCCCCCTGTTGTATTTCTTTCGCCCAGAAATTCTTATTAATTCCAAAAAGTGCCTCCGTGGATTTTCAGGACATTCCAAGAACTTTTCTTTTCTACACATAAAACAACATCATGGCAGTTCTGCTGAAAACAGCGTCAGTCCGGGTTAGTTTTATTCAAATCATGCAAGTTAGAGTCCAAAACAAGGGCAAAAGTGTTTGGAAAATTAGATACGTTGGAGACGTATCACTCCTCGCGCGAAACTTTGCTTCGGGAAGGGCCTCCTGCCCGACCCCCAACAGCGGTAACTTGGCCTGGGACATCCGGGGCCACACCAATAGACGACGACACCGCCCGCGGCATCACCACGGGAGTCCCGCCGAGAACAGGTGCGGCTGACGGGCCTACTGTTGGGGAACGTAGTAATTTAAAAAAATTCCTACGCACACGCAAGATCATGGTGATGCATAGCAATGAGAGGGGAGAGTGTTGTCTACGTACCCTCGTAGACTGAAGCGGAAGCGTTGACGCAACATAGAGGAAGTAGTCGTACGTCTTCCCGGTCCAACCGATCCAAGCACCGTTACTCCGGCACCTCCGAATTCTTGACACACGTACAGCTCGATGACGCACCCCGGGCTCCGATCCGGCAAAGCTTCGGGGAGGAGTTTCGTCAGCACGACGGCGTGGTGACGATCTTGATGTTCAACCGTTGTAGGGCTTAGCCTAAGCACCTCTACAATATGACCGAGGTGTAATGTCGTGGAGGGGGGCACCGCACACGGCTAAGGAACGATCACGAAGATCAACTTGTGTATCTATGGGGTGCCCCCGCCCCCGTATATAAAGGAGCAAGGGGGGAGGCCGGCCGGCCCCTTGGGGCGCGCCAAGGAGGAGGAATCCTCCTCCTAGTAGGAGTAGGATTCC
>NC_041386.1:651155918-651162029 GCF_002162155.2 Triticum dicoccoides
TTTTCTCCGAAATCACCCGGAACAATTCCGGTGTCCGAATATAGTCGTCCAATATATCAATCTTTATGTCTCGACCATTTCAAGACTCCTCGTCATGTCCATGATCACATCCGGGACTCCAAACAAACTTCGGTACATCAAAATACATAAACTCATAAAGAAACTGTCATCGTAACTTTAAGCATGCGGACCCTACGAATCAAGAACAATGTAGACATGACCGAGACACGTCTCCGGTTAATAACCAATAGCGGGACCTGGATGCCCATATTGGTTCCTACATATTCTACGAAGATCTTTATCGGTCAGACCGCATAACAACATACATTGTTCCCTTTGTCATCGGTATGTTACTTGCCCGAGATTCGATCGTCGGTATCCAATACCTAGTTCAATCTCGTTACCGGCAAGTCTCTTTACTCATTCCGTAATACATCATCTTGCAACTAGCTTGCAAGGCTTAAGTGATGTGCATTGAAGCGTCTCTTGATGTGCTTGGTCCTCTTGTGAAATCTAGATTCCTTCGCCAAGGCAATCGCTCCAGTATTGTCACACAAGATTTTCATTGGACACGATGCACTAGGTATGACACCTAGATCGGATATGAACTCCTTCATCCAGACTCCTTCATTAGCTGCTTCCGAAGTAGCTATGTATTCCGCTTCACACGTAGATCCCGCCACAACGCTTTGTTTTGAACTGCACCAACTGACAGCTCCTCCATTTAATGTAAACACGTATCCGGTTTGCGATTTAGAATCGTTCGGATCAGTGTCAAAGCTTGCATCAACGTAACCATTTACGATGAGCTCTTTGTCACCTCCATATACGAGAAACATAGCCTTAGTCCTTTTCAAGTACTTCAGGATGTTCTTGACCGCTGTCCAGTGATCCACTCCTAGATTACTTTGGTACCTCCCTGCTAAACTTATAGCAAGGCACACATCAGGTCTGGTACACAGCATTGCATACATGATAGAGCCTATGGCTGAAGCATAGGGAACATCTTTCATTTTCTCTCTATCTTCTGCAGTGGTCGTGCATTGAGTCTTACTCAACTTCACACCTTGCAACACAGGCAAGAACCATTTCTTTGCTTGATCCATTTTGAACTTCTTCAAAATTTTGTCAAGGTATGTGCTTTGTGAAAGTCCAATTAAGCGTTTGGATCTATCTCTATAGATCTTAATGCCCAATATGTAAGCAGCTTCACCGAGGTCTTTCATTGAAAAACTTTTATTCAAGTATCCTTTTATGCTATCCAGAAATTCTATATCATTTCCAATCAATAATATGTCATCCACATATAATATTAGAAATGCTACAGAGCTCCCACTCACTTTCTTGTAAGTACAGGCTTCTCCAAAAGTCTGTATAAACCCAAATGCTTTGATCACACTATCAAAGCATTTATTCCAACTCCGAGAGGCTTGCACCAGTCCATAAATGGATCGCTGGAGCTTGCACACTTTGTTAGCTTCCTTTGGATCAATAAAACCTTCTGGTTGCATCATATAAAACTCTTCCTCCAGAAACCCATTCAGGAATGCAGTTTTTTTACATCCATTTGCCAAATTTCATAATCATAAAATGCGGCAATTGCTAACATGATTCGGACAGACTTAAGCATCACTACGGGTGAGAAGGTCTCATCGTAGTCAATCCCTTGAACTTGTCGAAAACCTTTTGCAACAAGTCGAGCTTTGTAGACAGTAACATTACCATCAGCGTCAGTCTTCTTCTTGAAGATCCGTTTATTCTCAATTGCTTGCTGACCATCGGGCAAGTCAACCAAAGTCCATACTTTGTTCTCATACATGGATCCCATCTCAGATTTCATGGCTTCAAGCCATTTTGCGGAATCTGGGCTCACCATCGCTTCTTTATAGTTCGTAGGTTCATCATGATCTAGTAGTATGACTTCCAGAATAGGATTACCGTACCACTCTGGTGCGGATCTTACTCTGTTTGACCTACGAGGTTCTGTAGCAACTTGATCTGAAGTTCTATGATCATCATCATCAACTTCCTCACTAGTTGGTTTTGACGTCACAGAAACCGGTTCCTGTGATGTACTATTTTCCAACAAGGGAGCAGGTATAGTTACCTCATCAAGTTCTACTTTCCTCCCACTCACTTCTTTCGAGAGAAACTCCTTACCTAGAAAGGATCCATTCTTAGCAACGAATGTCTTGCCTTCGGATCTGTGATAGAAGGTGTACCCAACTGTCTCCTTTGGGTATCCTATGAAGACACATTTCTCCGATTTGGGTTCGAGCTTATCAGGTTGAAGCTTTTTCACATAAGCATCGCAGCCCCAAACTTTAAGAAACGACAACTTTGGTTTCTTGCCAAACCATAGTTCATAAGGTGTCGTCTCAACGGATTTTGATGGTGCCCTATTTAATGTGAATGTGGCCGTCTCTAAAGCATAACCCCAAAACGATAGCGGTAAATCTGTAAGAGACATCATAGATCGCACCATATCAAGTAAAGTACGATTACGACGTTCGGACACACCATTACGCTGTGGTGTTCCGGGTGGCGTGAGTTGCGAAACTATTCCACATTATTTCAAGTGTAGACCAAACTCGTAACTCAAATATTCTCCTCCACGATCAGATCGTAGAAACTTTATTTTCTTATTACAATGATTTTCAACTTCACTCTAAAATTCTTTGAACTTTTCAAATGTTTCAGACTTATGCTTCATCAAGTAGATATACCCATATCTGCTTAAATCATCTGTGAAGGTGAGAAAATAACGATATCCGCCACGAGCCTCAACATTCATCGGACCACAGACATCTGTATGTATGATTTCCAACAAATCTGTTGCTCTCTCCATAGTACCGGAGAACGGCGTTTTAGTCATCTTGCCCATGATTCATAATCAAGTGGTTCCAAAAGTGATTCATAATCAAGTGGTTCCAAAAGTCCATCAGTATGGAGTTTCTTCATGCGCTTTACACCGATATGACCTAAACGGCAGTGCCACAAATAAGTTGCACTATCATTATCAACTCTGCATCTTTTGGCTTCAACATTATGAATATGTGTATCACTACTATCGAGATTCATCAAAAATAGACCACTCTTCAAGGGTGCATGACCATAAAAGATATTACTCATATAAATAGAACAACAATTATTCTCTGATTTAAATGAATAATCGTCTCGCATCAAACAAGATCCAGATATAATGTTCATGCTCAACGCTGGCACCAAATAACAATTATTTAGGTCTAATACTAATCCCGAAGGTAGATGTAGAGGTAGCGTGCCGACCGCGATCACATCGACTTTGGAACCATTTCCCACGTGCATCGTCACCTCGTCCTTTGCTAGTGTTCGCTTAATCTGTAGTCCCTGTTTCGAGTTGCAAATATTAGCAATAGAACCAGTATCAAATACCCAGGTGCTACTGCGAGCTCTAGTAAGGTACACATCAATAACATGTATATCACATATACCTTTGTTCACCTTGCCATCCTTCTTATCCGCCAAATACTTGGGGCAGTTCCGCTTCCAGTCACCAGTCCGCTTGCAGTAGAAGCACTCAGTTTTAGGCTTAGGTCCAGACTTGGGTTTCTTCTCTTGAGCAGCAACTTGCTTGCTGTTCTTCTTGAAGTTCCCCTTCCTCTTCCCTTTGCCCTTTTTCTTGAAACTAGTGATCTTGTTGACCATCAACACTTGATGCTCCTTCTTGATTTATACCTCCGCATCTTTTAGCATCACGAAGAGCTCGGGAATTGTCTTATCCATCCCTTGCATATTATAGTTCATCACGAAGCTCTTGTAGCTTGGTGAAAGTGATTGGAGAATTCTGTCAATGACGCTATCATCCGGAAGAGTAACTCCCAGTTGAATCAAGTGATTACAATACCCAGACATCTTGAGTATATGCTCACTGACAGAACTATTCTCCTCCATCTTGCAGCTATAGAACTTATTGGAGACTTCATATCTCTCAATGCGGGCATTCTTCTGGAATATTAACTTCAACTCTTGGAACATCTCATATGCTCCATGATGTTCAAAACGTCATTGAAGTCCCGGTTCTAAGCCGTAAAGCATGGCACATTGAACTATCGAGTAGTCATCAGCTTTGCTCTGCCAGACGTTCTTAACATCGTCAGTTGCATCAGCAGCAGGCCTGGCACCCAGCGGTGCTTCTAGGACATAACTTTTCTGTGCAGCAATGAGGATAATCCTCAAGTTACGGACCCAGTCCGCGTAGTTGCTACCATCATCTTTCAACTTTGCTTTCTCAAGGAACGCATTAAAATTCAACGGAACAACAGCACGGGCCATCTATCTACAATCAACATAGACAAGCAAGATACTATCAGGTACTAAGTTCATGATAAATTTAAGTTCAATTAATCATATTACTTAAGAACTCCCACTTAGATAGACATCCCTCTAATCCTCTAAGTGATCACGTAATCCAAATTCAACTAAACCATAACCGATCATCACGTGAAATGGATTAGTTTTCAATGGTGAACATCTTATGTTTATCATATCTACTATATGATTTATGCTCGACCTTTCGGTCTCCGTGTTCCGAGGCCATATCTGCACATGCTAGGCTCATCAAGTTTAACCCGAGTATTCTGCATGTGCAAAACTGGTTTGCACCCGTTGTAGATGGACGTAGAGCTTATCACACCCGATCATCACGTGGTGTCTGGGCACGACGAACTTTGGCAACGGTGCATACTCAGGGAGAACACTTCTTGATAATTAGTGAGGGATCATCTTAAAATGCTACCGTCAATCAAAGCAAGATAAGATGCATAAAAGATAAACATCACATGCAATCAATATAAGTGATATGATATGGCCATCATCATCTTGTGCTTGTGATCTCCATCTTCGAAGCACCGTCATGATCACCATCGTCACCGGCGCGACACCTTGATCTCCATCGTAGCATCATTGTCGTTTCGCCAATCTTATGCTTCTACGACTATCGCTACCGCTTAGTGATAAAGTAAAGCATTACAGGGCGATTGCATTGCATACAATAAAGCGACAACCATATGGCTCCTGCCAGTTGCCGATAACTCGGTTACAAAACATGATCATCTCATACAATAAAATTTAGCATCATGTCTTGACCATATCACATCACAAAATGCCCTGCAAAAACAAGTTAGACGTCCTCTACTTTATTGTTGCAAGTTTTTACATGGCTGCTACGGGCTTAGCAAGAACCGTTCTTACCTACGCATCAAAACCACAACGATAGTTCGTCAAGTTAGTGTTGTTTTAACCTTCGCAAGGACCGGGCGTAGCCACACTCGGTTCAACTAAAGTTGGAGAAACTGACACCCGCTAGTCACCTATGTGCAAAGCATGGCGGTAAAACCAGTCTCACGTAAGCGTACGCGTAATGTCGGTCCGGGCCACTTCATCCAACAATACCGCCGAACCAAAGTATGACATGCTGGTAAGCAGTATGACTTGTATCGCCCACAACTCACTTGTGTTCTACTCGTGCATATAACATCAACGCATAAAACCTAGGCTCGGATGCCACTGTTGGGGAACGTAGTAATTTAAAAAAAAATTCCTACGCACATGCAAGATCATGGTGATGCATAGCAACAAGAGGGGAGAGTGTTGTCTACGTACCCTCATAGACCGAAGCGGAAGCGTTGACGCAACATAGAGGAAGTAGTCGTACGTATTCCCGGTCCAACCGATCCAAGCACCGTTACTCCGGCACCTCCGAGTTCTTGACACACGTACAGCTCGATGACGCACACCGGGCTCCGATCCGGCAAAGCTTCGGGGAGGAGTTTTGTCAGCACGACGGCGTGGTGACGATCTTGATGTTCAACCGTCGCAGGGCTTAGCCTAAGCACCGCTACAATATGACCGAGGTGTAATATCGTGGAGGGGGGCACCGCACACGGCTAAGGAACGATCACGAAGATCAACTTGTGTATCTATGGGGTGCCCCCCGCCCTCGTATATAAAGGAGCAAGGGGGGAGGCCGGCCGGCCCCTTGGGGCGCGCCAAGGAGGAGGAATCCTCCTCCTAGTAGGAGTAGGATTCCTCCTTTCCTACTCCTACTAGGAGGGGGAAGGAAGGGGGAGA
>NC_041386.1:651162285-651180483 GCF_002162155.2 Triticum dicoccoides
GGCACTCCGGTTTTCTCCGAAATCACCCGGAACAATTCCGGTGTCCGAATATAGTCGTCCAATATATCAATCTTTATGTCTCGACCATTTCGAGACTCCTCGTCATGTCCATGATCACATCCGGGACTCCGAACAAACTTCGGTACATCAAAATACATAAACTCATAAAGAAACTGTCATCGTAACTTTAAGCGTGCGGACCCTACGGTTCGAGAACAATGTAGACATGACCGAGACACGTCTCCGGTTAATAACCAATAGCGGGACCTGGCTGCCCATATTGGTTCCTACATATTCTACGAAGATCTTTATCGGTCAGACCGCATAACAACATACGTTGTTCCCTTTGTCATCGGTATGTTACTTGCCCGAGATTCGATCGTCGGTATCCAATACCTAGTTCAATCTCGTTACCGGCAACTCTCTTTACTCGTTCCGTAATACATCATCTCGCAACTAACTCATTAGTTGCAATGCTTGCAAGGCTTAAGTGATGTGCATTACCGAGAGGGCCCAGAGATACCTCTCCGAGATTCGGAGTGACAAATCCTAATCTCGAAATACGCCAACCCAACAAGTACCTTTGGAGACACCTGTAGAGCACCTTTATAATCACCCAGTTACGTTGTGACGTTTGGTAGCACACAAAGTGTTCCTCCGGTAAACGGGAGTTGCATAATCTCATAGTCATAGGAACATGTATAAGTCATGAAGAAAGCAATAACAACATACTAAACGATCGGGTGCTAAGCTAACGGAATGGGTCATGTCAATCAGATCATTCAACTAATGATGTGATCCCGTTAATCAAATAACAACTCTTTGTCCATGGTTAGGAAACATAACCATCTTTGATTAACAGGCTAGTCAAGTAGAGGCATACTAGTGACATTCTGTTTGTCTATATATTCACACATGTATTATGTTTCCGGTTAATACAATTCTAGCATGAATAATAAACATTTATCATGATATAAGGAAATAAATAATAACTTTATTATTGCCTCTAGGGCATATTTCCTTCACCTAAGACGGGTGAAACCAGCCTAGGTGGGCGATCCAGGGAGCGGGGTGCCTGGTTGGCCACTCCACCCGACCCGCCCACCATGGCAGGTAGCGAGCTGGTGGGAAGGGGTGCGGTGGCCTCCTGACCGCACACCCCTCCAAAGACGGCCAGTCTCATAGGAGAGAGCAAAGCCGCCGAGCTCGGCCTCGGCGCCGATGAAGATGGCGCCGCGGAGCGCCGGGCCACCTGCCTGCAACCTCGTGCCGCGTCATCCGCCGCAGCCTCCAGCTCCAAAACAGGAGGAGGAGAAGGAGAAGAGGGAGTGGTAGGGGCCTCCTGCCCTGCGGCTCCTCCCAGCCCAACAAGCTCGGGCAAAAACGGACGCACCATCGGGTCCACTGAATCAACTCGATCACTCCAAAGCCTAGGAGGCGCCAAGAAAGCCCCCAAGGAACCAAGCTGCAATGTACTCGTCGGAACAGTACCTGTTGACCTTTCAGTAGCAGTCTCACTAGAGTCAGACGGACCCGAAGGCCCCTTGGCCTTATCATCATTACTCTTAGCATTATCATCCTGGTTACCCGAAGCACCTCCTCCCTCGGAAGTGTCCGTAGGATTATCGTCCTCAAATTCCCGGAAAAGATTGGGATCCTCATACTCGACAACCAACTGATACAGAACGCCTTCATGCGTCCAAGGCACCACATCCGGCAAGAACTCAATGTTAGCAACACTGACAAGCAAACGCGCCACCCCATGAGCACGTGTGAACTTCATATCCACCTGTTTAGTCTTACCAATCAGAGAACCCAGGCTCCAAGTGACCAAAAAACTATCAAGGGGAGCAGATGGCACCCCTGAGAAATGAACGCAAATCTGAGTTAACGGCGTGCCCTGCGGCTCCTTCTTTTTCCACTCATCAAATTGCAGCACAAAACTAGTACCAGTGACCCTGCTCATACCAAACTTGAGGATTCTCAGCTGATCCTCCTTAGATGGGAAATCCACTTTGTAAGTCTGATCTGTTAGCTTGAGCAAAGACCATTGAAAATTACCCGGTGCCAACTCCCGCAACTGCTGAATGATTTGTGCCTCAGTCAAAGGTCCACCTGCACCACACCAGGGAAGGAGGTCTCAACCACGGGTGTCAAGGGTTCCACACTGGGAGACTCGAAGAACATTAACTCTGAGCAACAAACCCCATAGATGTTAACAGAAGGTTTAGGCCCCAACAAAAGAGGACACTCAGAAGCTGTATGCTTAGGTTTCCGGCACAAGTCACATAACTCCGCAGTGCATTCAACCAAAAAGTGACCCGGTTCACCGCAATGAAAACAGGTCACTTCTTCTTTTTAGCCGCCCACTTGGACACCTTTTCAACCTTGGACTTCTCCGTACCTTGTTCAGAAGCAGTATCTCCAGTCTGCATGGGCTCCAGCAACGTGACTGCGGCCAAGGCATGAACCGTCTCCACCGCCACCTGCGGTAGAGCCGATCCAACGGCAGCCACCTCCGGCGAGATCGTCTGCTGCTCAGAAACAGTGGTCGGCTGCCTCGGTGGAGGAGGGCGCCGGTTCCCGCCACGGCCTCCGCGAAAACGACCCCGGAAAGGACGGTTATTTGGGCCAACCGCGCCCTCCACAAAGTTGTCGGGCGGTCCTTGGAAACCCTTACCGGCGTTGCCTTGATCGACCCAAGCATAGCCACAGCCACCTCCGGTAGACGAAGAACCCCGATGCAGACCATCATCCTATGCATTATATCCATCATCGCCCCACTGACCGCGTGGAGGGTTGCGATTGTCACCCGCGAAAGCACCCGCACCGCGACCATTCATGCCTTGGCCTGTCCCACCGTGGCCGCCCACCATCTACCTCAGCCACGGTCGTTGCGGCAGCGGTGGCTCAGCCCTAGGCGGCGGCGAAGGCGCAGCCCTTGGTGGGGGCGGCGGAGGTGGCGCAACCCTTGGTGGCGGTGGAGCGGCCCTCGCAGGGGGCGGAGGAGGCGCCACCCTAGGCAGCGGTGGAGCCACCCTGGGCAGAGGCGCAGCCCGCGCGGGAACCGGAGCGGCAGCGCCCGCAGCCTGCGCCGAAGCGACGCCCGCAGCCCCCGACGCATTCCTCGACGCCGGCGCGACCCTCGGTGGAGGAGGCTTGGGCGGCATCGCAGCCGCGGGAATCGCGGATGGCGGACGGCCTCCGAACCGGTCGATCCCAAGGTTGAGACGGCGCGAGGAGGCAGTCGGGAATCCCTGACTCCCGCGACGATGAACCCTAGAACCAGCGATGCGGCAACAGGGAACGAGCGAACATGCATGCGGCGGCTCGTGATCCGAAGCCTCCTCATGCACGTCGCCCCTCCCAGGTGGATCGCAGGCTTGGCCAGCCCCCTGGGCCTCAAGCCCAGTACTAGCCAAGCCCACAACGCCATCGTTCACTTGCGGCCCGTCTCTGCCTAAAAGCGAATTCAAACGTTCAATCCTCGCCGCCCGAACATCACGCACATCGGCCGCCGGCGGCGATCGCTGAGGCACAACTCGGCCTCCCTTCTTCTTTCGCCTAGTTACTCTCGTCCAGCACTCGGGACGAAAAAAGTCGGACAGTGCAACAACCGACGGAGCCACTTTTGGCAACGGTCCAATCCATGGTTTCACCTTCAACTTCTGTGAAGGAACCCTGGACCAAGCGGAATCGAGTTTTTGCAGCCCTCATTGGGATTAGGCAACGGGACGGGATCCGGCTTGCCTGCTCCCTTTCCATGCTCCCATCCGTGCTCCCACTTCATCCTACGGTTGTCTTTTTTACTTTTTCTTCGAGACTTTTTACGGTGCATCGTACTACTCAACATATTGGGTAGTATTTAGTTGATCCAACGGCTAGTATGGATTGATCCAAATTTTCGTTTAAGGATATATTGGTAATTCCCAAGCAGAGGTAGATCTGTTCTTTCCTAATTTAGTCCGAATAATATTAATCTAACTAAAATCTCATCTCATCCGACGCAGCACCGTTCGTCTGCTACTACATGCACACCACGCCGCCGCAAAATCTCAATGCATGCATGCGCCGGCGTGAGGACCTCCGCTATACCTACGCCGCTGCAGCCACTACATGCACACAGAATAACTATTAGGTGTGGCGGTGGCGCGCGGCGCGCTAGCCACTATGATTTTCATTGGGTAAAGTCTGAAATAAACCCTGAAGTCGTACACCTTGTCAGAATCAAACCCTCACCTTTGAATCCCTAAAATCGGTACCCTATACTCTTTGATCCTGATCAATTCTAACCCTGACCCTGTTTGGCGCACTGGGAAACGATCATTCCCGACCAGGATCAACGGATACTCTCACTGGCATCCCGACCCCACCTGTCATTTTCATCTTCCACATGTTCAGTTTTACGCCGGCTTAAATCGAAGCTACAGCGATTTTGCTACAGTATATAACATTAGCTGGGACCCATATATTCTAATAAAAAAAGTTAAATAATAGGAATCTCATTGTGCGTGCTTTCTTCTTCCTCCAGCTCCCTCTCTCCTATCCCGAACTACAATTCTCACACCACAAATCCATGGCCAGAGACGGCGGATCTGAAAGCTGGTGAGCAAAAACGAGACCTTCATAATCTTCCATGATCATACATCCTATTTTCCCCTTCGATTAGGCCTTCTAATGTTGCAATTTATAAGCTCAAATCTTGAAGGCCTAAAAGGGAGAGATACACTACACAGGAATCATGGAGGCCACTTTCCTTCGGCTGGCAATGGGTGAAACCCGCCCCTTCACTTCCGTGTCCGGCGAGCGCCCTCACCCATCTGCCAACATGGCATACTGCATTGACCTGGCTACGTATGCGCCTTTACTCTGTAGTCTTGCCCGCCGTTTTCCACAGTCCCGCCCGGCTTCGCGGACTCCAAGCAGATGCCAGAACAGGGAGAACGTCGTGATTCGTTTCGTGCACCTCCTCGTCACTTACGCCGGCGCCATCCAGGTGGCTGACTAAGCTTCCGAAGCCGGCAAACTCGTAGAGGCACACACGGTGCTAGAGATGGAGGTCTTCACGGCCACCTAGATCGGGATCGGTCGCCATCACCAGCCGCTTCACCGCCGTGCTGGCCCAGTGTCTCTCCAAATGGCGACGAAGACAGCGGGAGTCGTGGGGGATGGAGGATAGCGGCAAGAGCGGTGTGGGGCGTAGGGCGCCAGCTGCTCGGAGATGAAGAAGGTTCACGTAGCGAAGGGCAAGCCGCGACGGGATCCATGGAAGGTGGAGGGTAGTCCTCGTGCGAGCGGAATTTTTCTGGAGTGAACCAACACGGTTACATGGGAGAGGGAAGATGGGCATGACGAGTGGGACCGAATAGTCAGTGAGAGCAAAAGTTATCCCGGTGGGGGTTGGCCTTTTTCCAGTGCACCAAACTGATCTACACCGGTATTAGGGTTGAGTTTGACCGGGATGGAAGAGTATAGGATACTGATTTCAGGGATTCGAAGGTGAGGGTTTGATTCCGACGAGATGCACGAGTTCAAGGTTTATTTCGGACTTCACTCATTTTCATTTGATGAGCAGCAACGGCAAAGCGGCGGACGGTGCGATGCCGAGCGAGGCGGCGCGGGCGTGCGACGGCCGCTTGCGGCGGTGGGCGACTCCCTGAGCATCCTCGCGTGCGTACGTGCATTACGAGAGCAAACAGTGATCTGATTAATTGTGGGGTACGTGCGTGACGTGATTGTGTAATCTGGCCGGCGGCGAGTCTACTAGCGATGTTAGCTTTTCTACGTCGCTGTGTCCTGTGTACGTGGGTTACATGCCAGCTTGGGGCACGAACCTGGGCCGTCAGCTTCGTTCCGTCGTCGGCCGAGGCATATCGCAGAAAAATACATGGCGGCGTGTACAGGCCAAGAGATGATGGGAGGAAAGGTTGGTCATGGCGGGGAAGAAACCTGCCTGCGTGATTGATAGTACCAAAAATGCCCCCAATGAGTAAATATACTACCGAAAAACTGGTGTAGTATAGGCTAATCTGGGCCTTAGAAGCCGAAGAAATGAACGGCCCAGGTTGATTTGATGTACCGTAAAATGTCTCTTTTCTTTTCTAATCTAATCATCTCCCCCCTGATTTTCAGGGGATGGAGCCGGGTTTTATTTTTTTCCAATCAAATCATGCCACGTACGCAGGAGCACGGATGGGAGCATGGGCAGGGAGCAGGCAAGTCTCGTCGAACGTGACGAACGTTACCAAGTCAAGCTTAGGAGGCGACCAATCAGACGTTGCCTGCCGATCATCATTGTTGCCTTTTTTTTATTATGGGGCCCGCACTATTTCTTGGAGACCCGATACACTTCCTTTGCTATCGCCCGCCTAGTTGTGTTTGCCCGTTCCCCTCCTCCTCGTTTCCCCTTCTCATTTCGGAGCAGCCATGGTGATTTGGAGCTCCCCTCGCCGCCTGATTCAGTATTTCTCACCTGAGGTCTGCAACATCTCCCCCTCGCCCACCGCGGCTCCTATTTTTCCCCGTCGACTTCTGTTCCTCTAATTCGGTATTCTCGTCGATTTGTGTCGTTCGTCACATCTGTTTGTTAGCTGCGTGTAGAGTTTTCCTCGGTCAGATCTTGTTGTTTGTGTTGGTTGCACGTGTTACCCGCAGATATTTTGATCTCTTTGGCGTCTGCTAGTTTGGTAGGTTGTTTTTCGTCTGGTCTGTGTCTTGATGTAGATGTCTGGGATACAAATGCTGACTCTCTTGGTGGTTTAAGTCTCGTGAGGTGTGTTTGGTGGACTGAATTTTTTCAGTTTAGTAGCAATGATTTGGGACTGTAATTTTTAGTGATTTTGGTTAGTGACTTGGACTGTAACTGTGAATGAATTGGACAGTGATGTGGCCTGACTTTTTCAGTTAAGTAACTGATTGGGCCTGCAGTTTTCAGTGTTTTGGGTAGTGATTTGGACTGTAACTTTGAGTGAATTGGATAGTGATGTAGATTGATTTTTTTCAGTTAAGTAACAATGATTTGGAGTTTTGGACTGTAACTTTGAGTGAACTGGGTAGTGATGTAGATTGAATTTTTTCAGTTAAGTAACAATGATTTGGACTGTAACTTTGAGTTAATTGGACAGTCATGTGGACTGAATATTTTCATATAAGTAACAGTGATTTGGACCATAGTTTCAGTCTTTTATTAGTCTGTGTTACACTGCAATTTTTGAGTGTTTTGTTCCATTGGCTTGTAACTTCAGGAATGTGTAAGCTACAGTGATCTACTCTGAGTTTCCCCCCTTTTTCCAACACACTACATTAAACTGAATATCATTAGCCGATGACTAGTGTTGGTAGATTTTCCCTATTTTAGTTTTCTATGATTTTTTGCAATGTAAACCTTGTACATCATTTGCGCCTGAAGTAGCTCAGTAAAAGAGTATGACCCACTCTGTTATTTGTCAAGAAACTAGTTAGAGAAAGCATGTTTTTGATAATGTTATTTTTTTTGTTTTCAGGATGGTTTTCTGCTATTGGAAAGCCATATGTTGAGGAAATCAACTTCGTCTCATTGAGGTATATCACATGTCCTTTGATGCTGCATTTCATTGCGTTTGGTTCGATTGTAGGCATCTGCCCTCAATAGTTTTAGTAAACTATCTATTAATGCAAACAGGTATTCAGTTCCGAACTGTAAATAAATGTAGAGTTATTTTGTAGTAGGTCCCAGTAATTGATCTAACAGTCACAAATTTGTCCTTTTAGTTCTGAACTGTAAATATGTTATCGGTTTTATAGATTCTTTTTGTTTGTTGCTACTATGTGAGTGCCTTCTAGTGTGAACGTTTTTAGCCTGATTGTGTTTGTCCTTTTTTCTGTTAATTTCAATTTGTAGTGCTTATGTTAATGCCTATCAATATTCAATGTAAGCAAACATCAGATCATGGTAGTTTACACTTCCAAAGTTACTTAAACTCGGTCCTTCAATCACAGCTATTTAAGAACGGGTAGAAAGTGTCTAAAACTACTATATCAAAGTTTCTTAACATTGTTTGGTTTTTCAGTTTCCAAAGTTTGTGAAAATAGTCATATTTTCTCTCAACTCGAGCAATCCTCCCCCTTGTATGTTTTTAACTAGTTTTCCCAAAATGGAATTGCTACCTTCGTGAGCATGTTTTGATCCCTGTAGTGTGTTTATTTCTCCAAATTCAGAAATCTACGATCTGGGCATCTAGTTTTCAATTTTCATGTGATCATAGACTACTAGTTCATGCGACCATATCCTAGTTGTTCCTAGGGTTTCTCCTAGTTCAAGCTTTTGTGTGATTATGTTCTTATTTTTTATCTGTGTAGATTTTGTGCTTAACTTAGCCTATGTAATCATCCAGTACAGGTCTGTTCTTTCTTCCAGATTTGTTCAGGCAGGAAAGAGACGAGAGACGACAGGAGGTGTTTACCTGTGATTTTTTTGGTTCTCCAGCCATGTTTGTGTCCTAGATCATGGAGGAATCGCCCTCTCTGGGGGTAAATTTAGCACTTTCTCAGTGGAATTGCAGTGTAATTCTTTTGTGAGTTTTAAGTGGAATTACAGTGTACTTTTAGTGGAATTACAGTGCATTTTCAGTGGTTTTACATTGGAATGACAGTGGAATTTACACTGTAAATCTGTGTGGGTTTACAGTGTATTTTTAGCGCCTTTTTGCTCTGTAGTTGCAAGTGGCATTTTTAGTGGAATTATTGTGCATTTTCCGTGGTTTTTACTGTAATTATTAGTGGAATCTACATTGTAAGTCTTAGTGGGTTTACAATGTACTTTTAGTGGATTTTTGCTCTGTATTTGCAAGTGGCATTTTTAGTGGAATTACAGTGTATTTTTAGTGGAATTACTATGCATTTTCCGTGGTTTTTTACATTGTAATTATTAGTGGTATTTTCACCCTTTGTATAGTTGATTCACAACAGCAACAACTGTAATTTTTCAGTATTTTAGTGCTCCCGAGTGTTATTAAGCTGTGTGGTTACATGTCATCAATTTTGGTCCTTTTCATCCTCGTGTAGTTAGCTTAGTCCACCTTTTGTTAGCTTTTAACTCTTTTAGCTGCTTTCTGTATGGGTTTCAATAGTTTAGGGTGTGTACCCGTTTATAGTTTGGTATGTGGTCGTGTTTAGAAGCGATTTGTTGGACAGAAAGAAGGTGGTTTGCTTTGGAATACAAAGCGGGGGAAACCCTTTTTCGGTAAAGAAGCAATTTGCAGGGCAGAAAGAAAAAACAGGGGAAAGGGGGACACGAGACATGTGACACTTGTCATTCTTCGGTTGGCTAAAAAATATGACTGAAAGCGAATTAGATTTTATCTGGATGTAGAATAGACAGTCTCGAAGAATAGGATCGAACAGCCCTTCGGGCCGCGTTCGGATGTGGCCCTGGCCAGCTGGCCCTTTGCCGTATGAACCAGGCAGGGCTATCGACGTTATACGTCTTATTGGTAGGCTAAGCTCCTCAGTGTTCGTGCAGGGAAGCCCACTCCGTGTCAGGATGGAATGGCAGGACCAACGGCCGACATGGACGACACACGCAGGTGCAGCCCGGCGCACGAGGACGCACCCGGTCGTGGTTGAAATCCTCACATGACGGTGGCCCTAACAACGCACGTGGTTCATTTGTCATGGACCCCCCGAGGCGAGTCGTCTGGGTGCGCCATTCGGGCAGATTGGACGACGTGAAAAAACTCAGAAGGCCCCGCGACACGACATTGAAAATGGACGGCGTGAAGGGCACTCTGGCCAATATCATGCATGCAACGCGTCCTTACTTGACCCAGTTACCCTTGCGCCGCTTGGGCAGATTGGACGGCGCGAAAAAACTCAAAAGGCCCCGCGACACGGCATTGAAAATGGACGGCGTGAAGGGCGCTCTGGCCAATACCATGCATGAAACGCGTCCTTACTTGACCCAGTTAGGGCATCTCCAACAGGTTGTATGTTACTCTTATTGGTAAAATGTCCATGTCATTAGCCAACAAGCTATCATACAACTACTCCAATGGATTGTATGTAAGCTATCCAATAGATGGTGAGATAATAAATGTGATTGCTCTCTATTTCACCTCGGAGCTTGTGCAAAGGTTGTTAGTGAATCTACATACAACTTTGCTCTCTCTCCATATTTAATACATGCCACATCATCATGTCCTAGGTGGCAAATTTACCAACACCTATCTTACAACCATTGGAGATGCCCTTACCCTTGCGCCGTCGGGCAGACTGGACGACGCGAAAAAACTTAAAAGGCCCCGCGACACGACATTGAAAATGAACGGCGTAAAGGGCACTCTGGCCAATACCATGCATGCAACGCGTCCTTACCTAACCCAGTTATCCTATCTTCGCCACGACTCTTGTCTAGCAACCGCGTTTTCCCAAGTCTTCATGCGGACACAATGGTGGGTGATGTATACGCGTTCGTGGGTAGGGAAGAGAAGAGCACGCGAGCTTTCCTGGAGTTCTTTTAACGCAAGTTGATCATTAAACAAAATTATCGCGAGCTTTCCTCGAGTTCCTTTTTGAACGCAAGTTGATCATTAACAAAGTTATCGTGAGCTTTTATAAGCCGCCCAAATCGACTCAAGCCTTCGTCCAGTAGGTAAGCCGTCCTCCTTTCACCTCTTCACTCATCGACAACTCACAAGCAACGCCGATCGACACTCGATCGAGATCGACCATGGAGGTGGTGAGCGCGATCGTCAAGGTGGTGCAGGCGATAGTGAAGGCGGCGGAGACGGCCCGGGAGAACAGTGAGAGGTGCCTTGACCTCGCCAACCGCGCGCGCATCATCGGCAACATCCTCCTCCTCGACTCCTCCACGGCCAGCACGAGCAGCAGCGCCAACGGCTACACAGCGAGGCTGAGAACGCCCCCGCTGGAGATGCTGAAGGACGTGCTCCAAGAAGCCCTTGAGCTTGTCGAGTCCCAGCAGCCGGGCGGCTTCGGCGCGGAGCTCATGAAGCTGCTGACAAGCGGCCCGACGGCCGCCAGGTTCAAGGAGGTCAAGGACAGGATCGCCGACTGGGTCAACATCGTCTGCTTGGCGGAGCAGTCCGCTGCTCGGGCCCGCCACGCCAACGCAGGGACCGGCTCGGCAACCACCTCCCTTGCCCCGGAGCATCACCACCAGAGCTTGCAGTTTGCGACGACGTCGTCGCAACAACACCTGAATTTCCAGTCCGCGACGTCACTGTCGCAGCACCTGGAGAGCTTCCCGTCCTTGCTGGGGTCGTCACAGCAGAAGCAGAGCTCGCAGTCTGCGACGTCGCTGTTGCAGGAGCACCAAAGCTTGCCGCAACGCCCGAGCTTACGGCTGCCATCGTTGCAGCAGAAGCAGAGCTTGAAGTCAACGACGTCGCTGTTGCAGGAGCACCAAAGCTTGCCGCAACGCCCGAGCTTACGGCTGCCATCGTTGCAGCAGAAGCAGAGCTCGCAGTCTACGATGTCACCGTTGCAGGAGCACCAAAGCTTGCCGCAAGGCCCGAGCTTACGGCTGCCATCGTTGCAGCAGAAGCAGAGCTTGAAATCTGCGACGTCGCTGTTGCAGGAGCACCAAAGCTTGCCGCAACGCCCGAGCTTACGGCTGCCATCGTTGCAGCAGAAGCAGAGCTTGAAGTCCGCGACATCGCTGTTGCAGGAGCACCAAAGCTTGCCGCAACGCCCGAGCTTACAGCTGGCATCGTTGCAGCAGAAGCAGAGCTTCCAGTCCGAGGAATCGCCGTCCCAGCAGCAACGGAGCTCGCAGTCCACGATGCCACCATTACAGCAGCAGCAGAGCTTGCGGCAACGCCCGAGCTTACGGCTGGCACCATCGCAACAGAACCAGAGCTTTCAGCCCAGGGAGTTGTCGTCCCAGCAGCAACGGAGCTCACCGTCCACAACACCGCCGTTACAGGAGCACCAGAACTTGCTGCAATGCCCGAGCATACGGCTGTCACCATCGCAGCAGTATCAGCAGCAAAGGCTCCAGTCGGGGGAGTCAGCCGTCGCAGCAGCAATAGAACTCGCAGTCCGCAGTACGATCGCCGCAGTAGCGCCGGAGTTTGTGGCGGCAACACCCGGACTCTCAGCCTGCAAGCTTGCATCAGCAGCAGACCTCGCAGCCCGCAGCCCCGCACTACCACCGTCACAACAACATCAACACTTGATTCCTCGCCATGGCGGAACGCGGATTTTCGCTGTTGCCGTTGCGACGACCGTGGAAGTGCGGGCTGCGAAGTGTGAACTCTGGTGTGCTGATGCAAGCTCGCGAGCCGAGAGATGAGGTGTTGCTTATTTGGCAAGCGGGCAAGGTAGTACAATACAATACAATAATATAGCTGTCCATGGACCCATGATGTCCTGTCGAGCAAATGGCACAAAACCACCATTTTGAAGGAGAGGTTTGCGAAAAACACTACGCTACACTTTTGTTGCAAACAACACCACGTCTTCTGTAATCATTTTACAAAAACCAATGATGGGCGGTTTTGTCTCGGTTAAGCGTGTTTATGACAAATGGGCCCGCCAGTCAGGCTGACGTGGCACCTGTTAACACCTTGCAGGTAACGGCGACGGTTCGTAACGTTGTGATCTTGTGTGGAGCCATGTGGGGTCCACCTATCATTAAAAAACACTTTTTCCTCGCCTTATCTTCACCACCAAAGCAGGCCGGGGCAGAGGCCCGCCGCCCGTTCTGCCCTCGGCTGGGGCAGAGGCCGCCGTAGCCGTTGCCGCGCGGAGCCCGTCCTGTCCCCGGCAGAGGCAGGGGCCGCCATCGCCGTGCCGCCCGGAGGTCGAGCCCGCCTCTCCTCTACTCCTTCATCTCTCCCCCAGATCCCCAATGGTCGCGCCCGCCGCCTCAGATCCTCCTCCAGGAAGCTCCGTGGTTTCTTGTGTGGCCGCTCGCTCGGCAAGGCGTAGCCGGAGGCCCACGACGAGATGGAGGCAGCCGCCGGTTGCTGTGATGGCCGCGCCACCCAAGCGGAGGCATAGTCCGATCCGCGTGGCGGGGCTAGCCCCCGTGCCGCCACAACCAATGCTGGGCACGTTAGAGGAGGAGCAGGAGGACGCCATGCTCTGCCTCCTGATGCTCTCGAGCGACATCACCGGCGGCATGCGGAGCTCGTCGGTGCCGAAGCAGGTGCACCTCAGCTCTGTTTCACTACAATGAAGATAAGGCAAGCAAAAATTAAAGGCAGGATTTTTCTTTCTTTCAATGACAGGTGGACCCCACATGGCTCCTGTCAAGATCACAATGTTACGAACCGTCGCCGTTACCTGCGAGGTGTTAATTAAGCAGTGCCACATCAGCCTGACTGGCAGGCCCATCTGTCATAAACACGCTTAACCGAGACAAAACTGCCGATCGGTAGTTTTTGCAAAATGATTACAGAAGATGTGGTGTTGTTTGCAACAAAAGTGTAGCATATTGTTTTTCGCAAACCTTAACTTCAAAGTGGCGGTTTTGTGCAATTTAATCTGTCCTGTCCGGTGATTGTAATACAGTACACGTGTAATTGTCTGCTCTTCGCTGACTAATAAGTCCGGTGATAGCTTTGCCAGTGTTGTTTCCTTTGGTTTTCATTTCGAGCGAAATGATTGCTATGTAGCGTTTGATCCATACTATGGACTGTGTAGACTGACTCGCGTAGTTCTTGTAGATAACCAAGCGATTCAATCATGAATTCGCGGTACGGTTGGAGAAAAAAAATTGGGAGAAAAACCGGAGAATATTGGGACTGGGAAGAGCAAGGGAAGAGAAGATTCATTTTTTAATTTGGCGATTTTGTTTAAGTAATAACTATATCCTTTACAATAGAAGAGGTTAGGAAATCAAGGGGTTTATCATACCACACCCTTGATTCCTGTCTCTCAAAACTAAACCGTGCAAGATCATGGGCACACCCATTAGCTTCTCCAAACAATAATTGTAGTACCGACAATCATCAGTGATCACTACTACCGACGCCCGATGCTCAGAAGGATTTTGAATAGTTTGGAAAATTTCCATAGAATCGCTCTCAATTGTAGTACAGAGGATACCAAGCTTTTCTGCTTGTCGTAGTCCCAATAACACCGCTAACGCCTCTATCTATGAGCCGTCCAATGGATGATGTTTAGATTTCACAACTGCAGCTTATGAAGCTTCCTAACCAGTCGCGTAGGATTGCACCACACGCACCTGCACTTGAGTCCACGTGGTATGAAGCATCGACATTCAATTTAACACATCCCGTTGCCGACCTTGACAAACAAGTCTCCCGCTAGGAAATAATCTTCTTTTCAGCTACCCAATTAGAACGATACCTCTTACTCGCTCCGTCGTGAAATACTTTTCATTGAAATGGATGTATCTAAATGTATTTTAGTTCTAAATACATTCATTTTCATCCATTTTGATGACAAGTAATTCCGGATAGAGGGAGTATTTGCAAAGTTGTTCGAGCTAGCAATACAATCCTCTCGTTGCGGGAAACCGGACAGGCAAAGAGAATGGAGTTGGTGGCTACCATTACCATTTTTCAATTTAAGAACAAGTTACCTTTACCACACCTTTTTTAAGAACATGCTACCTTTACCATAATTTTTTAGGGGAGCCTTTACCACATATGTGACGACAATTTTGTATCCCATCCACAGGCATAAACGCCCCATTTTTCAATTTAAGAGCAAGTTATCTTTACCACACTTTTTTTAAGAACAGACTACCTTTACCACAATTTTTTAGGGGAACCTTTACCGCATATGTGGACGGCAATTTAGAACCCCATCCACAGGCATGAACGCCTCACCCACTCCTTGGCCCAACACAGCCCACACAATGCACACCTCTGCCAAACATAAACTCATCCACGGACGTCCTTCATCATGGGCGCCCCTATATCTCGCATTCAGCGAGACCTCAGGAACCCTCGCTGAAGGCTAGGGCAAATTGGGCTGGCCCAGGCATGCGAGAGGCCACAACCTCTTTTTTTTTACGTTTTCTGTGTTAATTTTTTTCTTTATTTTTTTCTTTTGTTATATAATCTTTACACCTATAAAAGGCTCAGTTGGTGATGATGGTGTGTCTGTCATTCGTCATTTCTGACCACTAGATCTGCATCTAACGACTGTGAGGTAAGTTGTGGCCCTTTTGCAACAATATGCCACTTTTTTGCTCCAATTTGCAGAAAACCCCTTAGTATCTTGAAACCAACTACATCCCTTTCTCACATCATCAAAACAACCCGAGGAATATATTTTGAGTGAAACATAATATATCTTTTATGATATATGTATATCAAAACTAGAGTATATATATATATCACCCAGGATGCAAAATAAGTTATTCTTCACCCGAGGTAATCTTACGGTAGCTTCCTAAATAAATTAGGTTTAGAATCTAAATAGGTTATAAAAAACAAAAATATAGGTTATAAGACTAGAAAAATCACATTTTATGTATGTTTTACATTCATAATTTTACATAACATAAAATATTTTTTACGGCGAGTACATATTTTCTTACATTGTCTTTTTATGTATGAAATAAGACAAATTTACGAAATGTAAAAACACGGTGTATTGATGTCAAAATAGAGAGGGGGTGAAAAATAACTATTCCTCACCCAGGGTGACGAATAGCGTGAGCCCATATATATAACACTCTACACAAAATATTGAAAAATAGTAACCAAGCATTTGAAAAATGTTAAATGTGTATAGATAAAATATTTATCACGTATACAAAAAATGTAAAAAAGTGTATGAAAATAATTAATGTTGTATTTTTTTAAATCTTAACCAAGATTTTGAAAAGGTGTTGAACATGCATTTGAAAAATGTTAATCAAGCATTTGAAAAAAAATGTTAAACATGTACAGAAGAAAATGTTGACCATGTATTTAGAGATTGATGAATTTTTTTGATCATGTATATATAAATATTAATCAAGCATTTGAAAAAAAAACTGTTAAACAAGTAACTGAAAAATGTTAATCAAGCATTTGAAAAATGTTTAATCAGTATGGAAAAAATGTTTACCATTTATTAAGAAAATGATAATGTTTTTGATCATGTGTATAACAAATGTTAATCAAGCCACTCTGGAAAATGCTAAATGTGTATGGAAAAAATGTTTATCTTTTTATTAAAAAAATGATGATTTTTTTGATCATGTATATAAAAATGTTAATCAAGTATTTAAAAAAGTGTTGAAAAAGTATGTGAAAAATCTTAATTAAGCATTTGAAAATTTTCAAATGTGTTCAGAAAAAATGTTGACCATGTGCGTAAAAATTTGTTAATATTGCATTTAAAAAATGTTAACCAAGCATTTGAAAAATTTAAACATGCACAGAAAAAATGTTGACAATGTATTCGAAAACGTTAATGTTGCATTTAAAAAATGTTAACCATGCATTTGAAATTTTTAAAAAAGTGTATAGGGAAAATGTTGACCAAATATTTAAAAATTTAATCCAGTATTTGAAAAATGTTACTCCAACATTTAGAAAAATATTGAAAATATGTATATAAATGTTGACCATGTATTAAAAAAATAAAAATTTTCTTGCAAAAGTGTTAAGTGTGTATTAGAAAAATGTTGTTGACATATGCAAAAAATGTAGAATGAAAACCAAAAGAAACGAAGAAAATGAAAAAAAATGAAAACCAAAACAAAACCAAGTAAAAAATAAATGAAAAAAAACTAAAAACAAATGAAAAAAAAATAAAAACGTGGAGAAGAAAAAAAGAAAAAAGAAAATAAAACAAAAAAACAATAAAATAGGATCTACTTGCTTCAAGTAGGTGGCACCCCTGTTACTTAACAAGAACAGTAGGTGGGCGCGGTGGCTAGCAGCGCTCGCTATCTTCCTGAAGCTCCAGGGATTGATCCCTCGTGCTCTCCTTTCCCTTCCTTTTTTCTTTAACTATGCGCCAATGTGCTGGCCCAATTACTGTAACCCTTCACCGAGACATCCTACCGTCTTGCTGAATGCGAGATATAGTCGTTAGGTTTCATTATATTTTTCTTGTGAGATTATATCGAGATTCCGAGACAAACGAACGACCACTACTATAGCCTAAACAAGTAGTTGACATGATGTTGTCGTCGCTCCCCTACCGGAGCCGGCTTGACCTTATCGATGACAGCAGGGAAGTCTTCGTGCACGTGCCCCTAAGGACCAGGTTCTTGGAGCCCCATAGTCGTCGCTATTGAACCCTTGCATACATCTGAAGCATCTCACACCAAATCTCATCACATGACGAGAAACCCTGACCCTACTGTCCCAAGGAGAGTGCAGGAATTTACATCGAAGCTCCATCGACTACATCTAGTTGAACTCGAGGAGGATCGAAGCCTGGAAGACAAACTCAAGGAAGAAGCGTCGCCATTCGTCTGAGCACCACATGTGCGGGGACTAAAAAAATCCTAATCTAAACTACTAACTGGAGCAGAGGCATCGGGATTTCCCTCCCACCATCGGCCATCGTAGTGGCAGGCAGAGGGGAGCTAAATCCATGGGGTCGCCGGTGAAACTTGATGGGGAGAGTTTGCCCTAGCCGCCTAGGTTTAGGGGAGGAAAACGAGAGGCATCCTTCATATTCCTTTTGACCACAGTTGCAAACTACAATACGAGCCTATTTCTAACGTCACTAGTAGAAACGAATCATTTATCCCGGTTTCAGAGGCCCTTTAGCCCCGATTCTGGAACCGAGACTAAAGCCCAAAACCTTTACTCCCGGTTCGCTTACGAACCGGGACAGAAGGGGCTCCACGTGGCCGCTGCGGAGCGTCCAGGCAGGATGACCTTTAGTCCCGGTTGGTAATACCAACCAGGACCAAAAGGCCTCCACGCGTCAGTAGCTGGTAGGAGCTGGGGTTTTTGTTTTTTATTTTGAAGGAGGGGGGGTAGGGAGTTTTCGAGGGTTAATTTAGGGGTTTGATCATATTGTGTTAGCTAGCTAATAGAGAAAAGTGATCTCTCTTTCTCCGTGCTTGGTCGACGCTAGCTACTATACGTATAGAGAGAACTCGACACACTAGTTAGTAAACAAATGAAGGAACCATTAATTATAGAAGATCGTCATGAACATATGTATACAGAGAGAAGTGAGACCTCTCTTTCTCCGAGAGATTGGTCGAACAACAATTTTTCATATATCTATCCAACGCTACTACACACACACACACACACACACACA
>NC_041386.1:651180826-651258976 GCF_002162155.2 Triticum dicoccoides
TATAACATGTCTTACAATCCCTAACATCTAAAATCGGTTTCAACTTCCACATGGTATTCTTCGGCTTTAGGTATGATGTGATCAAGAAATAATCCCGTCAATTCCTCTTGAATTGCTCGTATGCGATCATGTGGTAGGAGTTCATCCCGCATTTGCCACAACTAATTTAAAGAAGGGGGTCAATACATATATATGAATGAAACTCAACACAATTAATGGTAATAAAATAAAATTATGAATATTTTCGTTTACGTACTTCATATTGTTTTGCAGAGTAGCCCCGCTTAGAGGCCGTCGCGTTGTAGATGAACTCGCAAACGTAGTATCCACAAAAATCATTCCCGGCTTCCTGCCACAAGCCTTTACGAGAAGTGGAGTTCAATCAAACTGATAATCAAGCATGCTAAATGGTATTGATGAAACTAGCTAGAATCAATGGGAGATGCGCGGAACTAGCTAGTAGTACTTACTTTTGGGTGTGTAAATCGCAGCTCCGTCGGCAGTCCTGGAACAAATGCGGTGAACTCTTTCCAAACCCTGCCAAATAAAAAGACAATAATTACTTGATATCAGGAAATGAACAAAGTTGCCGATATGGTGCGATAATGATCGCTTAAACTTACTTCTGGAGCATTCCAGTCATGTCCGCATACTCTTGGGGATCTTTTCGTCTCGAGTCTAAGACAATTACTACTCCCTGGTCAAGCTTAATCTCTAGCAGAATAAAGTGGAATTTGCGCATGCATGCATAACTCATCAGTTACATTACTATAATCTCGAGTAAGGGAAACCGAATATGCACAAGACAGTAACACTCACTTGAAGTTGTAAGGAAAGAATATTTCTCTTTGTTTTGATTTACAAGCAACGATTGTAGCAAGTTGTCCTCGGTATCTGTCACTCTATTTTTAATCGTCCGTTCATGTATGATATTTGGGTTAATGAACCCAATG
The DNA here is from genome assembly GCF_002162155.2 of Triticum dicoccoides. NCBI lineage: Eukaryota > Viridiplantae > Streptophyta > Magnoliopsida > Poales > Poaceae > Triticum > Triticum dicoccoides. The sequence goes on from NC_041386.1 coordinate 651,181,780, forward strand.
TCATAGATTTGTTCTTTTCTGCATTCGACGATCTTCAACCTGCATAATATAGTGTGGATAATTATATATACATGCAATGAAAGAGCTGAGCTATATATAGAGACTTAATTATGGAAGTAATACTTACAGACAATAGCAAGTCACGAGTTGTTTGTCGAGGGTCATTTGATTGTATAACTAGAATAACTCCACAAATTTAATAGGCAACAGCTCAGTTCCAAAGAGGTCGTGCTCCGTTTTAATTCTCAGCATGAAACTGTTCTTCCCAGACTCGCTGCAGATTTTCATGTACCATTTATGCAATCTTCGCATCATCATTGATAGAGGAGGATGATCAGGTTTGACGAGAGGCTTCCCGTACTCGTATTTGAAGGTGTCCGCCTCCATTATTTCGAACTCTACATCATCACTCAGGTAATCAGCAGGATTGGTACCGGGCACCATCCCTAGATGATTAGCGATGATATCACTAGACACCTTGAGCGGGGGTCACGTTTGATTTGCCTGTTCGCCGAGCTGGAGAATTTTTTCACACTTCTTTGTGTTGCTAACCTTGCATCACTGAAGTACTTCCCGACCGCTCCGCTTCCTTATATGTCTTTTTAATACAACAGACATAGTTGGATCCGGCGGAGGCGGTGGTGGTCGCTTCAGGACATCGATAGTCCACTTCGCTTTCACCGGATCTACCATTTCCTTCGGAGGTGGAGGTTTCCATGCAAAATGGTCCGTCACTTGGGCACGACTGATGTCCTCCTTTTCCTTGTCGGTCCTCTCATATGGTAACTTTTCTGGAGCCTTGAGAGATGGACCGTATTTGAATTGCTTCCCGCCTTTACTTATACTGCTAGCTGCCAGAGCGGCGGCGTCTCTCTTCCGCCGTTGCTGACGCGGCAGAGTCCGCTGACATGCTGGAAGAGTCGGAGTGCTCCGACGCGCCGGAGGAGGCGGAGGAGGAGCCGGAGTGCCCTCACACGCCGGAGGAGGCGGAGTGCTCGTCGGAGGAGGTGAAGGAGGAGATGGAGTGCCATCACACATCGGAGGAGGCGGAGTGCCCTGATCACTCACCAGAGGAGGAGGCGAGGAGGAGGTGGAGTGCTCTGACTCGCCAGAGGAGGAGGCGTCCAGTTTGGAAGCTTGATGTACTCCTTCCTCCATAGACAGGTACTCCATAAAGCAGATCCAGATGATTCTCCCCTTCACCTATAGGGTGGTCAAGCTCCAGCTCCTGAAATCCCCCCATTATTTCATCCACCGTCACAATAGCATAGCCATGTATAATCGGACGGCAGTGAAACGATCCGTCAGCTTGAGGAGGTGCAACAGAGCCGACAACCGCCTTCAAAGTCAGGTTCTGCCATTTCGGCATAAGCTGGCAATGTTGAGCCTCACTACTAGGGAAAACCCTATACACAAAATCTTAGCAGCAGCGCGATTTAAAAAGGGGCACTGCTGCTAATTAGCAGTAGCGCGGCTGTGGAAAACCCGCTACTGACAAGTGTTTAGCAGTAGCGCACTCGGTGTAACCCGCGCTGCTACAAATATCGACCGACAGTGCCCACCCAACTCCATTTAGCAGCAGCGCGGTTCTGCGAGCCGCGCTACTGCTACAGCTGTAGCAGTAGCGCGATTTTTCTGAGGTCACTGCTGCTAATTTTCAAATTGGGCACACTTTCGGTCCCGGTTAGCAATAGCGCTTGTACCGAGTGCGATGCTGCTACTTTCTTAGCAGCAGCGCATTTTACGTCCCACGCTACTGCTAATCCGCATGCACCACCTTTTCCCCACCCGTCCTCCCCCTCCCCCTCCTCTCCCTTTCCCTTAGCTTTCCTACTCTCACTCTTCTTCTTCCTCAATACTTCTCCCCATTACTCTCCCTCTTCTACCTACCTTTCTCTCTCTTCATTACTCCTACCTAACTACACCACCTCCATTAATGCATCTCCTTTCTCTTTTTCCTTCCCCCTCCACTAGTTGAAGTTGTCTCCTCCCAAATTAGGTAGCTAGGTAGATGTAGCATTTAGTTAAGTGACCTATTTGCCCCCCTAACTAGATCTATCTTTGTCAAGAAGAGCTTTGTGCACTTTTGATCTCCCTACATCATCATCTCCACCATGTGCTCGATCTCGAGATAGAGGCGATTAAAATTTCATGCTTTTGCAAAATGGAAATATGTTTATGTGTGTGTGATATGTTTATGGAAATCGTGTGTGTGGCATGAGTTGATGCCAAATTGTGCTTTTGAGTTGCCTATGTTTTGCCGAAATGTCGATTTATTTCCGTTTCGGCGAATTCCGGGCAAACTCTAGATCTATATATGTCCTATTTTTAAGGAAGGTCATGCCGAATTTTTGTATGACTTTGATGCATGCACGCATTTTTATAATCAATTTGTTTATTATTACCGTGCAGAGTTGACGATGGTCAGTGGAACGATGGTGGACAGGTGGTTGTGGTCGGCGGTGCAGGACATGAAAGAAAATAACCGGACAGAGGTTTTATGTCTGTGTCAAAAATGCAAAGGAATAGTTTGGCTCGACCCCCCATGACGATGGTCGTGTCGAAGCGCACCTGCTCATGACTGGTTTCATGGATGGCTATACTCGGTGAATAATTGAAGATGAGGATGACGATGTTGAGGATGCCGGCGGGGCAGGCAATGATGACATGTGGCAAGACGAAGAGATGATCGATAATGGCGGCGGGGAAGAGGCCGGACATGGCGGCGGAGAAGGGGCCGGACATGGCGGCGGAGAAGGGGCCAGACATGGTGGCGGAGAGAACGACATGGACTCCACACAGTAGAGTTCGTCGGTACTAAGTTCAATCGTGCGGGACCCTCATGTTCAAGCATTGCTTCGCAAGGAGACGAGTACTGAGAGAGCTGCTTCTAGAGAGGAGGCTAAGCTGGAGCAACTGGTGGTAGACTCGAACACTCCATTGTATGATGGTTGCAATCCTGAGGTGACCCGCTTGAGTTTCACGCTCCAACTCCTGAAGACGAAGGCTAAAAACAAATGGGCCGACACTAGCCTCGATGAGCATCTCAAGTACCTAAAGGATGTTCTTCCCGCGGGTAATCTATGTCCTAGTAGTGTTGATGAGGCCAAGAAGATCGTGTGCCCTCTTGATCTGCCACACGTTAGATACCATGCATGCATCAACGATTGCATAATTTATCGGAAGGATCACGCGGAAAAAACAAGCTGTCCGGTGTGCAATGCTTCTTGATACAAGAAGGCCGGGAAGAAATGTCCCTAGAAAGTGGTATGGTACTTACCGATCACTCCCCGTCTCCAGAGGTATTTTGTAGATCCCAAGGAAGCAAAGCTAATGCACTGGCATGCGGAGAGGAAGAAGCCCGACGATGGAGATGATCCGAAGCTGAGACACGTCAAGGATGGAAGCCAGTGGAGAGCGTTGAACAACTTCTATCGGTATTTTGAATGTGATGCAAGGAACATCATGCTCGGCGCGTGTACTGATGGCATGAATCTTTTTGGCAACCAGAACACCAACCATAGCACATGGCCCGTGTTTGTATGGATGTACAACCTCCCCCCTGGTTGTGCATGAAATCGAAGTACATTCACATGAGCATGCTTATTCAAGGGCCGAAACAACCAGGAAATAATATTAATTTGTATCTGGGGCTACTTCAAGAGGAGTTAGACACGTTATAGAAAACACCAGCCAAGACATGGGACGCCAGCAAAGGCGAGTATTTCAACGTGAGAGCCGTGCTGATCACGACAGTGCAGGACTATCTCGGTTAGGGATATGTGGCAGGCCAGGTGTGCCATGGATATTGCGGATGCACGCGGTGCATGGATGATATGACGTCTCAGCAGCTAACGTCAAGGAAAGATGGCGGGTCTGGGAAAATCGTGTACATGGGGCATCGAAGATGGCTCGAACAGGACGACCCATGGAGAAACCATGGAGATCTATTCAATGGTCATGCTAAGCATCGAGGACCTCCATGTAAGCGGAGCGGTGCCAAAATCGATGAGCTGTTGAAAAACTGGAAGGAGTACGCCGCGTAGGGAAAGACGATGAGAAAGGCGCCGGAGCCGCTGCTGAAGGTATGGAAGACGAGGTCTGTGTTCTGGGACTTGGAGTACTGGCACAAACTCGATACACCTCATTGCCTTGATCAAATGCATATCTGTAAGAATGTCCTTGAGAGCTTGCTCGCAACACTGATGAACATGCCGGATAAGACCAAGGATGGGCCGAAGGCAAGAAAAGACTTGCAAGATTTGAAAATCAGGGAAGATCTGCACATGCCGCCCCGTAAAATGTCAGACGAGACAGAGACGGAGACAGAGGCACGGGAGAAGAAGGGCAAGAAAATAAAGAAAGAGGATTATTGCCCCCCTTCTTGCTTCACCTTAAGTCAGGCTGAGATCGATCAATTCTTTAAGTGCCTTACTGGAGTCAAAGTTAGTTCTGGTTACTGTGGCAAGATAAACAGATATCTAGACACGAACAAGAAAATGTTCAGCGGGATGAAGTCCCATGACTCTCATGTGATGATGACGCAAATACTACCTGTTGCCCTTAGAGGGATAATGGACAAGCACGTCGGTGACACGCTTATTGGTCTCTGCAACTTTTTCGATGTCATCTCTCGAAAGTTGATCAGTGTGAAGCAACTCCGAAGGCTACAGGAAGAGATCGTTGTGATACTGAATGAGCTTGAGATGTACTTCCCGCCCGCGTTCTTTGATGTGATGGTGCATCTGTGTGTCCATATTGTGGATGACATAATAGACCTGGGGTCGTCATTCCTGCACAACATGATGTCGTTTGAGAGGATGAATGGGATCATCAAAGGATTCATTCGTAACATGTCCTGTCCGGATGGAAGCATCGTCCAGGGCTATGTGACACAAGAGTGCATCTCTTTCTATGAGAATTTTCTATATGGTGCAGACCAGCCGCCTGGTGTTAGTGTTGGTTTGCCCGTTAACATACACGATGGGAGGCTCGAAGGAGAAGGTCACTGCAACGGTCGCAGGGAACTGCACGTGGCATACTCAGATCGACGCAGCGACTTTGACAGAGCAAACTTGGTAGTGCTACAACACCTAGATGAGGTAGATCCTTTCATGGCACTGCACAAAGAAATTATCGCAAAGAAGTATCGTGACCGGGGGGTATGCAGGATGGACGCCAAAGTTACTAGAGAGCACAACTCCACCTTCCTGCATTGGTTCAAAGAGCATATTATTGATAATCCCCCGGAGGAGGGCTCTAAGGACGGATTGCTCATATACGCCTTCGCACATGGCCCCTCGCCCAACCTCGTAACCTATCTGGCATATGATATCAACGGATACACGTTCTTCACGGAGGCCAAAGATATGGACAATGACGATCAGAACTCAGGAGTGACAATGGAATGCATGACCGACAGTGACAACGACGCAACTGAACGATTTTATGGAAGGGTCGAGGAGATCTGGGAGCTTGACTACTCTGGACTACACAACATGACGATGTTCCGTGTCAGATGGGCTAAGAATGTCGAAAGAGAAAACCGGATTTTCACTACCATGACTATACCCGATGCCAAGAGCGCTACCGTGAACGCTATCGCCAAAAACAAGCCATGGGTACACGCTAAGCACGTGACACAATGCTTCTTCATAACCGACCCATGCAATCCCAGTCGTGTTGTCGTGAGGAGAGGCAAAAGGAACACCATTGGAATGGATGGAGTCGCCAACGAGGAAGACTATGATCAGTACGGCAACCTAATGAGGGAAGATGACGATGATGATGAAGTATACGTCAAAAGAAGAATCAATACTACATTACCTAAAAAAAATCATACTCCATGGAAAAGGCAAAGTCACAATGAGGGGCTCAATTATTCTTCGACGAATAAGAAGGGAAAGAAGCTGACTCAAAAATGAAAACATCAGCGCTGAGGTCCAATGATGTAATATATATGTTCCTATTTTGTATACACACTTAGCCATTATAATGCATGGGTCCAATGATGTAATATATATGTTCCTATTTTGTATACATATTTAACCGTCAAATGATGCAATATATATTGCCTTCCCTTCATTCACAGCTCTCGGTAAATAAAAGTGGGAGAAAATAAAGGAAAAGAAAAAGGAAAACTGGCAGTAGCGATTTCCTTATAAAACAGCTACAGTCAAGCTAGCAGTAGCGATTTCCTTATAAAACCGCTATAGCTAGTGAAGGTAGTAGCAGCGTGTTTTTTCTAAACTGCTACAGCTAGTGAATGTAGTAGCAGCGCGTTTTGTCTAAACCGCTACAGCTAGTGAAGGTAGTACCAGCGCGTTTTGTCTAAACGCGCTACTGCTACGTCCACTTAATCCAAAATTCTCACTCTCCCTGCTTCACCCCGCCTCTTTTCCCCCCAAATCCCCACTCTCTCTTCCCCCGTCGCACCGCCGCGCCCCGACGCTCGCCCCCGACCCGGCCCCAGCGCTCGTCCCTGACCCGGCCCTCGCCCCCGACCTCGGCGCTCGCCCCCGACCCAGGCGCTCACCCCCGACCCCGGCGCGCTCGCCCCCGACCCGTCGGCCCTTGCCTCCCTCCTCTGCTTCCTTCCCTCCCAACCTCGACCGTCGTCGGGCCTGCCTCCTCGCCCCTGCACCCTCTGTAAACCCCCCTTCTCTCTGCTAGCTAGGGTTCTTCGGTTAATTTACTTAGGTTTTAGTTAGGGTAGTAGTTTAATTAGGTTATCTATTTAGTTATGAATTTAGCTAGGTTTTAAAATAGGACAGAAATTTACGGTTAAGCAATTGTAGTTAAAAGAAAAGGCAACATTTAAGCAATTGTCCAAATCAACATCCTTTGTTAAAGCAAATTTAGGTAGGCTAAATTTATATGCAAATTTGAACTGGACATGTGATATGTGGATATGTTGTTGGAGATATGCCCTAGAGGTAATCGTGTATGATGATATTTCCTATGTGTTTATGAATAAAGATAGTCCTTGGACATTATAAATGATGTGTATCAGCAAGTACGTGACCTGTTTGTGGGACTATGCATTGTATGATGACTATCCTAAAAGGTCCCTAGTCGAAAGGGCTGTGTGGACGCGCAGCCGACTAGACTAGCATATGAAGCGGTCGATGGCTTGGTCTCACTAGCCATGGAGCATTGGATGCTAACCAGATAATATGGACATGGAAAGGTCTGGTCGGATTCGACTTAGTCGGATCCGAGTCGAGATAAGGTCCAAGTCGGACAGACCCAACTATGAGACGCAGCGATATGTCATCTGTGAGTCTCTAGTACAACATACGTTCTATGTCCTAACACCTTAGCTGATACATGTACTCGGGATGGTGACAGACTTGCTTTGGGCTAACCAAACGCTACTCCGTGACTGGGTAGTTACAAAGGTAGGTTTCGGGTTTGTCCAGACCCATGCTGCGAGACGTGGTCGAGCAAGATGGGATTTGCCCCTCCGATCAGGAGAGATATACTCTGGGCCCCTCGTGTGATCCGACCAGGATAAGCATGGACATGCGACAGGGATTATGAGATAATCCGGTTTATGGTCAATATCACTGGAATGAGAAAGAGGTCGGGCTAGCACAAGGATGACAGTCTCACCTTGAGCCCGACAACATATATCGTGAGGAAAAGGGAACAGAAGTGTGACACATTGTACAGGTTCGCCTAACCAGCTTCATAGTCTGCTTGGTGGTTGGCACGCCTTGCTAGAGGCCGCTACTAACTGTGCAGGTCGGAGGTGATCCGAACTGTGACGAAGCCGACTTGAACCTAAGGAGTCGCGCGCTTAAGGGAAGGAACCTACGAGATCGGATCCGAAGACACTGGTTGGATGTGATCCGAGCTATATTCGGATTGTGGCCGAGTAGACATGTGGGCTTTAGGGTCCGTGCGAGGCCCAAGTATTCAGCCTGCCACGGATGCCTATATAAAGTGGAGGTGCGGCACACTCATGCGGTTGATCACTTCGGCACCGCGACTAGGGTTTGCATGTGTTGCGAATAGCCACCTCCACTCGCCGCCGACTATGTGATCGGACCTAGCAGTCTGCCGCACGGTGTTCCTCTTGCACGTGCGGATACCTTTAGAGGCGGTGCACTTGCACCGCTCCGGCAAACTTGTACGTGGGATTGGACGATCGGCTGTTCGAGGGAGATTGGACGAGGAGGAGACGATCCACGCAAACGCGCTGCCCCAACTCTTCTTCCACTACACGGCACTGCGCGTCTAGTGGTAATGAATTGTGATCTATCTCCCGTAGCATGTTCTTGGTTGTTCTGTGCGTAGGAATTTTAATTTGCAGTCGACGCACCCTATCGTAGATCCCAACAGTGGTATCAGAGCCTCTGCTATAAGATTTGGATTCAGATCGTATGCATATTAGATATGTGGAAGCGGCAGATGAGATCTGTTGTCATTGATAAGATCGGCTATGTGCATGGTTGATGTGATCAACTGCACATGGGGATCGTTGAGGCTATGTTTTCTATCAATCGGGATCGATGAGGTCGTGACACGATCTACCCCTACCGGTCGGTCATCCGCCATCGGGGTTAACAGTGAAACGTAAATCTGATTCAGATTCGCGATGATCGATATGATTGATCAGATCAGAAAATTCAGCGTGAATGGAGTTCAGATGCGATCTGTGATTTCCAAAAACTGGTAGAATGCATCCGCCATCTGGGACCCGACACACAAATCGGTAGAATGTGATTCTATGCATAACTTTGTTTTGCAGGTTTGATGTGAATAGTATGGCTCATGTGTATGTGATGCATGTGTGTAATTTATACATGGCCTGCGTGTCATGTTTGTCAGCCGGCAGGAGGCAAAGTGCTGTCATTATATTGTATAACGACCTGCGTGTCGACTTGTGACTCTATGTAAATTCATTACTAGTTGTAGTAGTTGGATAATAGAGATCGGGTTGGTGGCTTAGTGTCCCGGCGTGACAAACAAGATGGAGTTCGTAGATGGTCATCGGAGTTGGAGCCGACCTGTAAGAACGTCCATGAAGGAGCCATACTATTTCACAATATGTGTTATATTTGTGATTGTTATGCTTCTTTGTTTCTATGCATGTTAGAATGGTAGAAAGATCCCTCATGAATATCAAGCTAATTGCCATCCCCGATGTTGCACCTTCGCACGTCAAGTATGTCTAGTAGTGGGCTCATAAAATTGGGGTGCTGCCGGATGTCCTTGAACTGAAGGGTTCATGTTGGACACGGACATGCACTGCATCAGGTTAACTTGAGAAGGCTATCAAAACGGTTTGGGGACTTGTGGCAAAGAAGGTTGGGAGCCGGGGTATGGGATACCTTCCCGAACAACAGGAGTCGTATAGAGATACGATTAGCAAGGAGTTGCTTACCGGATAGGTATGTTGGCTAGTAGTGATGCTAAAGCTCACTAGTCGCATGCGCTAGTTGGATCCTGAATCACTAAGAGTTTGCGGAGGGATGCCAACTTCAGTGGGAGTATTTCTGTTTAGGCTAGAATTACTCTACATAAACACATTGCTTAGTGATTGCATATTTTCTGTTGTAGATCAATGGCACCACCTGCTCAACCCAACTTTGCATTGAAATCAATTCTGGAAAAGGATAAACTGAATGGAACAAACTTTACCACCTGGTATAGAAATCTGAGAATTGTTCTCAAGCATGATAAAAAGGAACATGTTCTAGAGGATCCACTTCCAGAGGAACCTGCCGATAATGCTAATGCCACAACTAAGAATGCCTACCAGAAACTCGTTGATGAATCAACGAAGATCAGCTGTCTGATGCTGGCTTGTATGGAGCCCGATTTGCAACAACATTTCGAAAATGTTGAGGCTTACGATATGATCGAGAGTCTCAAGAGCATGTTTCAGACACAGGCTAGGACCGAAAGGTTCAGCGTCTGGCAATCCTTGATGGATTGCAACCTGAAGGAAGGTGATCCACTGAGCCCACATGTGATCAAGATGATCGGATATGTGCAAGCTTTGGATCGTTTGGGCTTCCCGCTCTTAGATGAGCTGGCTACTGATGCTGTTCTGGGTTCTCTCCGCCCAGCTATGGGACGTTCATCTCGAACTATCATATGCATGGCATGGATAAGAAGCTCACTGAATTGCATGGGATGCTCAAGGTGGCAAAGCAGGACATTAAGAAAGGCACGCATCAAGTGTTGATGGTGCAGAAATCGGCTAAGTTCAAGAAGAGTTGGTGCAAGAAAAAGGCTAAGGCAAAGGGCACGGAGACGGTAACCTCCGCCGCTGCGCCAAAGTCTGGACCAGACTCGAAGACCGTTTGCTTTCACTGCAAGGAGACCGGTCACTGGAAGAGGAACTATAGCAAGTGGCTTGCAGAGCATGGCAAGAAGGGCGGAAATGCTTCTTCAGGCAAAGGTACACTTGTTGCATATGTTATAGACATTTACCTTGCTGACATACCTAGTAGCTCTTGGGTATTTGATACTGGATCGGTTGTTCATATTTGCAACTTGATGCAGGGGCTGGTAAGAACTAGGCGTGTGGCACAAGGGGAGATTAACATCAGGGTCGACAACAAAGCAAGAGTTGCTGCGTTAGAGGTTGGCACGATGCAGCTCCAGCTTCCTTCTGGATTCATTATGGAACTGAATAATTGTTATTACATTCCTGCACTTAGTCGAAACATTATTTCTGCCTCATGTTTGATGACTCAAGGTTATGAATTCAATTTAAAGGACAATGGTTGTTCGATATTTTTGAATGGTATGTTCCACGGCTATGCACCCATTATTAATGGGCTATTTATATTGAATCTAGAATAGGAATCGGTCTATAACGTGAATGTCAAGAGGCATAAGCCTAATGAGATAAATCTGACATACTTCTGGCATTGCCGGCTTGGACACATTAGTCTGAAATGCATGAAGAAGCTCCATGATGATGGGATCCTAACATCGTCCGACTTCGGGTCGTTCAAAACATGTGAATCATGCTTGCTTGGCAAGATGACTAAGTCTCCTTTCGCAAAGAGTTGCGAGAGGGCATCCGAGCTGTTGGAACTTATACATAGTGATGTGTGTGGTCCAATGAGCACAACTGCCAGAGGTGGCTATCAGTACTTCGTGACTTTTACCGACGACTTGAGTAGATATGAATATATCTATTTGATGAGGCACAAGTCGGAGACTTTTGAAAAGTTCAAAGAGTTTCAAAACGAGGTTGAGAATCAGCTCGGCAAGACTATAAAGCTTCTGCGATCTAATCATGGAGGTGAGTACATGAGCCAGGAGTTTGATGATCATCTGAAAAGTCGAGGTATAGTACCTCAGCTCACACCTCCGGGTACGCCATAGAGAAACGGCATGTCGGAACGGAGGAATAGGACCTTGTTGTACATGGTCCGGTCTATGATGAGCAAATCGGATTTACCCTTGTCATTTTGGGGACACGCTCTAGAAACTGCAGCTTTCACACTTAACAGGGTACCATCAAAATCCATAGACAAGACACCACATGAGATGTGGACCGGGAAGAGTCCCAGTTTGTCTTTTCTAAAGATTTGGGGTTGTGAAGCATTTGTCAAGCGACTTATGTCACACAAGCTTACACCCAAGTCGGATAAATGCATATTCGTGGGATATCCGAGGGAAACCTTGGGATATAGCTTCTACAACCGGGAAGAGAACAAAGTGTTTGTTGCTCGGAGCGGGGTTTTCCTTGAGAAAGAGTTTCTCAGTCGGAAGGCCAGTGGGAGGACGGTTCGACTCGAAGAAATTCGAGGACCACTCGGGGATGGCTCGGCTGGTGATGAGATCATACCAGCGTCAGTCAGGGAACCTGTAGTGGAAGCGACACCGGAACCATGGAGGTCGGAAAGATTGTGCAGAGTGCATGATGTATTGTTGCTAGAAAGTTACGAGCTGGCCACGTAAGCGGAAGCGATGGTGAGCCCAGATTCTGAGGCATGGCTGGAGGCCATGAGATCCGAGTTAAAGTCCATGGATTAGAATCAGGTCTGGGACTTTGTTGATCCGCCACCTGGCATAACTGCCATTGGTTGCAAATGGGTCTTTAAGAAGAAAACCGATGTGGATGGAAATGTTCAGATCCACAAAGCTCGGCTTGTTGCTAAAGGTTATGGACAAGTTCAAGGAATTGGCTATGATGAGACTTACTCGCCAGTAGCAATGCTAAAGTCGGTGAGGATCATACTATCTATAGCTGCATATTTCGATTACGAGATATGGCAGATGGATGTCAAAACGGCTTTCCTACACGGAAATTTAACAGAGGACGTGTATATGATACAACCCGAGGGTTTTGTTGATCCGACTAGCACTAGTAAGGTATGCAAGCTCAAGAGATCCATTTATGGGTTGAAGCAAGCATCTCGGAGTTGGAACATTCGTTTTGATGAGGTCGTCATTGGTCTCGGTTTCATCAAAAGCGAAGAGGACTCTTGTTTATACAGGAAGTTAAGTGGGAGCTCAATAGTGTTTTTGATCTTGTATGTGGATGACATACTACTGATCCGGAACGATGTTTCGATGCTGAACTCGGTCAAGGAGTCATTGAATGGCAAGTTTTCGATGAAAGACCTTGGTGAGACAGTGTATATTTTAGGCATTAAGATCTATAGAGATAGATCGAGGAGGCTGCTCGGCTTAAGCCAAAGCACGTACATAGATAAAGTGTTGAAGCGGTTCAACATGAGTGAGGCGAAGAAAGGGTTCTTTCCACTCTCACATGGTATAAGGCTAAGCGAGACTCAGAGTCCTTCGACATCTGATGAGCGAAGCAGGATGAGTAGGATTCCGTATGCCTCAGCAATCTGATCCATCATGTATGCCATGATATGTACTAGGCCTGATGTTGCTTTTGCAATAAGCCTAACAAGTAGATACCAGGCCAACCCAGGTGAGAGTCACCGGGCAGCAGTAAAGACTATTTTGAAGTACCTGAAAAGGACTAAAGAGATGTTCCTAGTTTATGGAGGTGAGGAAGAGCTCGTCGTAAGGGGTTACGTTGATGCTAGTTTCCAAACCGACAGAGATGATTGTCGATCACAGTCCGGATTCGTGTAAGTCCTGAATGGAGGAGCAGTGCACTGGATGAGTTCCAAGCAGGATACGGTGGCTGATTCTACCACAGAAACCGAATACATTGTGGCTTGTGAAGGTACAAAGGAAGGTGTTTGGATCCGACATTTTCTGGATGATCTTGGTATTTTCCCAGCCTCGGTGAAACCGTTGGACCTTTATTGTGATAATTCTGGTGCCATCGCTGTCGGAGTAATGGGCCACGGGTAGGCTAACCCGAGACCCAGAACCTTTCAAGGCATCGGGGCAGGCCGCGGCCCTGAACGCCGAGTCTCAGATGGCGACTCCCAGATAAGCCAAGTCTCAGATGGCGACTCCCAGATAAGCCGAGTCTTAGATGGCGACTCCCAGATAAGCCGAGTCTCAGACGGCGACTCCCAGATAAGCCGAGTCTCAGACGGCGACTCCCAGATAAGCCGAGTCTCAAAAGGCGACTCCCAGATAAACCGAGTCTCAGATGGCGACTCCCAGATAAACCGAGTCTCAGATGGCAACCCCAAGATAAGCCGACTCACGGCCGGCGACTTCCGGAGGGGCCGGCTATGGAGAGTCGGCCCACGACTCTACTCTCATCACGATATGCGAGGCGGGTACGACCACGGCGTGGCCGTCACCTCCCGCTTACGAGGGGCCGGCATGGTTACAGTGAGCCGTACCGATGGAGATCTCCGGTGTGGCCCGGCACTGTTGCCATGCCTACCCTGACCTCAGCCATAGTGTGCGGCGCACTATGGCCATGATGACCTACCTGTACGGCTCGGAGACGGCGGACCCGCCTGTCAGTGAGAGCATGAAAGACGGCGGATACGCCCCGAAGACGGCCCTGTGGGAGTCGGGCCCCCAGAGTCGGCCAGCCCCTCCCACGGGCCCCACGCGCCATTAACCAGACGAGACGGGAAGTAACAACAGTGATCACTCGATAGATGGCAGCACTATTGCCACGACCCCGTGACCAAGCCTGCGTCATCATAATCACGGCTACAGTGCCGGACTCACCGGCGGGCCCGCAAGTCGGCGGGCCCCAGCAGTCGGCGGAGAAGACGGCGGCCTGTGAGACAGACGGCTAGGACCCGCACCCAGCCGGATTACCATTGTACCCCCGGGGGGTAGGCCTATATAAACCCCCCGGGGCACCCATGCAAAGGGTTCGCATCCATTAGCCTTAGACCAGATCACATAGGAAGGAAAGGACTAGCCTTGCCTCCTCCTACCTCCCGAACACAGCTCTAGGAGCAACTTTGTAGTCACTACGCCTTAGTGATCATGCGGAGACCCCGCAGAGCAGCAGTATGGGTGTTATCTCCACGGAGAGCCCCGAAGCTGGGTAAGATTCGCCGGCGTGCATGCCCTTGCCTCATCCCGTTTCCTGGCACCGGCGATGTTCTACTCGCTCCCACCATGATAAGCCATCCTTTGGCATATGTCGCACCCAACCCCCGACATTTGGCGCCCACCGTGGGACGAGGTGCACCGTCGTCCGGAGACCTGCTCTGGATGGGAACCCTTTTCCTCCCCCGCGAGCGTAGCCAGCCCGGCACGCCCGATGGCGCTTGCCCCGACGCGCTGCAAAGCATCGACGACGCCTGCGCGGCGAGCTGCCTCGCTGACCTTCTTGGCGAGGTTAGCATCTCCGACGAGCCTGCATCTGATGCGGGCACGGGCGGCCCCGAGAGCCTCCTCGCGGGCCTCCTCGACCATCTCCACGTCGCCGGCGAGCCTGCCGTGGACTTGGAGTCCGTAGGCTCCACTGACCCGATGCTGGTCGACTCCGACAGCGTGTCGCTCGACACATTCCCCTCCAACGTGGTGATCTACGATGAGCCACTCCCTCGCGAGGGGAGCGGCGGAAGCGCCATCACGGAGGTGCTCATTATCAGTCATGGCGAGCACTCCGGCGAAGGAGCTCATGACCCACTCGATGCGGCTCTGCGAGACCTGACGGCGCCCATTCTGGAGGACGCTGACGCCGAGACGCTGGAGGCACGCCGCCTTCAACTCGTCGAAGGCGCGAAGAAGCTGGCAAGCATGAGACGCTTGTCGAAGGCCTACCAACGCGAGATGGATCGCGCCGTGGGCGGCTCGCCAGCCCCGACTGGGCCTAGCCGCCTAGGCGCGGTCCGACAACGCGGCGCGGCCATCGCCAACCTGTTCGGGGCCGATCGCCCCGTGTACGCCATGCCTGCGGAGAACATCCGCGCCACCCAGGCGGCAGCAAACGAGCTAAACAACTTCGAAGGCGAAGAGCGCCGCCTGATGACCGAGCGAGTCCAGCGACTCCTCAAGGCAGCTGCCGCACAGAACGAAGACGGCTGCCGCACGGAGGCGCCGCAATGACAAAAATGACGACTTACCTCCCCGCTGAGATCAAGGCGCAACGTCTCGGACGCCGACTGGCGGAGTCCATGGAAGAAAAGAGAAGGATCCGGCTGTTAGCCACAGTCGGACTCGCATCACCATCAAGCACGACCAAGACGGCCGCCCAAGAGCAGTGGAGCGGCAGGGCGACCACTTGCCTCCCCCACCACGAAGAGAAAGACGAGTCTCCCCACCGCCTGTTGAGCATCCGACTCTCGGCGGCCGCCTCGGCCGTTGACAGGGAGTCGGAGAGAACAACGCCCGCCACCGGATCGACCGACTCCACCGATCCCTGGTGCTGGAAGAAGCAGATGAGCTAGGCCCACCCAGCTTCGGACCCCGCTTTCGAGACGAGCCCTTTCCCAAAGGGTCCACGCTCCCCCGAGACACGCCCAAGTACACCGGCTCCGTGAAGCCGAAAGATTGGCTAGTTGACTACTCCACGGCTGTCAACATAGCGAACGGCAACAAGCGCGTTGCCGTGAAGTACGTTCCGCTCATGCTCCAGGGTACAGCCCGGACATGGTTGAACAGTTTGAAGCCCCGCAGCATCAACAGTTGGGTCGACTTCACCGAGGCTTTCATCTGCAACTTCACCAGCACGTACAAGCGACCCCCCAAGCCACACCAACTCTCCTTTTGCGTGCAAGGCCAAGACGAATCGACTCGCGACTACCTCATGCGGTGGGGCAAACTTCGAACTCCTGCGAGGGCATGCACGAGGTGCAGGCTATCGAGTACTTCACCGCCGGGTGCAGAGAAGGCACCCTCCTCAAGCACAGACTCCTCTGCGACGAGCCAGAGACCCTCGACAAGTTGCTGGTCATTGCCGACAAGTATGCCACGGCCGACTCCTCCATGAAGACAGAAATCCAAGTTAGTGTGACTGGCAAAGTGGCCCCTCAAGCTCCAAGAACTCCGGCTGGAGACACCAGTCGGCGACAGCAGCAGAATGATCACAAGCGCAAGGCCCCACAGTCGACTTCCAGCAGTTGGCAGGTTGCGACAGTCGAAGACCAATAGCCTGAGGGGCAGCCTAGAGCGAAGCGGCAGAAAGGCAGCAAGTCCAACTGGTTGCCGGCCTTCTCTTACGAGCAGACTCTGGATGGTCCCTGCAAGTTCCACAGCGGCGCGAAGCCGTCAAACCATACCACCCGGAAGTGCCACTGGCTCACCAGGATTGCCAAGGGAGACGGCCTCCTTCCTCCTCCGCCTGCTGGGCCGCCGCCTCCACCGCCGCCCTAGCAGTCGGCGGCCAGGCCAGTCGGCGCCGTGCAAGATGAATACCCAGAAGAGCACGGAGCTTATGTAGTGTTCACCAGTGTGGCTGATGATTGGCGCAGCAGACGGTTGCAGCAGCAAGAAGTAAATGCAGTAGCATCAGAGACTCCGGAGTTCATGCATTGGTCCGAAAAGCCTATCAGTTGGAGCAGAGCTGACCACCCAGAGGTGATGCCGAATCCGGGCTCCTACGCCTTGGTTCTGAGCGCTACCTTGGCCACTGATAGGCGGGCCGCTCGCTTCTCGCGGGTGTTGATAGACGGAAGCAGCAGCATCAACATCCTGTACAAGGATACCATGGAGAAATTAGGAATCAAGCAGAAACAACTTCAAAGCAGCCGAACTATTTTCCACGGCATTGTACCTGGCCTTTCCTACTCCGCAATCGGCAAGATCCAGATAGACGTCCTCTTCGGAGACAAAGATCATTTTCGCCGAGAGCCAGTCTGGTTTGAAGTGGTGGACCTTGAAAGCCCATACCAAGCATTGCTTGGCCGACCTGCTTTGGCCAAGTTCATGGCGGTCCCCCACTACGCCTACCTCAAGATGAAGATGCCAAGTTCAAAGGGGATTCTGACCGTGGTCGGCGACTACAGGAAGTCGTCCGCCTGCGCGGCCGAGAGTAGTCGGCTGGCCGAGTCCCTGGTCATCGCAGCTGAGAGGCGGCTCCTTGATCGGGTAGTGGTGATGGCAGGCAAGCAGCCAGAGATGTCGCCCGACCCCAACGAGTCGGAAGCTCAGGGTTCGTTCAAGCCGGCTAAGGAAACGAAGAGGATACCTTTGGACCCGGAGCACCCGGAGAGGCACGCTGTCATAGGTGCGAACCTAGACAGCAAATAGGAAGGCGAGCTCGTCGATTTCCTCCATGAGAATCGAGACATCTTTGCATGGTCCCCTAAAGACATGCCAGGTGTACCGACGGAATTCGCCGAGCACAAGTTACATGTCCGATCTGATGTGAAACCCGTCAGGCAGCCCTTGCGCCGCCTGTCAAAAGAGAAAAGAAGAGTTGTTGGAGAAGAGATAGCCCGACTCCTAGCGGCCGGCTTCATTATGGAGGTGTTCTTTCCAGAATGGCTGGCGAACCCGGTCCTATTGTTGAAGAATAACAAGCAGTGGCGGATATGTATCGACTACACAAGCCTCAACAAAGCTTGCCCCAAAGATCCATTTGCTCTGCCAAGAATTGACCAGGTGATAGACTCCACAGCCGGATGCGAGCTGTTGAGTTTCTTAGATGCATATTCAGGATATCACCAAATCAAGCTGAACCCGGCAGACAGACTGAAGACTGCCTTCATCACGCCGTTTGGAGCCTTCTGCTACCTGACTATGACGTTCAGTTTGAGGAATGCCGGCGCCACCTTTCAGTGTTGCATGCAGAAGTGTCTCCTCAAGCAACTCGGCAGAAATGCCCACGTTTACGTGGATGATGTGGTGGTGAAGACGGAAAAGCGTGGGACACTGTTGGAAGACCTCCAAGAAACCTTTGAGAATCTGTGCCGATTCCAGATCAAGCTCAATCCAGAAAAGTGCGTTTTCGGAGTACCAGCCGGCCAGCTCCTCGGCTTCCTGGTCTCCGAACATGGCATAGAGTGCAACCATGTGAAGATCAAAGCCATCGAGAGGATGGAAGTCCCCCGCCGACTGTTAGATGTGCAGAAGTTCACCGACTGCTTGGCGTCCATCAACCGATTCATCAGTCGGCTGGGCGAGAAGGCTCTCCCCTTGTACCAACTGATGAAGAAGACCACCTTTTTTGAGTGGAACCACAAGGCGGACGAAGCATTTCTCGAATTGAAGAAGATGTTGACTACTCCCCCTGTGCTGGCGGCTCCGACTCCCAAAGAGCCTATGCTCCTATACATTGCCGCCACCAGTCGGGTAGTCAGCACAGTTATCGTAGTCGAACGCAAGGAGGAAGGCAAGGCGCTCCCTATCTAGAGACCGGTATATTACCTGAGCGAGGTACTGTCGAACTCCAAGCAGAACTACCCCCACTACCAGAAGATGTGCTATGGCGTGCATTTCGCCGCCAAGAAGTTGAAGCCTTACTTTCAAGAGCATCCAATCACTGTGGTTTGCACCGCTCCACCGGCCGAGATCATTGGAAGCCGTGATGCTTCAGGCCGAGTAGCCAAGTGGGCCATAGATCTGGCTCCCTACACCATCTACTACCAGCCCCGCACCGCCATCAAGTCACAAGCACTGGCCGACTTCCTTGTCGACTCGGCCGAGACCCAGTACCTGCCGCCAGCACCCGACTCCACCCATTGGCGGATGCATTTCGATGGCTCCAAGATGCGCACCGGCTTGGGAGCCGGCGTTGTCCTCACCTCCCCCAAAGGCGACAAGCTCAAATACGCACTGCATATCCAGTTCGCCGCCTCCAACAACGTCGCCGAGTATGAGGCGCTCGTCCACGGCCTCCGGCTTGCCAAAGAACTCGGCATCCGCCGGATCCTGTGCTACGGCAATTCCGATTTGGTGGTCCAGCAGTCATCTGGCGACTGGGCGCCAAAGATGCAAATATGGTGAGCTATCGCTTCCTGGTGCAGCAACTCAGCGGATATTTCGAGGGGTGTGAATTCCTTCACGTTCCAAGAAATGACAACGACCAAGCAGACGTCCTGGCACGAGTCGGCTCCACCCGTCAAGCAATACCATCCGGCGTCGCCCTTCAGCGCCTCCTCAAGCCGTCTATCAAGCCTTCACCAGAATCAGACTCCATTTTTGTGCCAGCTCCCCCCGAAGAAGTCGGATCCGACTCAAGAGCACCAACAGACGGCACAAGAATCCTCACAGACGGCTCCAAAAATACCGCAGTCGAAGCCGGCCCGGGGACTTCAGAACCTGGCCCGGGGACTGCGACAGTCAGCCTGAAGACTTCAGAACCCGGCCCGGGGACTACGACAGTCAGCCTGAAGACTTCAGAACTCGGCCCGGGGACTTCACCGATCCAGCAAGCGGCCGCGGATCCCAGCCCGCCACCTCCCAGCCCAGCCGCCCTTGTCCAAGTCGCAATGGTGGCAATCGAAGAAATAGTAGTACCCTCATGGGCCCAGCCCATCCTCAAGTTCCTAGTAAACAGAGAGCTGCCAGCTGATGAAATCCTGGCTCGGCAAGTGCAACACCGAGCGGCAGCCTATACCATAGTCAACAGAGAGCTAGTCAGGCGCAGCATCACTGGTGTCTAGCAACACTGTCTCGAGGCAGAACAAGGCCAAGTGATTCTCAGAGACATTGATGAAGGCGAGTGTGGCCACCATGCGGCCTCAAGGGCACTCGTCGCCAAAGCCTTCCGACACGGTTTCTTCTGGCCGACTGCCCTAGAAGAGGCCAAGGAATTAGTCCAAAACTGCAAAGGGTGCCAGATGTTCCGTTCCAAGCCACTCCAGCCGGCTTTGGCGCTCAAGACCATTTGCATCGCTTGGCCCTTTGCGGTTTGGGGCTTGGACATGGTGGGACCATTCAAGATGGCACGAGGCAGCCTAACTCACCTACTTGTCGCGGTGGACAAGTTCACCAAGTGGATAGAAGCAAAACCCATCAAGAAGTTGAATGGTCCGACTGCAGTAACCTTCATCGCCGACATTACGACTCGGTACGGCATACCACATAGCATCATCACCGACAATGGCACAAATTTTGCCAAGGGAGCCTTGGCCCATTTCTGCGCAACGCAGGGCATCCGACTAGACTTAGCGTCCGTCGCCCATCCGCAGTCAAACGGCCAGGTGGAGCAGGAAAACGGCCTCATCCTATCCGGCATCAAGCCCCGCCTGGTTGAACCACTGGAGCGCTCGGCCGACTGTTGGCTTGAGGAGCTGCCAGCCGTCCTCTGGAGTCTGCGCACGACTCCTAACAAGTCAACCGGCTTCATGCCTTTCTTCCTTGTCTACGGTGCTGAAGCCGTCATCCCGACGGACATAGAATTCGACTCCCCGCGAGTCACCATGTACACCGAGGAGGAAGCAGAAGAAGCACGTCAAGACGGTGTCGATCTGCTGGAAGAGGGCCGGTTGTTGGCACTCAGTCGGTCTGGCATCTACCAGCAAAGCCTGCGCCGATACTACAACAGGAAGGTCAGGCCAAGATCTTTCCAAGAGGGCGACCTTGTGCTTCGACTGATCCAGCGGACAGCCGGCCAGCACAAGCTGTCGGCACCTTGGGAAGGCCCCTTCATTGTCAGCAATGTGTTGGGCAACGACTCCTACTACCTGATTGACGCTCAGAAGCCCCGAGCACGCAAGAGAGACGACTCCGGCAAAGAGTCGGAACGGCCATGGAATGCAAACCACCTTCGAAGATTTTACAGTTGATTCAGTATGTATCACGCTACCCCTTTGTATTAAAGTACTGAGACTTCGGGCCCCCCCCGAGACGAGCTCGGGGACTGCCCCTTTTGATTATCTGTATGATAAGAACTATGCCTTCAAGTATGATACTTCTTGCTACGCCCCTTGGCGCCGGGCTCGACTAAGTCGGCCCGGGGACTCGCCGTCTGGCGCTATGAAATGTTTCCGGAAGTCGGACAAGTACTGTGCGGCGCCTAAGCCATCTCCTGCCAGAAGCGCAGCTCGCAGAGCGACTGTTTGGTGGGCAGGAGTAAGGATGAATGGGCGTCCACATGAAGAATGGTCAAGGACCTAAAAGCATTAACATAGCCTAAGCCGGCTTCCAGCCCCCTTTCACAAGCCGACTCGCGAGTATTTGGCTTGCCGCTTTCTATCCAACTTGTTAAATAAAACTCCAATAAAAGGCAAGTACTTGCCTTCCCCAAAGTAGCCAGGCATTTGGTCCAGCGGCAGCCTGCAGAGCGGTCGTCCGGCTGACAAAGCGGCAACTAGGGGAAGGCGGCAAAGGAAAAAGCCAAAGGAGCAATGAGCAAGGAAAGATAGAACTCGGATTAATATTTACATAAGCATATGCCCATTGGCCGAATCTTCGGACAGAAGTTCAAAATACACCCCGAGGGTGGAATTATGCAAATTAACAAGTTCATCAGAGACTTTCTAGAACAGATAAGTAAAGCCGGAAGGCAGCCTAGGGAGCAGCAGACGGGTTCAGAGGGTCGGAGGAGACGGCGGTGTCAGGCGCCGAGGGAGTCGGCTGGGCAGTCTCGGCTTGATCGCCGCCAGCGGCAGTCGGCCCGGTCGGACGCGGCTCATTGCTGGAGGCGCGGTCGAGCTGAGGCTGGTCACCCGCTCCGCCTTCTGGCGCCTCCGTCTCGCCGTCGTCCTCCGCCTCGCCTTCTTCCTCGGTGCTGGAGTCAATCACCTCCGCCGAGTCCTCGCCATATTCTGGGTTCATCCCGAACCACTCTGGCGGCACCTCCTCGCCGCCTTCAGCACGCTCGGGGACGAAGACACTGGTGTCCGTATAGTCGGCGATGGCCGCCGCACGCTTGACAAGGGCGCCCTCCACAGCCTCCAGCTCGGCCTGGGACTCTGACCGGAACGCGGCCAGACGGTCCAGGTCCAGCCCTGAATACCACACCTTGACGAATTCCAAGGCCCGGCGCGCTCCGGCCCGGGCCGAGGAACCCTTCCAGGCCTCAAAACGGCCGGCTGCAACCTCCAGCCAGTCGGCAGTCCGACTGGCGGTGCGCAGAGCCGGCATGTCTGGCCATAGGGCGGCAACTGCCTGGGCGCCGGCACGCTGAAGCCGGCGCATCTGCCGGTGGGCCAGACGAAGACGGGCCTCGATGCTCAGAAGCTGCTCATCGACGGTCAGGGGGGCGTTAGCGGCAATCTCCTCGCCGCTTGCCCTTCGCGCCTCACGATCAGCCTCGATGGCCAGAGGGACTGCCTGCGAGTGGCCAGGGAAGAAGTCTGCCAAGACAAAAAAGAAGAAAGTCGAAAAATCAAAAGTCAGCCTGACACATAGTCGGAGACTCAAAGAAAGAAAGCTCACCATCGACGATATCCTCGATCTCGTGGAAGCCGGAGGTCAGCATCGCCTCCTTGTCGGTCCAGGAGGAGCGCTCGCTCTCGAACTCGGCCAGAAGAGCAGCCTCCTTCTTCTCGGCCTCGTCCTGCGTTTTCTTGAGCAGCTCCTTTTGCTCGGCCAGCTGCGCAGTAAGCAGATCACACTCTGCAGCGAGCTTGCTGCACTCCTCCCCCTTGACGCGCAAGGCGGTGTTAACTTCACCTAGCTGCTCCTGAAGAGTAGCGTTGGCCCCTGAAGAACGAAAGAAAGAGACAAAGAAGTCGTCAGCAAAGAAGGTCGCCGGGAAGATCCGGCCCGACTGCTCAGCAGTCGGCCCAAATCTTGGGGACTACAGCCCGCGGGTGCGCCAGCGCGCCCCGCGAAGAAAGAAGAACAAGAAAGGAGACGTCGAAGTCGTAAAGAAGAAAGGTCGCCGGGAAGATCCGGCCCGACCGCTCAGCAGCCAGCCCGAATCTCGGGGACTACTGCCCGCGGGTGCGCCAGCGCACCCCCGCGAAGAAGAAGAAAAGAACTTACTCCGGCTTTCTGTCAAGTCGGCAGTCCGCTTGCTCAACTCCTCAACATTGCGGTTGAAGGCAGTGGCATGGAGGTTTTGATACTCCTGCAAACAAAAATTTCAGCCAAACGTAAATACTTGGAACTCGCCAGAGGGGGTTCCGAGCCGCCTGCTCAGCAGCCGACCCAAAACTCGGGGACTACACCCAGTGGGTGCGTTGGCGCGCCCCCACAGAGAAGAGCAAGAAAGACAAGAACCAAAGAGGAAAACATACCCGGACGGCCACTCGCGACGCTAGATGCGCCTTGATGCAGATCTGGAGGGCATCACCTTTGGCTCGCAGCTTCACTTGCACATCAAGAAGCGCCTGGTTCAGCGGGTCCGTGCCGCCTCCGCGCACCCACCCAGCGTGCGCGGCGCTTGTCGCCTCGGCGTCTGGGATGGCCGAGCTGGCGGCTCCGACCTCCAGGGGCCGTGGCGCCGAAGTCGCCTTCTCGAGGCGGCGACGCACTGGCGAGGCAACCTGAAGAAGCAGCCTCGCCTCGTCCTCAGTCGGCGGCACCGGCGGGCCTGCTGGCTGTTTGCTGTGGGCTCTCCCAGACAGCGGTGGAGGTGGAGGCGGCGGCAGTAGCGTGTCCTACATGGAGGCCTCGCCGCTCTCCTTCTCCACGACGGGGTTCTCGGCGCCGGCTTCCCCGGTCTGCCCCGTGAATTTCGGAGGCGGCGATGCGGAGGACAGTGGGGGGACGAGCAACGCCGATTGACGACGTACGTCCTCCTCAGCTCGCCGTCTCGCCGCAAGGACGGCTTCAGCATCCTCCAGCTTCTTCTGGGCGGCGGCAGTCACCTTCTCGGTTTCCGCCTTCTCCAGGCGGTCGGCCTCCTCCTTGTCGCGCTTCTCCCGCGCGTTCCGCTCCGTCGCCTCTCGGAGGTCGGCGGCGGGGTCGACCCGCCGAGTATTGGCGGACGTCTCTGCCGACCCCATGATGGAGGGGACGGCGACTCTCTCAAGGGAAAGGGGGGCCCTGAAGAAAAAGGGGAGGAGTATAAAAGAAGAGTCGGACAAGATCCACCGGAGAAAAATAAAGACAAAGCGAAAAACTTACGCAGAGACTAGCGGCGGCCTTCGCACTTCCCTACGGAAGCGGTTGGCCTTCGCGGCCGCCTCCTCCCGCTTGGTCGCGGCGGCCGCCCCCTTGAACTTCTTCAATTTGCCGCCGGGCGCACTCGGCCCGGCATGACGCCTCTTCGCGCCGCCTTGGCCGGCCAGGCCGACGGAGGAGCCTGCGCCCGAAGGGCCGACCCTTAGCTGATGGCGCGGGGTGACTTCCCCTTCGGCGTCGTCCTCAGGCAAGACCGCGAAGGTGGCCGAGAACCTGAGGCCGCTTCCCACTCCTCCTCCTCCGCCTTCGGCGTCGGCTTCCATCGCCGCCGCCCCCAAGTCGGGGTCGTCGACGTCACTCTCCGCACGGTCGGGAACGAACTCGCAGGGCAGTCTCGTGACACCGACTGCAGGCTGCATGAGGGGGTTCTAGCTCAAAAGAAACCAATGAAAATCAGAAACCGGATTCGGCTACAAAGAAGACAAAGCAATAAGGAGATGCGACTTACCACTGGAGGGGGGTTGGCGCGCGAGTACGGCTCCTTGCCGAACTGCCAGTCCTCCGCGAACTCGCAGTTCGTGATATGATTCACCATGTTTGCCACCTCCGCGCGGGGCATCTCCTTGGTGCTCATCCGACTCGGGTCTCGGTGGCCGCTCATCTGACAGATCAGGTGAGGCCGGCCTTGGAGCGGGAGGACTCGGCGCGCCACGAAGGCGGCCAGCAAGTCGGCCCCGACGAGGCCCTCCGACTGCGTCAAGACTCGGAGTCGCGCTACGGCGGCGGCTCCGGCGGGAGTCAGCGTCTTGACTCAGTGAGACCAGCTGGGGAGCCTCCCAGCTGGGGCGCAGGCTTCATAAGGCGGCAGATTAACCCAGTCGCCGTCGGGGGCGAGATTCTTCACGTAGAAGTACGAGCGCTGCCACATCTTCACCGACTTGATCAGCGAGATGGAAGGGAAGGGGTTGTCGGCCGTCGAGCGCCGCACCGCGATGAAGGCACCACACTGAGCCAGCACGCCGGCGACGTGCGTGCCGAGCTTAGAAGAGAATAATTCTCCCCACAGCTCGATAGTGGGGAGAACACCGAGGAAACCTTCGCACAGAGTGTGGAAGGCGAACAGCAGCACCACCGTATTCGGGGTGAGGTGGTGCGGCTGGAGGCCGTGAAACTCCAAGAACGAGCGGAAGAAGCCGCTCGCCGGTAGCCCCAAGCCGCGCATGAGGTGCGAGCGGAAGATGACCCGCTCGCCCTCCTCCGGCGCCGGTGATATCTCCCTCGCCGGCGTGGTGCGGGCTCGCACGAGGTGTGCGCCGGGGAGGCGGTGCGTCTTGCGGAGGAATTCAATGAGGTCGTCGTCGACCACCGAGCCGTCCCACGCACCGGAACGCACGGCCGGAGCTGCGGCGGCGGAGGAAGAGCTCATTGCTGGCTGGTGCGGTGTGGTTCAGCTCGCCGGCAGCAAGAAGAAGGAGAGAGGAGGCAAGAGGAAACGGGGGTCGGGGGAGATGGGCGCGCGTGCTTTGCCGCTCCACCCCCCCTACTTATAGCCTTCGAGGCTAAGAAGCCGAGGGGGCGAGCGGGGATTAACTGCGCTCAGAGCCCCACGCCGCCCCATGATTTAACCCACGAAGTTACTGCGCGCGGTAACGACGTGGGTAACCCAACCATTCGCGCGGCCGCAGCGGATCCGTGCGCGTGCCGAGGCGCGGTAGCGGCGGGCCCTGCCTGACGGCCCGTCCCGTCACGCGCGTGGGCCAGCAGACTGCTCCTGCCGCGTGGCGCTGCGCGATAGGACCGCGGCGGGCAGCAGCAGGGAAGCGTATCAGGCACGCCGCCTGGTCTCCCGGCATGACTTTTAAGTTCTTCGCAGAGCAAGACGGCACCCTACGAATCCGACTTCCAATAGTCGGCCCAGAGGAAGACGGAAGCAAAGCCCATATTCCGCCACCGTAGGAATGAAACTGTTGAGGCCCCATAGTGTGTCACTCTCGGAGCCTCACCAGCTTCGGGGACTACTGTCGGAGTAATGGGCCATGGGTAGGCTAACCCGAGACCCAGAACCTTTCAAGGCATTGGGGCAGGCCGCGCCCCTCAACACCAAGACTCAGATGGCGACTCCCAGATAAGCCGAGTATCAGATGGCGACTCCCAGATAAGCCGAGTCTCAGATGGTGACTCCCAGATAAGCCGAGTCTCAGACGGAGACTCCCAGATAAGCCGAGTCTCAGACAACGACTACCAGATAAGCCGAGTCTCAGAAGGAGACTCCCAGATAAACCGAGTCTCAGATGGCGACTCCCAGATAAACCGAGTCTCAGATGGCAACCCCAAGATAAGCCGACTCGTGGCCGGTGACTTCCGGAGGGGCCGGCTATGGAGAGTCGGCCCACGACTCTACTCTCATCACGATATGCGAGGCGGGTACGACCACGGCGTGGCCGTCACCTCCCGCTTATGAGGGGCCGACATGGCTACAGTGAGCCGTACCGATGGAGATCTCCAGCGTGGCCCGGCACTGTTGCCATGCCTACCCTGACCTCAGCCACAGTGTGTGGCGCACTGTGGCCACGATGACCTACCTGTACGGCTCGGAGACGGCGGACCCGCCTGTCAGTGAGAGCATGAAAGACGGCGGATACGCCCCGAAGACGGCCCTGTGGGAGTCAGCCCTCCAGAGACGGCCAGCCCCTCCCACGGGCCCCACGCGCCATTAACTAGACGAGACGGGAAGTAACGAGAGTGATCGTCCGATAGACGGCGGCACTGTTGCCATGACCTCGTGACCAAGCCTGCGTCATCAGAATCACGGCTATAGTGTGGGACTCGCCGGCGGGCCCGCAAGTCGGCGGGCCCCAGCAGTCGGCGGAGAACACGGCGGCCTGTGAGACAGACGGCTTGGACCCGCACCCAGACGGATTAACATTGTACCCCCGGGGGTAGGCCTATATAAACCCCCCGGGTCACCCATGCAAAGGGTTCGCATCCATTAGCCTTAGACCAGATCACATAGGAAGGAAAGGACTAGCCTTGCCTCCTCCTACCTCCCGAACACAGCTCTAGGAGCAACTTTGTAGTCACTACGCCTTAGTGATCATGCGGAGACCCCGCAGAGCAGCAGTAGGGGTGTTATCTCCTCGGAGAGCCCCGAAGCTGGGTAAGATTCGCTGGCGTGCATGCCTTCGCCTCATCCCGTTTCCTGGAACCGGCGAGGTTCTACTCACTCCCACCATGATAAGCCATCCTTTGGCATATGTCGCACACAACCCCCGACAATCGCACAAGCCAAGAAGCCGAGGAATCACCACAAGGTCAGACACATAGATCGGAAATATCACCTGATACAAAAGATCGTAAAGAATGGTGATGTAGAGTTATGCAAGATTCACACGGATGCAAATGTTGTAGATCCATTGACTAAGCCGCTTCCACAACCCAAGCATGAGGGGCACGTTAGAGCTATGGGCATTCGATGTCTATTTGATTGACTCTAGTGCAAGTGGGAGACTGTTGGAGATATGCCCTAGAGGCAATCGTGTATGATGATATTTCCTATGTGTTTATGAATAAAGATAATCCTTGGACATTATCCATGATGTGTATTAGCAAGTACGTGACTTGTTTGTGGGACTATGCATTGTATGATGACTGTCCTAAAAGGTCCCTACTCGAAAGGGCTGTGTGGACGCGTAGCCAACTAGACTAGCATATGACACGATCGATGGCTTGGTCTCACTAGCCATGGAGCATTGGATGCTAACCGGATAATATGGACTTGGAAAGGTCTGGTCGGATTCGACTTAGTCGGATCCGAGTCGAGATAAGGTCTGAGTCGGACAGACCCAACTATGAGATGCAGCGATATGTCATCTGTGAGTCTCTAGTACAACATACGTTCTATGTCCTAAGACCTGAGCTGACGCATGTACTCGGGATGGTGACAGACTTGCTTTGGGCCGACCAAACACTACTCCGTGACTGGGTAGTTACAAAGGTAGGTTTCGGGTTTGTCCAGACCCATGCTGCGAGACGTGGTCGAGCAAGATGGGATTTGCCCCTCCGATCAGGAGAGATATACTCTGGGCCCCTCATGTGATCCGATCAGGATAAGCATGGCCATGCGACAGGGATTACGAGATAATCTGGTTTATGGTCGGTATCACTGGAACGAGAAAGAGGTCGGGCTAGCACAAGGATGACAGTCTCGCCTTGAGCCCGATAACATATATCGTGAGGCAAAGGGAACAGAAGTGTGACACATTGTACAGGTTCGCCTAACCAGCTTCATAGTTTGTTGGTGGTTGGCACGCCTTGCTAGAGGCTGCTACTAACCCTGCAGGTTGGAGGTGATCCGAACTATGACCAAGCCGACTTGAACCTAAGGGGTCGCACGCTTAAGGGAAGGAAACTACGAGATCGGATCCGAAGACACTGGTCGGATGTGATCCGAGCTGTATTCGGATTGTGGCTGAGTAGACATGTGGGCTTTAGGGTCCGTGCGAGGCCCAAGTATTGAGCCTGCCACAAACGCCTATATAAAGTGGAGGTGCGGCACACTCATGCGGTTGATCGCTTCGGCACTGCGACTAGGGTTTGCGTGTGTTGCGAATAGCCACCTCCAGTCACCGCCGACTGTGTGATCGGACCTAGCAGTCCGCCGCACGGTGTTCCTCCTGTACGCGCGGATACCGTTAGAGGCGGTGCACTTGCGCGGCTCCGGCGAACTTGTACGTGGGATTGGACGATCGGCTGTTCGAGGGAGATTGGACGAGGAGGAGACGATCCAAGCGAACGAGCTGCCCCAACTCTTTTTCTGCTGCACGACATTGCGCGTCTAGTGGTAATGAACTGTGATCTATCTCCCATAGCATGTTCTTGGTTGTTCTGCGCGTAGGAATTTTAATTTGCAGTCAACGCACCCTAGCTTAGATCCCAACATATGTCATGTTTTGGACATGTCATGTTTGGAATTTGAACATGTCATTTGGACATGTGATGTTTTGGTTCAATTTTGGTAAATGATCCGAGTGGCCTATGTTACGCCGGAATGTTGATTCATTTCCGTTCCGGTGAATTTCAGGCGCTCGATATGTCCATTTTTTAGCAAAGGTCATGCCGAAATTTGCCGTGAATGAAGGCATGATTTGTGCTACATAGTTGGCATATCGAGTGCTGGCACATAGATTTCTTTTTTATGTCATTTCTCATTTATTCATACTTTTAGAAATAAATGAGGACCCTCAATCATAGGAAACATGTCGAACAACGAAGAAACTTGGCCTTCTGACCAAGATGCAGACGAGATGGATTATGAGGGTGAACAAGAGTACCTCAACTATTTGACTGCTAAGAAAGGTTTGCAGGTCGGCCTCGATGATGGTACTAACGCCGACATCGACACCGACGACGCTGGCACTGATGGCGGTGCCGAGACCGGCGGGGAAGGTACCGGTGGGGAAGATACCGGCGGGGAAGGTACCAGCGCCGATGCGGCTACCGAAAATAGGAAGCATAAGAAGCAGAGGATACGAAAACCTAACAAACTAGGGATTGGACGACTTGTGATCACAAAGATGGCACCTGGCAAGTTTGAGCCATTAGAGCCGGAAGAACCTCGCAAGTGCTATGGGAACCAAGTAGGATGCATCCTACGGAATGCGCGGGCATCAACGACGATGACGTACTTAAGGAGTAAAGAACATTTGATGCAGTTGCTCCTAACAGAGTTGCACAAGAGACTCAAGTTCCCCGACCGGGATGATAACACAGAACAACCGTTGGATGATCCGAAGATGAAAAAGATTAACAATCATGCCATGGGCATGTTTAGCAATGATTTGGCCTCCTGGAAAGGGTGGGTGAACCAAGCTACTGAGGCTGAGGAACCCTTGTCCAAGATACCGGAGGAAAATTTGACACTTAAGGAAGAGGAGTTCGAAAAGTTCAAGGACACTTGCGCTACCGAGGCAGCCAAGGCTAAGGCTGCGAAATTCAAGAGCCTTCAGCAAAGGAACACGGGGAAGCATCGCCTCGGAAGCCATGGCTACCTCGGTAAAAGTCCCATATGGGATAAGGAGGACGCGGAACGTGAAGCCGCGGGTCTCCCAGACCCCTTCGCGAAGTTCACCAACCCCTTGGAGCGTGACTTCATCAGGGCCCGCTACAAGTGGGACAGGGAGAAAAAGGTTTTTTTACACGGACCAGATCATGAGGAAATTGATTAGACTACTGGAGAAGCATCACCAGCTTGCAGCCGAAAGCCCAACTTCTCCGACGAGGCCCAAGTGGGACACCCCTCTCAATCGGGCCTTGAACGAACCTAAGGGACTCCCTTTGGGCCAGCGGCCGCAATATGGTCGTGTGCACGGCGCTGGAGACAGCGCCACGTGGAAGGTGTTTTACAACGAGAGCCCGGAGGCCAAGAAGCAGAAAAATAAGTTTAGTCAGGCGGACATCGACGCGAAGGTGAAGCTTGCGGTCAAGAAAAAAGTAGCTGAAGACGCGGAAAAAACAGCCGAGGAGAAAAATGAGTTGCTACAGTAGGCAGTCAATGCAGTTGTAACTGCCTGCAGAAATGATTTTGCTACTAACTTGGTTCCAGCTATCATCAACTGGACGAAGGAAAATCCAGACAAGACGGTACATGATTTCCCGATGCCCAGTTTCATCGGGAGCAACTCCATGAACAACAACAACACCGCACCATCAATTGCTCACGCAACCGGGCCTCCTCTTGCAGTCGCTCCCGCTCATAGCAGCCCGTCCTCAGTCTCTGGCGTGCTAGGTGGGCCTTCGTCTTTGGCTGAGCTCGACGTCGTCACGGTAATTACATATCGCACCAACATATATATATATATATATATATATATATATATATTTTATATATATATATATATATATAGAGAGAGAGAGAGAGAGAGAGAATATTCCATTTTCGTTGCCTTTCGGATGTTTTACGCCACAGACATATGTGTTTGAAGGGCGAAGAAACCCCGTGCACCATACTCTACTTGATAAAAGGCCAGAAGGTCGAGGTGGGAAAGGGGATGATATTGAACCCCTTGAAACCCATGTTCCACAACTAGCCGATCCCTGCTGGGCACTTCAGGGTTAGCTTGTCCAGTGTGAAATCAGGGCACGAGGCGTTGCCTCCTCCAGTACAGCATGTGGGAGAGGACGACGAGACCCCACCGCGGATTGGAAGCTGCAAGGGTTGGGTGCTGCTATGGCCCAAGAATCTTATTCATCTGGAGCCGGCCGAGAGCACACCAATAACCACACATTAACAAGCATGTGCGGAGACCACCACCCCGCCTACGCAATTACCAGCTCCTGTAGTGCCGAGTGAGAGCGGAGGACGGCGTGATGAAGGGGGTGCAATAGTACTGGCTGATGTAATAGGTCCTGTAGAACAGAGAATGGATGATGAGACGGAGGCCGACCCTATGGGTTTCCTCAATACAAAAGCGTATGACTGTGACATAGATATGATGAGTCAACCATATGACGAATCGGGCTATCAGCATGTGAAAGTGCAACTATCCCTAGGTGGTTTTGGTAATTCATAACAACATATAGCTTATTGAGCTAATGCTATTCCAAGACTATTATTCCAGGAAAGCTCAATGAATGGCATGGCATGGATGATGAAAGTGGATCCCTCAAAATACTAAGGACAAAGGATTGGCTCAAGCTCAAAAGCCCAAGACTCTTCATTTTATATTTTAGTGATCCAAGATCACATTGAGTCTATAGGAAAAGCCAATACTATCAAGGAGGGATGAGGTGTTGCTTAATGAGCCTCTTGCTTCATGTGCTTTGTGATATGCTCCAAAACCCTCAGCTACTTTCTCACATCCACAAATGACCTAAACCCAAAGCCAAAATCGGTCACACCGATTCTTCCTATCCGGCGCCACTGATTCCAAAAGTCATAGCCACTGCCACAAACCCTAAGCAAATCGGTCTTAACGATAGGGATCTCGGTCTCACCGAGATGGGATTGTAATCTCTCTGTTTCCCTTCGTAACGTTTCGGTCTAACCGAAGTGAGCGATCGGTCCCACCGAGATTGCAATGTAAACTCTCTGTTTCCCTTTTGTAACATTTCGGTCTCACCGAAAAGAGCAAATCGGTCCCACCGAGTTTACCTGACCAACTCTCTGGAAAGCTTATTACCAAATCGGTCTCACCGAGTTTGTGTAATCGGTCTAACCGAGATTACGTTATGCCCTAACCCTAACTGAATCGGTCTCACCGAGATGCATGTCAGTCCCACCAAAAATCACTAACGGTCACTAGGTTTACTAAATCGGTCCGACCGAGTCTGTTGAATCGGTCCCACCGAGTTTGGTAAACTGTGTGTAACGGTTAGATTTTGTGTGGAGGTTATATATACTCCTCCACCACCACTTCATTCATGGAGAGAGCCATCAGAACAAACCTACACTTCCAACTTACCATTTCTGAGAGAGAACTACCTACTCATGTGTTGAGGCCAAGATATTCCATTCCTACCATAGGAATCTTGATCTCTAGCCTTCCCCAAGTTGCTTTCCAGTCAAATCTTATTTCCACCAGATCCAAAACCTATGAGAGAGAGAGTTGAGTGTTGGGGAGACTATCATTTGAAGCACAAGAGCAAGGAGTTCATCATCAACACACCATTTGTTACTTCTTGGAGAGTGATGTCTCCTAGATTGGCTAGGTGTCACTTGGAAGCCTCCGACAAGATTGTGGAGTTGAACCAAGGAGTTTGTAAGGGCAAGGAGATCGCCTACTTCGTGAAGATCTACCGCTAGTGAGGCAAGTCCTTCGTGGGCGACGGCCATGGTGGGATAGACAAGGTTGCTTCTTCGTGGACCCTTCGTGGGTGGAGCCCTCTGTGGACTTGCGCAATCGTTACCCTTCGTGGGTTGAAGTCTCCATCAACGTGGATGTACGATAGCACCACCTATCGGAACCACGCCAAAAAAATCCGTGTCTCCAATTGCGTTTGAAACCTCCAAACCCTTCCCTTTACTTTCTTGCAAGTTTCATGCTTTAATTTCCGCTGCCTATATACTCTTTGCATGCTTGCTTGAATAGTGTGTTGATTGCTTGACTTGTCCTAAAGTAGCTAAACTCTGCGGAACTCTAAAATTGGGAAAAGGTTAAGTTTTTATTGGTCAAGTAGTCTAATCACCCCCCCTCTAGACATACTTCAAGGACCTACAAGTGGTATCAGAGCTTTGGTCTCCATTTGCTTTGATTTCCATAGCTTTTGGTGGTCATAGCCTTGGTTTCACAACCTAGGAGAGTATGGCGTCTAGCGAGGGAAATTATCACCGTAGAGGTCCTTACTTTGATGGTACTAATTTTGCTAGTTGGAAGCATAAGATGAAAATGCATATTCTCGGACATAACCCCGCCGTTTGGGCAATTATTTGTATTGGCTTGCAAGGTGAATTCTTTGATGGGAGAGAACCGAACCGTGAAGCTAATGCGGAAGAATTGAAGATGCTGCAATACAACGCTCAATCTTGTGATATCATCTTCAACGGATTGTGCCCCGAAGAATTCAACACAATCAGCCGTCTTGAGAATGCAAAGGAAATTTGGGATACTTTGATTGATATGCATGAAGGTACCGAGTCCGTAAAGGAATCCAAGTTGGATGTGCTCCAAAGTCAGCTTGAAAAATTCAAAATGAAGGATGGTGAAGGTGTCGCTGAAATGTACTCTAGGCTTGCTCTTATCACAAATGAGATTGCCGGCTTAGGGAGTGAAGAGGTGACCGACAAATTCATCATCAAGAAGATCCTAAGAGCATTGGATGGAAAGTATGATACCGTGTGCACATTAATCCAAATGATACCAAACTACAAAGATCTCAAGCCAACGGAAGTCATTGGAAGAATTGTTGCTCATGAGATGTCACTCAAGGATAAGGAGGAACTTCACAACAAGTCAAGTGGTGCTTACAAAGCCTCAAGTGAATCCCCCACATCATCAAGTGAGAAACAAACCTTCAATGAAGAATTGAGCTTAATGGTGAAGAACTTCAACAAATTCTACAAGAGTAGAAGCAAAGAAAGAAGCTCCAAGTCAAGGTCTTACAATGACAAAAGATCTTCTAGTCGAGAGTGCAATTGCTACAATTGTGGGAGACCCAGACACTATTCCAATGAGTGTACGACACCCTACAAAAGAAGAGAAGATTCTCCAAGAAGAAGAAGCAAAAGAGAAGAATCACCACCAAGAGAGAGGAGAAATAGAGATGATCGTTATGAACGAAGACCCTCACGGAGAAGCAAGGAATCGGAAAGGAAGGACATCAAGGAGCTACACAAAACGAAGACATCAAGCTCATGTTGGTGAATGGGTATCCGGCTCTAACTCCGACAATCACTCTGAGAGAAGCTATCACTCCGATTCTGAATATACTCAAGATGAAGGTGTTGCCGGTCTAGCACTTGTGTCAACCAACTCCTACGACATATTTGATTCACCAAATGAAGGAATTGGAAGATGCTTCATGGCCAAAGGTCCAAAGGTAACACATCCTGAGTATGTTGATTTCAATAGTGATGAAGATGACTTGCTTGTGGATGATGATTTACTTGTTGACAACTCTAGTGATGAATACTATGATGAAACGTCAATTAATCATGCTAATCAAGAGAAAACGAATGACAATGATAAGGAGAATATTGAGCTTCTAACTAAAGAACTAAACACTCTTATGTTGGCTCATGAAACTATCTTCGAAGATAATCGAGAACTTTTAAGGGCTCATGAGAAGTTACGCTTTGAAAAGCTCAATCTTGAGCAAGTGCATGAGTTCTTAAAAGCAATCAATGATGATCTCCGCAAGAAAAGTTCTTCTTACATTGCCAAGCGTTTACTCTTATCTACTTACATGCCTCAAGTCAAGTCTAGTAACAAGTACAAGAAAGATACTTCCTCTAGTAGTAACAATAATAATGTCAAATCCAATATTGTTGCTTCTAGTAGTTCTCTTGATTCCACTAATGATTCTCTTAGCCAAGTTACACTTGAGCAAGAAAATAGCTTATTGAAGGGAATTATAGAGAAAGGTGTTTATAAGAGCCTTGCCGGGAGTGAGCAATTCGAGGAAATTGTACGCAAGCAAGGAAGGCACCGGAAGAATCAAGGTGTTGGTTTTGAACGAAAGTTCAATGTCAATGGAGTTGAGTGGGAAGAAGATCAATACCCCAAGACGAAGTTTGTTCCTCAATAAGAGAAGTATGATCCTACTTCCTTCAAGGGAACACAAGCTCAAGATGATCTTCCACCACAAGACCACAAGAACAAAGGCAAGGACAAGCTTCAAGAAGAGATTGATGCATTTGAAGAAGCACCTAAAGCCTCGTTCAAGTGGGTTCCCAAGACTACATCAAGTTCTACTTCATCAAGTACAACTACAACTCCAAGGATTCCCATCAAGATGATGTGGATCCCGGAGAAGAAGAACTAGAGAGTTCTTGAGGGTGACTCCGCCAACATTCTTCACTCATATCATTATGGCAAGAACAAGTGCAATCAACTTCCACATCTTGCACTAGTTCAAGGAGTCACAAACCCTCATGTTGGTAAGGCAAGGGACAAGGTAACCCAATGATTTCATGGACATCATCTTGTGTGTGCATCACTCTATGTCTATGGATATTCTTGTTTGTTCCTTGTGGGACTAACCCATGTAGGTAAGTTGAAAGTGCAACTCACTCCAAAGGATTGCTCCAAATGATCTACATCAACATTGAGCATCCACATCTTCAACACCTACATGAAGTCATCATCGACAAAACCCAAGGTTAGTTCATCCCTCTAAGGGGGGATCTCACATCTAGGGGGGAGCTTAACTCTAAGAATTGAGTCAAAGCAACTCTCATGGTGTGAACACATCAATGCATTATGTAAAAGTGTTAACCCCACTTGAGCTTAAACGATGAGTATGACCTATGATCGAATGTTCTCATTTGACTCCTAAGTAATTATACTCATATATAGATGACCTAGTCATCGCCAATTGTTTGATAGATGCTAGAATTGGTTGTGCATGCTTTGCCACATATTTCATTTGCCATTTTATGGTGTAAGCATGTTGGTGCATATTTTACTCATTCAAGGACATCCACTTGTTGTTTTGATTGTTTGGGTTCTTCTCTTTTTGCCAAGTGGATGGAAAAGAATGCCTAAGAACCTTCTTTAGCTATCTATGCTTTCCTCATCTCAAACTCTATTCATGCTACATCACAAAATTTGATCAAGTCAGATTCGAACCACTCTGTGTGAGGAGCACTCGGAGTCCCCGATTCGTCATAGACTTAAACTTCCAAAACCTCTTTGTGACACTCGGTCTGACCGATTCCTCCATTTCGGTCCTACCGAGATCATTAAGTTGATCTGAGTTTTCAATCTCGATGCAACTGATTTGAACTTTTCAGTCAGACTGATTTGTTGTAACTGTACACAGTTATGCATCTCGGTGCCACCGAGTTGTTCCACTCGGTCACACCGACAGGGTCGGGCTATATATAGTCACGGGCAAAATTTTCGAAATTTCTCCGAAACCCTTCGCCCGTGCAATAGCTCGCTCTACCATCGAGGGTCTCCGGATCATCTCCTCGTCGCCAGCAGCCTCCTGTAGCTGGTCTTCGCCGTTGTCAACGGATTTTGCCCCCGCCGTTGCCGCCGTAGCGAGTCCACCGCCAAGCTAGGGTATGGACTCGATCTTTGTGCTATCCTCGTCTGCTTCCTAGCACATTGTGTTCTTATATATTCTTGCCACGATTGAAACACTCCTATCCAGCCAAAGTAGTCCGTAGAGCAGATGAGATTCAAAATTTTAGGGTTAGGTTTCCGCCAAAACCATCTCGGACCCACCGAGTTGAAAAACTCGGTCTCACTGATTTGGCTTATGCCATTGCACTAGTGACTCTCGTTCTAACCGAGAATTAATAATCGGTGTGACCGATTTTAGGATTCTGTGAAACCCTAGCAGTCTTGGTGCCACCGAACTGTGACTCGGTCCAACCGAGATCAATAGTTTAGGTTCCAAAATTGCTTGGGTATCACCGAGTTTGAAAATCGGTTGATCCGAAATGCTTTCTGTGGAAAACTAAAACTGAATTTTTGAATCATTCTTTTGCAAAAATCTCTGCATTTTGTGATGCTCATCCACTCTATCTCATCTATAACTCTTCACAGGGTCAGCAGTCAGTTGTGGAGCAGCTGCAGGATGATATGCAGGAGAGGCAGGGCAAGACTACAACTAATGTGTTTGCCAGAGTGCCTAGAGCCCAGAGGTCAGTTGCAGTGCCTGTGACAGACACCAGAGCAACAACATCTGCACCAGCTACAGCCCCTTCAGCTCCAATGCAACCAGCTCCAGCATCCACTCCAGCACCCTCTACTTCAACTGAAGCCTTCGTTCTTGGAGTTATCCGGACACCGCCACCTGAAGATCAAGCCTGAGAGTCGATCTAGCACTATGCATTTTCTATGAACTTTTTGGTAACTTGTTGCCAAAGGGGGAGAAAAATGTATAGATCATAGGCTTCGAGAGAGAGAGAGTGTTGCTTTTGTTCTCTCTTGCTTTATTTGGTGGTTAAACTTGTTTGCTTTTGATTGCTTGAGATACTATGCTTGTGAGACATTGATGATCATGTGTTTGATCATAAGCTACACTTATGCATGTTTGATGATATTATCTTATGTATCCTATGTGATCATTCACTATGCTTGGTGATGAGTGCATGTATTCAATGTTTATTATTTTGAGCGCTCCACCAAGATGTATGTGACATGGAAGAGTAACCCATGAGCCTAATTCATTGTGCATTTGCAGTCCAAAGCAAATCTTAAACTATGCACAAATTTAGGGGGCTTATCACATACTTCTCAAAGCGACGATGTTATTCAATCTTATTATCATTTGTCGAAGCTTTCATCTATATGTTGTCATCAATTGCCAAAAAGGGGGAGATTGAAAGAGCAACTATCCCTAGGTGGTTTTGGTAATTCATAACAACATATAGCTCATTGAGCTAATGCTATTCCAAGACTATTATTTCAGGAAAGCTCAATGAATGGCATGGCATGGATGATGAAAGTGGATCCCTCAAAATACTAAGGACAATGGACTGGCTCAAGCTCAAAAGCCCAAGACTCTTCATTTTATATTTTAGTGATCCAAGATCACATTGAGTCTATAGGAAAATCCAATACTATCAAGGAGGGATGAGGTGTTGCTTAATGAGCCTCTTGCTTCATGTGCTTTGTGATATGCTCCAAAACCCTCAGCTACTTTCTCACATCCACAAATGACCTAAACCCAAAGCCAAAATCGGTCACACCGATTCTTCCTATCCGGCGCCACCGATTCCAAAAGTCATAGCCACTGCCACAAACCCTAAGCAAATCGGTCTTACCGATAGGGATCTCGGTCTCACCGAGATGGGATTGTAATCTCTCTATTTCCCTTCATAACGTTTCGGTCTAATCGAAGTGAGCGATCGGTCCCACCGAGATTGCAATGTAAACTCTCTGTTTCCCTTTTGTAACATTTTGGTCTCACCAAAAAGAGCAAATCGGTCCCACCGAGTTTACCTGACCAGCTCTTTGGAAAGCTTATTACCAAATCGGTCTCACCGAGTTTGTGTAATCGGTCTAACCGAGATTACGTTATGCCCTAACCCTAACTGAATCGGTCTCACCGAGATGCATGTCAGTCCCACCGAAAATCACTAACGGTCACTAGGTTTACTAAATCGGTTCGACCGAGTCTGTTGAATCGGTCCCACCGAATTTGGTAAATTGTGTGTAACGGTTAGATTTTTTGTGGAGGCTATATATACCCCTCCACCTCCTCTTCATTCGTGGAGAGAGCCATCAGAACAAACCTACACTTCCAACTTAACATTTCTGAGAGAGAACTACCTACTCATGTGTTGAGGCCAAGATATTCCATTCCTACCATATGAATCTTGATCTCTAGCCTTCCCCAAGTTGCTTTCCACTCAAATCTTGTTTCCACCAGATCCAAAACCTATGAGAGAGAGTTGAGTGTTGGGGAGACTATCATTTGAAGCACAAGAGCAAGGAGTTCATCATCAACGCACCATTTGTTACTTCTTGGAGAGTGGTGTCTCCTAGATTGGCTAGGTGTCACTTGGAAGCCTCCAACAAGATTGTGGAGTTGAACCAAGGAGTTTGTAAGGGCAAGGAGATCGTCTACTTCGTGAAGATCTACCGCTAGTGAGGCAATTCCTTCGTGGGCGACGGCCATGGTGGGATAGACAAGGTTGCTTCTTCGTGGACCCTTCATGGGTGGAGCCCTCTGTGGACTCGCACAACCGTTACCCTTCATGGGTTGAAGTCTCCATCAACGTGGATGTACGATAGCACCACCTATCGGAACCACGCCAAAAACATCCGTGTCTCCAATTGCATTTGAAACCTCCAAACCCTTCCCTTTACTTTCTTGCAAGTTGCATGCTTTAATTTCCGCTGCCTATATACTCTTTGCATGCTTGCTTGAATAGTTTGTTGATTGCTTGACTTGTCCTAAAGTAGCTAAAATCTACCAAACTCTAAAATTGGGAAAAGGTTAAGTTTTTATTGGTCAAGTAGTCTAATCACCCCCCTCTAGACATACTTCAAGGTCCTACAACATGCTAATGAGGATATGGATGGTATGCCCAGGCAGGAAGGTCGTTGGAAGGATTGCAAAAAGTCTCTCTTCATGAATTCCTCACAGGACACGCCTGAAGATGTCGCCTCAACACATGCTCAACTAGCCGGGGGTCGTACAGTGCTTAGCCCTGGAACCCTGGGGCAGGGGTTAAGGAAGGGTCTAGAAGGTGTGCCCAAAAAAAGGAGAGGAACAGATCGGGGAAGATAACTGCCTCCAAACAAGCTAGAGCACTGATCCGTCTCCAACGTATCTATAATTTTTGATTGCTCCATGCTACTTTATCTACTGTTTTGGACTATATTGGGCTTTATTTTCCACTTTTATATTATTTTTGGGACTAAGCTATTAACCGGAGGCCCAGCCCAGAATTGCTGTTTTTTTGCCTATTTCAGTGTTTCGAAGAAACAGAATATCAAACGGAGTCCAAACGGAATGAAACCTTCGGGAATGTGATTTTCTCACTGAACGTGATCCAGGAGACTTGGACCCTACTCCAAGAAGTGCCAGAGGCGGTCACGAGGGAGGAGGGCGCGCCCCCTAGGCGCGCCCCCTACCTCATGGGCCCCCTGATGCTCCACCGCCGTACTCCTTCCTCCTATATATACCTACGTATCCCCAAACGATCAGAGGAGGAGCCAAAAACCTAATTCCACCGCCGCAACCTTCCGTATCCACGAGATCCCATCTTGGGGCCTGTTCCGGAGCTCCGCCGGAGGGGGCATCCACCATGGAGGGCTTCTACATCAACACCATAGCCCCTCCGATGAAGTGTGAGTAGTTTACTTCAGACCTTCGGGTCCATAGCTAGTAGCTAGATGGCTTCTTCTCTCTTTTTGGATCTCAATACAAAGTTCTCCCCCTCTCTCGTGGAGATCTATTCAATGTAATCTTCTTTCTTCGGTGTGTTTGTTGAGACCGATGAATTGTGGGTTTATGATCCAGTATTATCTATGGAAAATATTTGATTCTTCTCTGAATTCTTTTATGTATGATTGAGTAATCTTTGCAAGTCTCTTCGAATTATCTTTTTTGGTTTGCCAACTAGATTGGTAGTTCTTGCAATGGGAGAAGTGCTTAGCTTTGGCTTCAATCTTGCGGTGTCCTTACCCAGTGATAGAAAGGGTTGCAAGGCACGTATTGTATTGTTGCCATCGAGGATAACAAGATGGGGTTTTTTTTTATCATATTGCATGAATTTATCCCTCTACATCATGTCATCTTGCTTAAGGTGTTACTCTGTTTTTAACTTAATACTCTAGATGCATGCTGGATAGCGGTCGAAGAGTGGAGTAATAGTAGTAGATGCAGAATCATTTCGATCTACTTGTCTTGGACGTGATGCCTATATACATGATCATTGTCTAGATATGCTCATAACTATGCTCAATTCTGTCAATTGCTCAACAGTAATTTGTTCACCCACCTTAGAATATCTATGCTCTTGAGAGAAGCCACTAGTGAAACCTATGGCCCCCGGGTCTATTCTCATCATATCAATCTCTATCGCTTTATTTACTTGCTTGCTTTTACTTTGCCTTTTACTTTTTACTTTGAATCTATCTATCAAAAATACCAAAAATATTATTTATCATCTCTTTCAAATCTCACCCTCGTAAGTGACCATGAAGGGATTGACAACCCCTAATCGCCTTGGTTGCGAGTAGCTATCGTTTTGTGTAGGTACGAGGGACTTGTGCGTGGTCTCCTACTGGATTGATACCTTGGTTCTCAAAAATTGAGGGAAATACTTACGCTACTTTGCTGCATCATCCTCTCCTCTTCGGGGAAATCCAACGCAGTGCTCAAGAGGTAGCAAGAATAATTTCTGGCGCCGTTGCCGGGGAGGCTGACGCAAGCAAGTCAACAATACCAAGTACCCATCACAATCCCTATCTCTCGCATTACATTATTTGCCATTTGCCTCTCGTTTTCCTCTCCCCCACTTCACCCTTGCAGTTTTATTCGCCCTCTCTTTCCCAATCTCCCCCTCTCTTTCCCGTTTGCCTTTTTCCCATTGCCTTTCTGTTTGCTTGTGTGTTGGATTACTTGTTGCCATGGCGCAAGATAATACCAAATTGTGTGATTTATCGAATACCAATAATAATGATTTCCTTAGTACTCCAATTGCTCCTCTTAATAATGATGAGTCTTGTGAAATCAATACCGCTTTGTTGAATCTTGTTATGAAAGATCAATTCGCCGGCCTTCCTAGTGAAGATGCCGCTACTCATCTAAACATTTTTGTTGATTTGTGTGATATGCAAAAGAAAAAAGATACGGATAACAATATTATCAAATTGAAGTTATTTCCGTTTTCACTTAGAGATCGTGCTAAAGTTTGGTTTTCATATTTGCCTAAAAATAGTATTGATTCTTGGAACAAGTGCAAAGATGCTTTTATCTCTAAGTATTTTCCTCCTACTAAGATCATCACTCTTAGGAACGATATCCTGAATTTTAAACAACTTGATCATGAGCATGTTGCCCAATCTTGGGAAAGAATGAAATTGATGCTTCACAATTGCCCTACTCATGGTTTGAATCTATG
Organism: Triticum dicoccoides; assembly: GCF_002162155.2. Taxonomy (NCBI): domain Eukaryota; kingdom Viridiplantae; phylum Streptophyta; class Magnoliopsida; order Poales; family Poaceae; genus Triticum; species Triticum dicoccoides. The sequence continues at coordinate 651,224,312 of NC_041386.1, forward strand.
GATGATCATACAAATTTTTTATGCCGGATTGAATTTTGCTTCTAGAAATCTTTTAGATTCGGCCGCGGGAGGCACGTTTATGGAAATTACGTTAGGAGATGCTACAAAATTGCTTAATAATATTATGGCTAATTATTCTCAATGGCACACCGAAAGATCTTCTAGTAAAAAAGTGCATGCTATAGAAGAAACCAATGTTTTGAGTGAAAAGATGGATGAACTTATGAAGATGTTTTCTCCTAAAAATACTCCTCTTGATCCCAATGATACCCCTTTATCTACTTTGCTTGAGAATAATAATGAATCTATGGATGTGAATTTTGTTGGTAGGAATAGTTTTAGAAACAACGCGTATAGAGGGAATTTTAATCCTAGGCCTTATCCAAGTAATCCTTCTAATAATTATGGAAATTCCTACAACAACTCTTATGGAAATTTTAATAAGATGCCCTCTGAATTTGAGAGTAGTGTTAAAGAGTTTATGAATTCACAAATGAATTTTAATGCTTTGCTTGAAGAGAAGTTGTGTAAAGTTGATGATTTGGCTAGGAACATTGATAGAATTTCTCTTGAAATTGATTCTTTAAAGCTCAGATCTATTCCTCCTAAGCATGATATCAATGAGTCTCTCAAAGCCATGAGAATTTCCATTGATGAGTGCAAGGAAAGAACCGCTAGGATGCGTGCTTCCAAAGATGCCTTTATTAAAGCGTGTTCTTCCAATTCCTATGAAAATCAAGATGAATATCTAAAAGTTATTGATGTGTCCCCCATTAAATCTTTGTTTTGCAATATGAATCTTGATGAAACTGAATATGATCTTCCTTTACCTAGAAGGCGTTCTAAGAATTCGGAGTTTCTAGATCTTGATGATGAATTTGATGAAAGTGGTATTGAAAGAAATAAAAACTTAGATGTTGCTAAACCCACTATTTTGGATCTCAAGGAATTTAATTATGAAAATTGCTCTTTGATTGGTTGTATTTCCTTGGTGCAATCCGTGCTAGATTCTCCTCATGCTTATAGTCAAAATAAGGCCTTTACCGAACACATTGTTGATGCCTTGATGCAATCTTCTGAAGAAAAACTTGAGTTGAAAGTTTATATCCCTAGAAAACTCTATGATGAGTGGGAACCTACTATCAAAATTAAAATTAAAGATTATGAGTTTCATGCTTTGTTTGATTTGGGTGCTAGCGTCTCTACTATTCCCAAAACTTTATGTGATTTGCTAGATTTCCGTGATTTTGATGATTGCTCTCTAAACTTGCATCTTGCGGATTCCACTATTAAAAAACCTATGGGAAGAATTAACGATGTTCTTATTGTTGCAAATAGGAATTATGTGCCCGTAGATTTTATCGTTCTTGATATAGATTGCAATCCTTCATGTCCTATTATTCTTGGTAGACCTTTCCTTAGAACGATTGGTGCAATTATTGATATGAAGGAAGGGAATATTAGATTCCAATTTCCCTTAAAGAAGGGTATGGAACACTTCCCTAGAAAGAAAATAAAATTACCATATGAATCTATCATGAGAGCCACTTATGGATTGCCTACAAAATATGGCAATACCTAGATCTATCCTTGCTTTTATGCCTAGCTAGGGGCGTTAAACGATAGTGCTTGTTGGGAGGTAACCCAATTTTCTTTTGTGTTTTTTGTTTTTGCTTCTGTTTAGGAATTAATAATCCATCTAGCCTCTGTTTGGATGTGGTTTTATCTTTTAATTAGTGTCTGTGCCAAGTAGAACCTATAGGATAACCTACGATGATAGTTGATTTGATTCTGCTTAAAAACAGAAACTTTGCACGTACGAATATAATTTTGTTAAATCACAGGAACGTGCTTTTGCGTTGATTATTTTTTCTACTGTTCAATAAACTAATTTCTCAGTACTTCCTATTTTGGTAGAATTTTTAGAGTTCCAGAAGTTTGCGTTAGTTACAGATTGCTACAGACTGTTCTGTTTTTGACAGATTCTGTTTTACGTGTATTGTTTGCTTATTTTGATGAATCTATGGCTAGTAAAATAGTTTATAATCCATAGAGACGTTGGAATACAGTAGGTTTAACACCAATATAAATAAAGAATGAGTTCATTACAGTACCTTAAGTAGTTCTTTGTTTTCTTTGTCTAACGGAGCTCACGAGATTTCTGTTGAGTTTTGTGTTGTGAAGTTTTCAAGTTTTGGGTAAATTCTTTTGATGGATTATAGAACAAGGAGTGGCAAGAGCCTAAGCTTGGGGATGCCCATGGCACCCCCAAGATAATCCAAGGACACCATAAATTCAAAGCTTGGGGATGCCCCGGAATGCATCCCTTCTTTCGTCCACTTCCATCGGTAATTTACTTGGAGCTATATTTTTATTCACCACATGATATGTGTTTTGCTTGGAGCGTCTTGTATTATTTGCGCCTTTGCTTGTTAGTTTACCACAATCATCCTTGCTATACACACCTTTTTGAGAGATCCATACATGATTTGGAATTTGTTAGAATACTCTATGTGCTTCACTTATATCTTTTGAGCTTGATAGTTTTGCTCATAGTGCTTCACTTATATCTTTTGAGTGTAATAATTTTTGCTCTAGTGCTTCACTTATATCTTTTAGAGCACGGTGTTGGATTTGTTTTAAAGAAACTATTGATCTCTCATGCTTCACTTAGATTATTTTGAGAGTCGTTAATAGCATGGTAAATTGCTTAATGTTAATATACTTGGTATTCAAGATATGTGAAACTTTCTTTTGAGTGAATTGAATACTAATATAAGTTTGATGCTTGATAATTGTTTTGAGATATGAAGATGGTGATATTAGAGTCATGCTAGTTAAGTAGTTATGAATTCAAAGAATACTTGTGTTGAAGTTTGTGATTCCCGTAGCATGCACGTATGGTGAACCGTTATGTGATGAACTCGGAGAATGATTTATTTATTGATTGTCTTCCTTATGAGTGGCGGTCGGGGACGAGCGATGGTCTTTTCCTACCAATCTATCCCCCTAGGAGCATGCGCGTAATACTTTGCTTTGATAACTTCTAGATTTTTGCAACAAGTATATGAGTTCTTTATGACTAATGTTGAGTCCACGGATTATACACACTTTTCCCATCCTTCCACCTTTGCTAGCCTCTCTAATACCGCGCACTTTTCGCTGGTATCATACACCCACCATATACCTTCCTCAAAACAGCCACCATACCTACCTATCATGGCATTTCCATAGCCATTCCGAGATATATTGCCATGCAACTTTCCACCATTCCGTTTATTATGACACACTCCATCATTGTCATATTGCTAGCATGATCATTGTCGGTGTCAAAACCGGCGGATCTCGGGTAGGGGGTCCCGAACTGTGCGTCTAGGCGGATGGTAACAGGAGACAAGGGACACAATGTTTTACCCAGGTTCGGGCCCTCTTGATGGAGGTAAAACCCTACGTCCTGCTTGATTGATATTGGTAATGTGGATATTACAAGAGTAGATCTACCACGAGATCAAGGAGGCTAAACCCTAGAAGCTAGCCTATGGTATGATTGTTGTAATGGTTGTTGTTGTGTCCTACGGACTAAAGCCATCCAGTTTATATAGACATCGGAGAGGGCTAGGGTTACATAGAGTCGGTTACAATGGTAGGAGATCTACATATCCGTATCGCCAAGCTTGCCTTCCACGCCAAGGAAAGTCCCATCCGGACACGGGACGAAGTCTTCAATCTTGTATCTTCATAGTCTTGGAGTCCGGCCGATGATGATAGTCCGGCCGATGATAGTCCGGCCGATGATGATAGTCCGGCTATCCGGACACCCCCTAGTCCAGGACTCCCTCAGTAGCCCCTGAACCAGGCTTCAATGACGATAAGTCCAGCACGTGTGTAGTCTTCGGCGTTGCAAGGTGGGTTCTCCTTTAAGTTCCATGTACGTGCCGAATAGTGTCCGGCTTCCTTATCAATGTTGCGCTTCTTGGCTTTCACACCCAATAATGGTCTTCTTCCACGTGTCGCACGAATGCGAAAAGCTAGGGTATCTTTTATGTTTTACCTCCTAGCTGCGCAAATAACTTGCCTATGAGAGAGGCAGGAATCCAGATCCAAATCAGACCATCTTCCTCCCGCGAATACTCATCGGAGCGCTTCTTGACCAAAAATCCATTCCATCATGGACCGTCGACGCGGCTCCTCATCTCGCGTTCCCAGTCCTTCGCCGTGAGATTGGAGGAGATGCTCTGTTCCGCACAGCGAGCTGGTGATGCTCCAAGCGGAGGGTTATCTTCCTCCGGCCTTTATGGTTCCGGTTCGAGCCGGGCTGGCCACCTACAAAGGTGGGAAGCAAGCGGAGGCCACCCCTAGTCCCTCTAAAGGGGAGCGGGTATGCTTCATCCCTTATATAATAAGGGGGCTTGGATTTCCTGTACATCCGTTCCTCCGCGGGCTCCCGGAGTTCTACGGACTCCAGCTTCATCACCTAACGCCCGCCTCCATTCTGCATATCGCGGGTTTCGTAGCCCTTTGCGAGCTATTCCTGGGCGTCGAGCCCCATTTTGCACTGTGGAAGAGGCTATTCTGCCTTGTACCCCGCTCTCACGAGGGGTCAATATATCAAGTGGGCGGTGCCGAAATATGGCGCATCGCCGGGACCGGATATCTATCTAGAACCCCTAGGAAGGCGTCCGAAGACTAACCTTCGGAGTGGTTTTATATAGAAGACGCTCCATTGCTGGACCCAATTCGGATCGGCCTCCCTGAGTTTAACGACGCTCCTCTGAAGAAAAGCCTAAGTTGGCGCCCGCGGAGCCCTCAGCTGGAGGAAGACAAGAGCGTCCATTATTTGATGGGCCGGATAAGGTTGCTGGCCCATTCCGGATTGACCATGATCGGAGTCATGGCCACGTGCATTATGCGGGGCGTGCAACCGCTGCAATGCAGGGGCCACCCAATGTGGGATTTCAACGGGGAGGACGACGCCACCCGCCATGGCCGTAAGTGGCCGGGATCGGCCGAGGATCTGGTGAAGATTCTGTCCGGCCTGTACAAGGGGGAGAAAGAAGACTTCCTCCGTACGAGCCCATTGAATGGGTTTTCCATGAATAACCCTCGGAGCTGGGTAAGCAGACGTTTATTCATCCGACCCGTGCTTTTAAAGCCGAGTACCTTACTCTGCGATTTTGACGCAGGAACTACGCCGGGATGTGGAGGACATTCACCGTCTGGCTCCACAACCCGAGGATCCGGGAAGATCCCTTGATCCGACCTCCGAAGAGGATCCGGATATAAAGGTGGAGCTAATTGACGGGGTGTTCCACCAGCTCGGCATGGACAATGCTTTAGTCGCCATTACGGCCGACTACCCCGGCTTGTCAAGGCAGGAAGCCGAACCCGCGGCGGCTGACCAACAAGGGTCAGTCCGGCCCAGCAGGCAGAAGAGGAGCACGACGCGAATTGAAACGTCGCTGCAAAGGTATAGCTCATGGTTCGTTAGTTAGAACAACGTTCCTAGGAAGCGTTTGAGTGCTTATAACTTTTGTAGGAGAAAAAGCGTCCGCCGGACTGCGGACGTAGAGGTTGCCAACCCAGCCTCTACCAGCCAAGCTCCAGCATCTGGTCCGGAGGGGGAGGCGAGCGCAAGGCGCGAGCCGGATACTCCTCCAATGGAGGATGCCGACAGACTGTCCGCCACCAAATCTGAGGTGGAGAGCGCCATGAACCACAGGCGCCGCCGAACAGTTTTTCGTGACGCGTGCTTCTCCCTGAGGCGTTGAATGCCTTTAACGCGGGGGACGCGCACCTCCATGCCTCTCAAGATGGTTTGACCAGAGCCACGGAGCAGTATGTAAAAGACATACGGGTAAGAGATTTTAATAGTTGTATATGCCAGTAGCCCCCGAGACTTAAAGTAGTTGTATTAACTGATTTAAGGATCATTTGAACTGTAGGATCTTACAAAGAAGAATACCCAACTGTCTCAGGAGCTGCAAGAGTGCAAGTCCCAACTTGAGGCCGCACTCGCTGCCGCAGGAGGAAACACAGGGACCTCTCCTGGTAACACATTATTTAAAAAGATAAGTAGTGTTTGGCATGTGCGCAAGTCTGATAATGGCGTTGCAGGTGCTGCCGGACAAGATCCGGACAGGCAAGAACTTCTGCGCCAGCTGAAGGCCGGCGAGAGGGTGCTGCATAAGGTGCAGCACGAAAGGAACAAGCTCCAAGATGCCCATGCCCAGCTTGGAGAAGAGCTGAAAGGCGTTCGGGCTGAGCTGTCTGGCTCCGTTAAGGAGAATCAGCGGCTTCGTCGCGGCATTTATAGTAAGTGCTTGAGCGAACTCCTTTGAAAAGAAGAGTTCGGCGAGGAAGTCAATTGACAAAATATGTCTGTAGGTATACTCACAGGTCGCCCTGCGGAGGAGATGCCTGTATCAACGGGTGATCAACTTCCCGAGCTGTTGCAACTGATCGAACGAGTTCGGCAGGCAATGAGCGGCGTCATCCAGGCTTTTATGGCCAGCCTTCTCCCTACCCGAGGGCCTTGGGGAGCTTGCGGAGAAGCTTCAGGGAGTGCGGCAGTGCTTCCGTTTATGGAAGATATCAGCCTGCCGCCAAGGTGCCAGGGAGGCTTGGGCCATGGTGAAGACGCGATACAAGAAGGCGGATCCTAACCACATGGCCGAGGTCGGACCTGTGGGGCCCGATGGGAAGGAGATCCCTGTGAGTTTAGTATACGGCCAAGTAGAGTTGGCCGCTAAATTTTCCCAACGGGACTGTAAATTAGACAGCCTGTTAGACGGGATTGAGGAGGAATACAGTCAGTCGATTTGACAATGTATTGTAAAATGACATATAAAATGCCTTCTAGCCGGATTGTAGATCGTTTGTCTTTACCGACCTTTTCGCTTCAACCTCGGGACCCTAGAGTCCGGAGTGTGTCCGAATACCTTCTCGATTAAGAAACAACCGGGGCATGCATGGAGACCAGGCGTAGGGGTCATTAGTGCTTTATCCGACAAGTGCCCAACTAGTTATGTTATATTACATGGTTAGTAAGAAACATCTTCCAGGCAGAATAGTTCCGTTAAGGGTTTCTTTCCTCTGGGGAGGCATGCCCTAAAGTGCATGTCCGGACTGCGAAAAGAGCAGGATAACATCTGGGGGTAGGTAAATAAATTGATAAAAAAATCATCTTTCAAATCACCGACCGAATATTCCCTTAAGAACGCTAGCTTTCGGCTTCACCCAGTCTGAGGTACACATCCGGCTGACCCGGCAGTAACAATCGCAGAGGTGCTCCCTTTACCTCCTAGCCGAACAATCGGGAACGTAGGGGTAAGCACAGGAGCCAGGCAACCCAGCTTGGCCAAAACTTAAGTCATATCGATGCATATATTGGTGAATAAAAGGTACACGTGGAGGTGTGACACGCGTGCTGGGCATGAAGCCCTTATAATTAAGCTTCTGGTAAAGAAGCCCCCAGGTATAATGAGTGCGGATAGCACATCAATTGCGTGCGAACGATGCGCAAGTAAGCCTTTTAAGGCTGTGATGAATAGGGGTGAGAGAAAAAAGAGAAACAAAAGACAGCTGAAGTGTAAAAAATTTGGATGGGGGAAAGGGACGAACTCTTAGTCCGGCGCTAGGCATAGAATCTTCGGAGGCGGGCTGCGTTCCATGGGTTCGGCTCGAGTCGGTTATCCGACGCATTTCGTAGACGGTACGCTCCGTCGGTCAAGACTTGATCGATGATGAAGGGGCCTTCCAATTTGGGCTTGAGCTTGTCCTTTTTCTTGTCCGGTAGGCGTAGAACTAGTTCGCCAACGTTGTAAGTCTTGGCCCGTACTTCTCTACTTTGGTATCTTTGAGCCTGCTGCTGATAGAATGTGGAATGAGCCTTGGCGACGTCGCATTCTTCCTCCAATGCGTCCAAGCTGTCCTGCCGATCCAACTCGGCTTCTCTTTCTTCGTACATGCGCACTCGAGGTGAGTCATGAATGATGTCGCAGGGCAAAACTGCTTCTGCGTCGTATACCATAAAAAATGGTGTGAATCCGGTAGTACGGTTAGGCGTTGTCCGCAGCCCCCAGAGTACAGAGTCGAGCTCCTCTACCCAGTGCGTGTCAGATTTCGTAAGGGACCGCACTAGTTTGGGTTTGATGCCGCTCATTATTAGACCATTTGCTCGTTCCACTTGACCGTTGGTTTGAGGATGATAGACTGAAGCATAATCGAGCTTGATACCCATATTTTTGCACCATGATTTAACCTCATCGGCCGTGAAGTTCGTGCCGTTATCGGTGATGATGCTGTGGGGGACACCATAGCGGTGTACTACCCTGGATATGAAGTCTATCACTGGTCCGGACTCTGCCGTTTTAACTGGCTTGGCCTCTATCCATTTGGTGAATTTTTCCACCATGACCAATAGGTACCTTTGCTTGTGGGTTCCCCCTTTAAGTGGTCCAACCATGTCAAGCCCCCAGACCGCGAACGGCCAGGTAATGGGTATAGTTTTGAGGGTGGTGGGTGGCATATGGCTCTGATTAGCAAAGAGCTGACAACCGACGCATCTTTGGACTAAGTCCTGAGCATCTGCCCGGGCCGTCGGCCAATAAAATCCTGTACGGAATGCCTTTCCTACAAGGGCCCGGGCTGCGGCGTGGTGTCCGCCTAGTCCGGCGTGAATTTCAGCCAGAAGGTCTCGCCCTTCCTCTTCGGAGATACACCTTTGAAGGACTCCGGTTGTGCTTTTCTTATAAAGTTCTCCCTCATGGACCTTGTAGGCTTTAGATCGCCGAATTATGCAGCGGGCCTCATTTTGGTCTTCGGGAAGTTCCTGCCTAAGCAAGTAGGCTAGGAATGGCTCTGTCCACGGGGCGATTACGGCCATTATGTCGTGGGCTGAAGGTGTTATTTCATCGGCTGAATTGCCGATTATGTCAAATTGCTCTGTGTTGGTTGGTGCGGCTGCTTCCGGTTTGTTATTTCCGGACTCCTCTTCCCATAGTACGGATGGCTTGAACAGCCATTCCAGGAAGATGTTTGGAGGGACAACGTCATGTTTTGCGCCGATGCATGCCAATACGTCGGCCGCTTGGTTATTATCCCTGGCTACATGGTGGAATTCAAGTCCGTCGAACCAAGCTGGCATTTTAAGGACAACGTTACGATAGGCTGCCATTTTCGGATCCTTGGCGTCAAAGTCTCCATTTACTTGGGATATTGCTAGGTTTGAGTCCCCGCACACCTCTAGGCATTGAATGCCCATCGAGATTGCCATCCGGAGGCCATGCAAGAGGGCCTCATATTCGGCTGCATTGTTGGAGTCCGTGTACATTATCTGAAGTATGTATTGGACTGTGTCCCCGGTTGGGGACGTCAATACGACGCCAGCCCCCAATCCGGCCAACATTTTGGAGCCGTCGAAGTGCATAATCCAATTGGAGTATGCGCCGTACTCTTTAGGGAGTTCGGCTTTAGTCCATTCAGCGACGAAGTCAGCCAAAACTTGCGACTTTATAGCTCGCCGGGGTTTGTAAGTTATATCGAATGGTAAGAGCTCAATGGCCCATTTTGCAATCCTCCCCGTCGCGTCGCGGTTGTTTATAATGTCATTTAGGGGTACTTCGGAGGCCACTGTTATCGAGCACTCTTGAAAGTAGTGTCGCAGCTTCCGGGATGCCATGAACACCGCATATGCTATTTTTTGATAGTGTGGGTAGCGGGACTTGCAGGGAGTTAAAACAGTGGATACGTAGTACACTGGTTTTTGAAGAGGGAATTTATGCCCTTCTGTCTCTCGTTCTACGACGAGTACCGCGCTCACAACTTGATGTGTTGCCGTGATGTATAACAACATAGGTTCGCCCAGGTTGGGCGCAGCCAGGACCGGATTTGTGGCCAATACGGCTTTTATTTCTTCGAGTCCGGCAGTGGCAGCATCCATCCACTCGAAGTGTTCGATGTGTCTGAGGAGGCGATAGAGGGGCAATGCCTTTTCTCCTAAGCGGGAGATAAAGCGGCTGAGAGCCGCCACGCATCCAGTCAGTTTTTGGATCTGTTTGAGGTCTTTTGGAATATCTAGCTGTGATAGAGCTCGGATCTTGGCCGGGTTTGCTTCAATTCCTCTACCGGATACAATGAAGCCCAAGAACTTTCCGGCTGGTACGCCGAAAACGCATTTTTCCGGATTCAGCTTGATGTCATATGCTCGGAGGTTGTCGAACGTGACCCTTAAATCGTCTACTAGAGTTTCGACGTGTTTGGTTTTGACGACTACGTCGTCTACGTATGCCTCTACTGTTTTGCCGATCTGGGTAGCCAGACATGTCTGAATCATGCGCTGATATGTTGCGCCGGCGTTTTTAAGTCCGAAGGGCATCGTGTTGAAACAGAATGGTCCATATGGAGTAATGAATGCCGTTGCGGCTTGGTCCGCTTCCGCCATCTTGATTTGATGGTAGCCAGAGTATGCGTCCAGGAAGCACAATGAATCGTGCCCTGTGGTAGCATCGATGATTTGGTCGATGCGGGGGAGGGGGAAGGGATCCTTTGGGCAGGCCTTGTTTAGGTCTTTAAAATCGACACATAGGCGCCAGGATTTGTCCTTCTTTGGTACCATTACCAGGTTTGCTAGCCAATCCGGATGTTTGATGTCTCTGATGAATCCGGCTTCCAACAGTTTGGCTAGTTCTTCTCCCATTGCCTGTCTTTTGGGTTCGGCAAATCGTCGAAGAGCCTGTTTGACTGGCTTGAATCCTTTTAGGATATTTAGGCTATGCTCTGCCAATCTGCGTGGGATGCCCGACATATCTGAAGGATGCCAGGCGAAAATGTCCCAATTTTCCTGAAGGAAATCTCGCAGTGCGGCGTCTACATCAGGGTTCAACTATGCCCCGATGGAGGCCGTCTTTGTCGGGTCCGTAGGATGGACTTGGAATTTTATTATTTCGTCCGCTGGTCTAAAGGAGGTGGACTTGGATCTCTTATCGAGTATCACATCGTCTCTATGCACCGTAGAGCGCAGCGCGGTGAGTTCCTCTGCCGCTAGGGCTTTGGATAGTGCCTCCAGGGCTAATGCGGCTGTTTTGTTTTCGGCGCGGAGTGCTATGTCCGGATCACTAACGAGAGTGATATCCCGCCGGGCCCAGGCATTTTGAGCTTCATGTACCCGTAATGGGGTACGGCTTGAAAAATTGTGAATGCCTCTCGCCCTAATATAGCGTGATATCCGCTGCTGAACGGGGCCAGTTGGAACGTGATTTCTTCGGACCTGTAATTCTCCTGTGAGCCGAACACCACATCAAGTGTGATTTTTCCGGTGCAGCGCGCTTCCCGGCTAGGGATTATTCCTCTGAAGGTTGTGCTGCTTCGCTCAATTCGGCTCCAGTCTATTTCCATTTTTTGAAGAGTCTCCTCGTAGATGAGGTTTAATCCGCTGCCGCCATCCATGAGTACCTTGGTAAGTCGAAAGCCGTCCACTATTGGATTGAGGACCAATGCGGCTAGTGCTCGGGCTGTTTGTAATTTAGGTTCGTCACTGGCGTTGAAGGTGATGGCCGCGTCGCTCCAAGGATTTGCTGTTGCTACTTGGTAGACTTCGGCGAGGCTGCGGATTGTTCGTTTCCGCATATTGTTTGATGCGAAAGTTTCGAAGACTGTTGATACCGTACCGGTACTGTTGGTGTGGTTTTCCGGGGCTAGAAGCTCCTCTCCACTTTTGGCCACCTACCGTAATATCCAACATGCCCGAAGGCTATGCGTTGGGGTGGCGCCCTCGGTACTGTGAATTGTACAGGGTCTGCTAAGCCATCCCTCCAATACAGTTCTGTTCCCTTTATGGGGCTTCTATTTTTTGGTTATTATACCTGGTGCCTGAGTGTAATGCACCCTTTTGTTGCGGACTGGGGTTGTATTTGGGGCCGTATTGTCCCAAAACCTATTTTCGGTTTTCCGGAAACTCTCTATCGCACAGTACTTTCGTACTATGGACGCCAGGTCGGCGAAGCGTGTGATTTCACGACGGCTGACGGCGTTCAAGATTCCCCTGTCCATGCAATTATTGCAAAAAATCGAGATTGCGTTTTCCTCTCGGTAGTCCTTTATCCTGTCCATAACCAGGAGGAATCTGGCCCAGTAATGATGTACTGTTTCGGCTGGCTCTTGCCGGATTAGAGATAGATTGCATATATCTGGACGGGTGGGCCTAATTGAGTCCGGGACCCTACCCATCTTGAGGCTCGAGGGCCGAAAAGTTTCCGAATTCGGAAGCTTGGAAAGTGGAATGTTATCCAATGAGTCCGGTCCGATGCCTGACTTTAGGTTCAGCGCTTGATCGAAATCCATCCCTCCGCGGGAATCCGGCATGGAGGGTTCGGTAGCCCGGACACGATTAGTTTTCAATATAGGAGAAGGGTCACCGCAATGTTCCTCTACCACCGTGACGTGGTGGGTAACCTGGGGAGAGTTAATCTCTCTCAGATCGGTTTTAAGCCCGATCTGATTGTAGTCTGTAGCGACTCCCAGGGCGGCGATGCGATCCAAGAGTTTGTTTACGGACGAGAGCTCTGTTGGATCTAGCTGCTCGGCGAATTCCGAGTTGACGTGAATATTGCTTTCGATGACCCGAGAGGTCATCGTCGAAGCGGTGGCCGGACAGGCGGTCATAAGAAAACTGCCTAGCCGGATAGTTTGGCTGGCGGCCAAGGCTCCTTTGGCGAAGATACCGTCCTTGAAGACGGGAAGAGGCATCCTTCCTATCGGTGACGGCACAGAGGAACTCTCAATGAAAGCACCAATGTCGGTGTCAAAACCGGCGAATCTCGGGTAGGGGGTCCCGAACTGTGCGTCTAGGCGGATGGTAACAGGAGACAAGGGACACAATGTTTTACCCAGGTTCGGGCCCTCTTGATGGAGATAAAACCCTACGTCCTGCTTGATTGATATTGATAATGTGGATATTACAAGAGTAGATCTACCACGAGATCAAGGAGGCTAAACCCTAGAAGCTAGCCTATGGTATGATTGTTGTAATGGTTGTTGTTGTGTCCTACTGACTAAAGCCATCCAGTTTATATAAACACCGGAGAGGGATAGGGTTACATAGAGTCGGTTACAATGGTAGGAGATCTACATATCCGTATCGCCAAGCTTGCCTTCCACGCCAAGGAAAGTCCCATCCGGACACGGGACGAAGTCTTCAATCTTGTATCTTCATAGTCTTGGAGTCCGGCCGATGATGATAGTCCGGCCGATGATAGTCCGTCCGATGATGATAGTCCGGCTATCCGGACACTCCCTAGTCCAGGACTCCCTCAATCATGTAGTTGACATCGTATTTGTGGAAAAGCCACCGTTCATAATTCTTTCATACATGTCACTCATGATTCATTGCATATCCCGGTACACCGCCGAAGGCATTCATATAGAGTCATACTTTGTTCTAAGTATCGAGTTGTAATTGTTGAGTTGTAAGAAGAATAAAAGGGTGATGATCATCATTATTAGAGCATTGTCCCAAGTGGGGAAAGGATGATGGAGACTATGATTCCCCCATAAGTCGGGATGAGACTCCGGACGAAAAAAAGAGGCCAAAAAAAAGAGAAAGGCCCAAATAAAAAAATGATGAGAGAAAAAGAGAGAAGGGACAATGCTACTATCCTTTTACCACACTTGTGCTTCAAAGTAGCACCAAGATCTTCATGATAGAGAGTCTCTCATTTTGTCACTTTCATATACTAGTGGGAATTTTTCATTATAGAACTTGTCTTGTATATTCCAATGATGGGCTTCCTCAAAATGCCCTAGGTCTTCACGAGCAAACGAGTTGGATGCACACCCACTTAGTTTCTTTTGTAGAGCTTTCATATACTTATAGCTCTACGTGCATCCGTTGCATGGCAATCCCTACTCACTCACATTGATATCTATTGATGGGCATCTCCATAGCCCGTTGATACGCCTAGTTGATGTGAGACTATCTTCCCTCTTTTTGTCTTCTCCAGAACCACCCTTCTATTCCACCTATAGTGCTATATCCATGGCTCACACTCATGTATTGCGTGAAGATTGAAAAAGTTTTGAGAATGTCATAAGTATGAAACAATTGCTTGGCTTGTCATCGGGGCTGTGCATGATTTAAATATTTTATGTGGGGAAGATGGAGCATAGCCAGACTATATGATTTTGTAGGGATAACTTTCTTTCGCCGTGTTATTTTGAGAAGACATGATTGCTTTGATTAGTATGCTTGAAGTATTATTATTTTTATGTCAATATGAACTTTTGTCTTGAATCTTTCGGATCTGAATATTCATATCACAATTAAGAAAATTTACATTGAAATTATGCCAAAGTATCATTCCGCATCAAAAATTCTTTTTTATCACTTACCTACTCGAGGACGAGCAGGAATTAAGCTTGGGGATGCCTGATACGTCTCCAACGTATCTATAATTTTTGATTACTCCATGCTACTTTATCTACTGTTTTGGACTATAATGGGATTTATTTTCCACTTTTATATTATTTTTGGGACTAACCTATTAACCGGAGGCCCAGCCCAGAATTGCTGTTTTTGCCTATTTCAGAGTTTCGGAGAAACGGAATATCAAACGGAGTCCAAATGGAATGAAACCTTCGGGAACGTGATTTTCTCACCGAACGTGATCCAGGAGACTTGGACCCTACTCCAAGAAGTGCCATAGGAGGCCACGGGGGTGGAGGGCGCGCCCCCTACCTCGTGGGCCCCCTGACGCTCCACCGACGTACTCCTTCCTCCTATATATACCTACGTATCCCCAAACGATCAGAGGAGGAGCCAAAAACCTAATTCCACCGCCGCAACCTTCTGTATCCACGAGATCCCATCTTGGGGCCTATTTCGGAGCTCCGCCGGAGGGGGCATCCACCATGGAGGGCTTCTACATCAACACCATAGCCCCTCCGATGAAGTGTGAGTAGTTTACTTCAGACCTTCGGGTCCATAGCTAGTAGCTAGATGGCTTCTTCTCTCTTTTTGGATCTCAATACAAAGTTCTCCCCCTCTCTCGTGGAGATCTATTCGATGTAATATTCTTTTTGCGGTGTGTTTGTTGAGACCGATGAATTGTGGGTTTATGATCCAGTATTATCTATGGAAAATATTTGATTCTTCTCTGAATTCTTTTATGTATGATTGAGTTATCTTTGCAAGTCTCTTCGAATAATCTTTTTTGATTTGGCCAACTAGATTGGTAGTTCTTGCAATGGGAGAAGTGCTTAGCTTTGGGTTCAATCTTGCGGTGTCCTTACCCAGTGACAGAAAGGGTTGCAAGGCATGTATTGTATTGTTGCCATCGAGGATAACAAGATGCGGTTTTTATCATATTGCATGAATTTATCCCTCTACATCATGTCATCTTGCTTAAGGCGTTACTCTGTTTTTAACTTAATACTCTAGATGCATGCTGGATAGCGGTCGATGAGTGGAGTAATAGTAGTAGATGCAGAATCGTTTCGATCTACTTGCTTTGGACGTGATGCCTATATACATGATCATTGCCTAGATATGCTCATAACTATGCTCAATTCTGTCAATTGCTCAAGAGTAATTTGTTCACCCACCGTAGAATATCTATGCTCTTGAGAGAAGCCACTAGTGAAACCTATGGCCCCCGGGTCTATTCTCATCATATCAATCTCTATCGCTTTATTTACTTGCTTTGCTTTTACTTTGCCTTTTACTTTTTACTTTGCATCTATCTATCAAAAATACCAAAAATATTATTTATCATCTCTATCAGATCTCACCCTCGTAAGTGACCGTGAAGGGATTGACAACCCCTAATCGCGTTGGTTGCGAGTAGCTATCGTTTTGTGTAGGTACGAGGGACTTGTGCGTGGTCTCCTACTGGATTGATACCTTGGTTCTCAAAAACTCAGGGAAATACTTACGCTACTTTGCTGCATCATCCTCTCCTCTTTGGGGAAATCCAATGCAGTGCTCAAGAGGTAGCAAGCACAAAGCAGCCAAACGATGTATTCTGAAGAGCGTGTACCCGTGAAAGGTGTGTCCATGTTCCATCTCACGGGCGAGCCGATGCTACCGCCGAAACCGCTGGAGGCACTATCACGGGATCTCAGGAGACTGCACGACCATGTGCTATCGACTGAGAAAAGCCTACTAGCCTCAAAGGATCTAGGATATCCGACATACGTGGCTCGTGTGCCTGAGGGGAAGTGCTACGTCGAGACACGGCCCGCGGAGGTGTTCTTCCTGCGGTTTGACCATATCTTTGAGATGTTTCTGACAAGGCGGCTCGATTTTACAATCATCCGCCTTTTTGCGCTACGTATGAGCTCCGTCATGAAGAGTGAAGAAGTCTCGCAAATCTGTGTGGAGGATCCGTACTACATGCACGAGTCTTTCTTGAGTCTCGGCGACTTTGAGCGTGAAACTGCTAGGGAGTACCTGTAAAACTTCATGGTACAGAATAAGGACCGGGAAATTATCCTCGTGCCTTATCATCCAAAGTAAGTCAGTTCCGGACAACCCTTTCGTACATTTCAATCATTCCTTCTCTCTCATATGGGGAATAATTTGAGGTGTCTTTTCCCCGCAGCAACGGGCGCGCCGTCCTTATCGTTCTTTACCTGCAAGTCTCCCATGCCGTGTATTTTGACCCTTCCAGAGACTACGAGAAAAAAGACTACACCCACATAATGAATATTCTAGATGATGCTCTCCAAGGCTTCAGCATTAGAGGTGGCCACATGTAGATCAGGAAACAAAGGAACAAGAAGATGGGTTTCGCACATAAAACTAACTTCTCCTGCATCCATGTACCAAAACCAAGCAAGAAGGATGGATTCTACATCGTCCATCTCATGATTCAGTTCAACACGGATCACCAAAAGCTTCGCATGAGGAGCAGAAATGATGATCATATCCACAAGTGGCTTGAGTCTCATGGAGAAGCGGATTATAAACTTAGAGATAACTTATTTCACATCCAAAGCGACATTGCGATGATCATCATGAAAGAAGTCGTCGATGAGAAGGGGATGTTCCACCACGGCCCTATATCGTGAGCTGACGTCCGAACTCGCATAGGCATGCAACATCTAGACCTGACGCCGTTCAAGAAGCTAGGGTCCATCCTCGATGATATGGAAGGATGGAACTTCTAGTGATTTATGATGCCGATGATGATGATATGTGTCGGTTGAACTTGTATACTTTTTGTAGCGATGAAACTTTGTGATGTCCATGGTCCCTGCCAAACTTGCGTAACGCTATTTTGTTAGTTTGCGTACGATGACATGCGTACCTCTAGTTAATTAGTTTGCATACTGTATGTTGCATCTAGTTGCTAACCCTTTCTTTTTCGGTGTTGCTCTAGTATATTTTGTTGCACATATATGATTGTACATCCTCTTCATGAACATGCATCTCTAACAGGTACCTAGTTTCTTGATGGCGAGATGGAAGTGCTATGTCGTGTACAAAGGGAAAGTTCCAGGGGTGTACAACGAGTGGCATGAGTGTCAGGCGCAAGTGAATGGGTTCTTGGGTGCCATCCATAAAGGCTTCAAAAGCAGACAAGAAGGAGAAGCTAGTTACTTGAGGTTCATGCTAGTGCGAGAGAGGACTCGT
This sequence comes from Triticum dicoccoides, assembly GCF_002162155.2. NCBI lineage: Eukaryota > Viridiplantae > Streptophyta > Magnoliopsida > Poales > Poaceae > Triticum > Triticum dicoccoides. The sequence goes on from NC_041386.1 coordinate 651,241,941, forward strand.
AACCGCCACCTCATGTACTGCATAGTTCCGCTCTCACTCATAGTGATAGCTCTTCTTGCGTATACCTTTGTTTAGATGGATTACACTGTAGTTGCAAGTATTCGAGACTTGCATGTATCGCTATTTTCGAGATGATGACAAGATACCACTTTGTGTTGGATGATGATTATGATGAGACTATTTGTATGTATATGCTATGATTACATTTGTGGTCTCGCAGGCATTTGTATGTGTATCATGATGACTTTTGTATGTGCTAAAGATTCTTCTATAAAGCATGTCCAAATACAAAACAAATATGCCGAAAAAAACAAAAAACAACTAAAATTAGCAGTAGCAAGTGGAGAAAAGTTAGAAGCAGCGCGGTAGTAGCAGTAGCGCGCACCGGAGAAGCACGCTATAGCTATTAGCAGTAGTGAGCTCCATGTAAGAACGCTGCTGCTACACTTGTATATCAGTAGCGCGGGAGCGCACGCGTGCTGCTACGAGTTAGCTATAGCGCCTTATTAGTAGCGTCGGTCCCCGTGCTACTGATACACCTAGAACCCGCGCTGCTGCTAGGCTTTTCCCTAGTAGTGCTCCGTGAACTTCCGCTTCATGCATAGCCAAGGAGGAAGGTTATATATACATAGAGTCACGGGCCAGGTGCTATGATTGCTGCTCTGCTGCCCAAAAGGATTAATGCCATCTGCGCTTAAACCAAACCATACATTCCTTGCTTCACCTGCAAAGTCCCCCCACTTTCTCTCGATTTTTCTCCACGCGACCCGTCAGCGGGTGCTCTCAACTTCCCGTCTTTGTTACGGTCCTTTTTGTGCAATCACATGGCATGCTCTTTGTTTCTGAACAGACATTTCAACCGTGGTATTATAGGAGCATACCACATCACCTTGGCAGGAACCCTCTTCCTGGGGCACTCGCCGTCAACATCACCAGGGTCATCTCGTCTGATCTTATACCACAATGCACTGCATACCGGGCATGCGTTCAAATCCTCGTACGCACCGCCGTAGAGGATGCAGTCATTGGGGCATGCATGTATCCTCTGCACCTCCAATCCTAGAGGGCATAGAACCTTCTTTGCTCCGTACGTACTGTCGGGCAATTCGTTATCCTCTGGAAACTTCTTCTTCAATATTTTCAGTAGCTTCTCAAATCCGTTGTCAGATACACCATTGTATGCCTTCCATTGCAATAATTCCAGTGTGGTACCGAGCTTTGTGTTGCCATCTTCGCAATTGGGGTACAACCCTTTTTTGTGATCCTCTAACATGCGATCGAACTTCAGCTTCTCCTTTTCACTTTCGCATTGTCTCTTTGCATCAGCAATGACCCGACGAAGATCATCATCGGGCACATTGTCTGGTTCCTCTTGATCTTCAGCTTCCCTGGTTGCAGCATCACCGTATTCAGGGGGCACATAGTTGTCATCATCCTCTTCTTTTTCGTTGTCTTCCATCATAACCCCTCTTTCTCCGTGCTTGGTCCAAACATTATAGTGTGGCATGAAACCCTTCTCAAGCAGATAGGGCATGGACAACACATATAGGGTTTTCGCGTCAGAGTAAGACTTCGTATTCCCACAGATAGGGCATGGACAACACATAAAACCATTCTGCTTGTTTGCCTCAGCCACTTAGAGAAAATAATGCACGCCCTTGTACTCGGAGGTGCGTCTGTCACCGTACATCCATTGCTGGTTCATCTATGTGCATTATATATAATTAGGGATTTTTATTTCTGTGCCCCTGGTTCCTTAGCTCTACTCATTCATCCCCACTCTGTTAACTTTTGCTCACTTTTCCCCACTCCCTTGCCCAAAACCCTCAGAACAAGTTATAACGGACGTTGCCGTCGGGTCAATGCCTTTGACCGTTAGCTGATGAGTGGGGCCGCATATACGTGGGCGCATGCGAGACTGCGGTCATGGGGTAGCACGTGTCCATGGACATGCCCGAAACGTCCCATCATATAAAGAGGGCAACCACCTCCATCGCCCCTACCATTTACCTCCAAATCCCCTCCCTGCCGCATCGTCTTCCTCTCCCCCACCGGCGTCGTCTCGCTATCCTCCACTGCCTCCACCGTACCGTCTCGCTCTCCCCCACAACATCCTCTTCCTCACCTTCATCGCCTCCATCTGTCAGATGGCCGACGCTCGTGGCGACGCCAGCGCAGCGGCCGGAGATGTGGTGGAGCTGCAGGGTCCAGGGGAGGCAACCGCGGATGTCGGCAGCGTCCATGGTGATGCGGGGAAACTCACAACCGCTGTAGATGTGGCAGGCTCCGCCTCATCGCTGCTGAAGGTGAAGGCGTCGAGTGGCGTACTCAATCCAGATGCCCCTGTTGCGCCGCCTGCCATGGAGGAGCAGGTATTTGCACTTGCTTAGCTTGTAGAGTTAATTGCTCCGTAGTTGCATTGGCTAGATTGTGATTCATACAGTAGTTCAGATGGTTAGAGTAGTTGGTTTGACGGATGGGTGGTTTTTTTTGTAGGGTATGGGTTGGGGGGACGGGGGTTTTTGGACTAGGGTTTGTTGGATAAATTCGTTGCAAAAATGCTATGTTGTAAACTATGATTTTAGGTGCTGCAATGATTGGGGTTTTTAGATTTGTTTTTAGATTTGGATAAATTCGTTGCAAAAATGCTAGATGTTGTGAACAGATTGGGATTTTTAATGCTATGATGCTTATTAGATTTGTTTTTAGTTCTCATAGATTGGGGTTTTTAATGCTAGATTTTTTTGAATTCTACTCAGATTGGAGTTTTGAATGTCATATGCCCAAATGGAACCCATTGATTAAGAAGTTATAATTTTGATTCAATGTGTGTAAATTTGTCATATTGGGGTTTTTGATTCATTAGTATATAAATTTGATATATTAGCTCTGTTCTTCAATGTGTGTGCATGACCAATGATCAATGTGTTATTTGAATGTCATATTGGGGTCTTTGATCAATGTGTGTACAAATCTAATACATTGATATACTAGTGATGGATGTGGTTTTTGAATGCATAGAGCTAAGGGGCACAGAAATAAAAAAAAACCCACTTCTAAAACATTTCTGATATTGGGAGTATATTAGCCCTACGATCAATGTGTCATGTGTGCATATCTTAATTTTCAATTGGCTACTAGTGATGGATGTAATTGTATATTCAGGAGGATGATGGTTGGGGGGGAGAGGAAGCTGGCCGACTACGACCCATACGAGGGGGAGTTTAATGATGATTCTGAATATGAGGTAAGCATATCCCTTGTTCATTTAGTTCCTTTGACATGGTGTATATGAATCTAATGCAATTCATTCAAGCGTGCAGTATGATTCTGGAGATGATGTGTACAAGGGCAACGTCACGTCATTCACAGCCAAGGAGGTGGAGAAGATCAAGACCAAGGGAGTTGGTTCCTTCTACAACCGCAAGTTCAAGAAGTGGCACTGCCCCTACTGCACCACCAAGCCAAAGCCAAGGGATGGCCGCTTCGATCACCTTCTGTCTCATGCTGAGGATGTGGCGATTCGCGGGGAGAACTACATGATCAGGGGGAAGCATGTCGCCCTCGCGAAGGCCCTGACTCCGGCGTGATGTGATCGATGATGCGATGCTATGTTAGTTTTAGTTTGATTTGTTGAACTCTTGGGTTACTTTTGGTTTGTTGAACTGAATGTCGTTGGTTATGGTTTGTTGAACTGAATTTGGTTATGCTAGTAATCTGGTTATGATATCTATATTTGTCTGTCCTTAAATTTGCATGTGGTATATTTGTCTGTCCTGAATCTATGGTTAGTTGTGTTTAGATGTTGTGAACTATGATCTTAGGTGCTGCAATGATCACACATGTTGTGTAGGAAATCAAATGCATGCTCCAAATGAGATCATGTAAACCTTGGCAAACCTGGACAGTACAAATTTAAGAAAATGCAAAAACAAGTAAAACCTTGGCAAACTATCTATGTTTGTGTAGGAGATCATGTGTGCAAAATTTGAAGTGATTTAGAGGAGGTCAAATAAATTTGAATTTGAGAAAATGTGCTCCAAATGAGCTCCCATGCTAGGGTAAACAGCCCATTTGTAATCAAGTTTTTTTAACCTACTCTAAATGAGCCAAATGTTTTTTTATTAACACATATTCACTTTCCATAGTGCAGATTCGAAGTCTCACTATTTTTTGAATTAATCTTCATATTTTTACATTTTCTTTTGAAAACATATGCTTTAATATAAAAACTATTAAAACCGCGTTTTGAAATATGAAAATGGAAAACTAACTTCAAATCCTTCTTATTCACTTTAAAATAAAGCTTTAGTGATTTTTTTTATTTTTTTTTATTTTTCAAAAACAGAAGGTAACACCACCTCCTCTCCTTGAACTCTATGAAATCACGTACACGATAGCTCATATGTGTGAAGGTTTTCTCAATTCTCATGAAAATGACCATAGACCAAGTTTATGATTTTTGATTGGTAACATGTCACATAAGACAACATTGTGCGCAGGTTTTATATATTTTTGATTTTTTTACAATTAATGTTGCTCATTTGACCTCGATCGTGTCAGCTAGGGTTTTTTCATGAAAATGACCATAGACCAAGTTTAGTATTTTTCCTCATTAGTTTGTCTTATAAAACAACGAACGGCGAAGGTTTCATATTTTTTCGATTTTTTTAAATTAGTTATGCTCAGTCAAAGCCATCGAAACCCCGTTGACCAGCTCAAAACCAACGTCAGATCATACCCTCGTGCCAAGCGACAACCCTCAGATCTTGCCTTCTAGAAGGAACTAGGTGGTCTGGCTGTGTGCAGGCTCCGCGCCGTTGGATCACAAGGACGGCTCCACATTGTTGGATCGTGGGGTGATCCGCGAGAGGCGATCCTATTGGCTGTGCTCGGCTGCTCGCCCACCACTGACTCCGTGAAAAAAAACATTGTTATTGGGCCCAAGAGGAAACCATGTTCTGGTTGGGCCGTCGAATTGCGTTTTTTTTTGCATCGTTTGCTCTGTTTTTTGGGAGTGTGTTGGCTCTGTATTTTTGCATCGTTTGCTCTGTTTTTTATGAACGTGCTAGCTCTGTATTTTTGCATCTTTTGAAATCAATTGACATTGCGTAGCAAATGACCACTTTTTAAGGGCCAACTTTATTTTTATCATGCAAAATGGCCACAAACTATTCAAAAATTGTCTCTTTTTGTTCATATAATATATATGACCACGGATTCCCATGCATGCAATTAGCTTCTTTTTCTTCTACCTCTGCCAAATGGCCACGCGTGCAATTTATTTTTATCATGCAAAATGGCCACAAACTATTCACACGGCCAAATAACACGGAGCACTACGGCTATTTAAGCCACCCTCTGCCTCTGCCATCCCTCATCCATCTCCCTTCTTGCTCTTGGACCCCTTCTCCGTCTTCTACACATCCCTCAGCCATGCAGTACATCGGACCAACCTACCGCTTCCCACCCACCATGCCGGAGAGGCTCTACCCTACCGGCGTGTAGGTTGATCGCACACTACGTGTGCGGGCGATATCAAGGCTGAGGACCGCAAGGAACTTCACCGATTTGTTCCTCGCGTCCGGCTACCACCACCTCCCGAGGGGATCTCCAACGATGTTCCACGTCGAGGAGGTCATCCAAAACCGGGTGGTGGTTGCTCTCCTTGCCCACTTCACCAACACATTCGACGCCTTCTACCTCCTCGGCCGGGTGTTTTGGTGTGGCTCCGAGTTCATCGCTTTCACCACCCACAACAAGTTCACAGAGTACAACAACATCTTCCCCACCGCGACGTGCATGCACACTCTTCCGTACCCCATCGACAACGCCCCGGAGGAGTAGTGAAAAGGGCGCCCGGAGGAGGAGCGAGGTGGAGAAGGCGGCGACTAGGGTTCTAAACCCTCTATCTTTTTTAGTCTATGTTATGTTAAGTTGTAATTGAACTATGTTGGAGTTGCTATGGGCTTGTTGGCCCTTTTCTTAATTTCTATTGTTAAGTTTCTATCTATTCTATTCTTCTTCCTAGTTTGAGATATGTGATCGTGCTATGGGCTTGTTGGCCCTATATTGGGACTACATATTTGTTGATTAATTTCTTAGAGAGCTCGGCTTGTTAGTAGGGTTCCCTTGTTAGTAACCACCTAGTGCATGCAAGCAAGCTTTGTTAGTAGGGATGAATGAGTACAACTAAGGAAGGGAGTGGCTCTTTTTTTACACAAGCCACAAAATGTAGCCACCTAGCTAGAAGAGATGAACCAGCGGCAGTGACTGTCGCTGCATCCGTCGCGACTGGCGTGCAAGAAAGCTGCTCGGTCAATGCATCATGGCGGACGCATCGGCGCATGCAGGCTCGGTCGTAGCATGCAGGCTCGATCGACACATGCAAGCAGGCTTTGTTGGTTGCATGCATAGCAGGCTTCTGTCCTGGCGGCGCGTACAGACATTTAATGCAAGGGACGGCCCAACGAAACCACGGCCCAACGGTCGAACAGTTACACCACCCAACGCGGCCCCACTTGTCAGGTCGAACGGACGACACAGTCCAGCGTGGCCCCACTAGTCAGAGTTAACGGTCAAGCCTTTGACCCGACGGCAACGTCCGTTGTGCCCAGTTATGAGCATTTCTGGCAAGGGAGTGGGGAAAATTGAGCAAAAGTTAAGAGCACCGGGATGAATGAGTAGAGCTAAGGAACCAAGGGCACAGATGTAAAAAACCCATATAATTAAGTGTGGCAAAAACCATTACAGAACATCATGAATAGAGAAGTGACCAAATTAATAGAAGTTCATCATCACATTAAAATCAAAGTACAGTAGTGATCAAATGTTATTACTGAAAAATAAATACAGAAAGTTCATACATAGTTCTCATTGAACAACATATAGCTCTCTAGTGCATCTAATTAAACCATATATTGAAACTATGTAAAACATTTCAATGCAACAACATATGCGATCATAATCGTAACTAACGTAACGATTGATCCAACGGCATAATGATACCAAGCCTCAGTATGAATGGCATATTTTTTAATCTTTCTAATCTTCAAGCGCATTTTATCCATCTTGGTCTTGTGATCATAGACGATATCCGCAACATACAACTTCAATGCCATCTTATCCTCAATTCTTTTCAATTTTTTCTTCAAGTAATCGGTTTTTTTTTCAATTAAATTTAACCTCTCGACAAGAGGGTCGGTTGGAATTTCCGGTTCACATAGCTCCTAGATAAAACATCTATGTCACGTTGGTCGGCATAATTGTCATAAACACTAAATGAAATAAATAGTTATAAAAGATAATATATACCACATCCGAATCATAGATAGGACGAGGGCCGACGGGGGCGGACACCAAAACCATCGCACCATATAATAACAAGCAATAATAAAAGTAAGAAAATTATACAAGTATCAATCTAAATCATACAAGTAAGAATTTTTTTCTTTTAGAAAGAAGATAAGAACGAGAGGCTCACCACGGTGGTGCCGACGACGAGATCGGTGCGGGCGATCGCCGACGGTGAGGACAGGGACGGGACAAGACTGGCCGCCAAACCTAGACAAATCTTGAGGAAAATGCAGTTTGGACAAGGAGTTTCGAGAGGAGAAAGCTTAAGTGTGGCTCGGGCATTTCATCGAACACGTCATGTGCATAGGAGGTGAGCTAGAGCACCACAAAGCTCTGCCACGGCCGGCTAGAAAAACAGAGCAGTGCATTGCTTTGCTCGCGGGCAGGTGGTATATATAGGCCTCTCTTTAGTCCCGGTTGGTGGCTAAAACCGGGACTAAAGGACCACATTTGGTCCCGGTTCCAGACACCAACCGGGACTAAAGATTGTGGGCCAGGAGCGAGGCTCATTGGTCCCGGTTCGTGTCTGGAACCGGGACCAAAGGGGTCAGACGAACCGGGACTAATGGCTCCAGAGGCCCGGCCGGTCACCTGGCCTCAAAAATCGGGACTGATGCACCCATTGGTCCCGGTTCGTAGGAGAACCGGGATTAATGCCCTTTTCTGCCCTGAAGCAAAGCCATGTTTTCTACTAGTGCGTTTAGCCTATTAAAAGGATTAAATTTATCTTTGAAGGTGTAGAACCTAATGTTTCCATCTCTTGGAATTACTCAATATATCTAATGCAATAAAAGAAAAGAATTTGAAAATACTAAAGGAAATTATAACATATCTTATATAGTAAATGGACCTCACAAAAGCAGAGGTGTGGTTGAGTATGAAATTTACTCGCACGCATTACTAGAAATAATAAAATCTCTTACATTTACTTTATATATATTCCTCACCTAGGGTGACGAAAATACTATTCATCACCCAGGATGCAAATTAAATGTGCAGCAAATTAAATGCAGATTTTCCTAGATATATAGCTCTTGTATCTTGGAACAAATCAAACGTAAATGTCTTTACTTCTTAATTAGTACAGTTAATTTCAAATATTGCATGAGTGACTGAACCTTGACCAGGAGCCTTTAAATGATGGGTTTCCCTTCCCCACCAACGCAAATCAAATTCAGTTGTGAGCTTTAGTAGTGAAAAAAGCGGCAATGGCACTAGGTAGAAGCATGAGCAGCACTGGCGCCGTTGCTCTTGGGTTGGTGCTAACCCTGTGCTTCGCAACCAGTGGTTTTAGCAAGACGGAGTGGATAGTCGGAGGTCAAAAGGGATGGACCTTTGGTGTTCATGGCTGGGAGAGGAACAAGACCTTCTACCCTGGTGACGTGCTTGGTGAGTATGGTAGATAATCGTTAATTGTGATGCACATGAATGTTTGTTTCAAAGTATAAAATGTTATATTATATGTCGCAGGTGATGGAAATAATTTTTATCACCATAGCATCTGGAGTCCTAGCCATGATATCGATCTTGTTCTATATCATTGCGTAATTGAAATTTTAGTTACATGAGAAATTGTTAGAGGAATGATGCCATATCGCACATGACACACTAATCAAGGCCAGCATATCGCACATTTATTTTTCTTTGACTAAACATTGTGTTAATAACATGCATTGCAATTATAACACTACTTACATCATTCACACATATCTTATAAGATCCGTAAACTTGTTCTTTAATTAGTAGGCCCTGGTTTAATGCTAAGCAATAAGGAGTGTATGGAACTGACCATGTTTCCATTGATGCAGTGTTCAAGTATAATCCGAAGATGCATAACGTGGTGATAGTGAATAAAGATGAGGAGTTCTTCTGCAGGGCTGGTGCTGTCGGGGACGATACATATACCTCTGGCTACGACAAGCTCGAGCTCAGTAGCCAAGGCCCGATGTACGCCATCAGCAGCAAACCTGGAGACTGTGAGAGCGGAATGAAGCTTGAAGTTCACATCACAACACATAGATGATCCATCTCTATAGGCTGTCTACTTGATATGCCTGTCTTTTTTTATTATATTCCCCAAAAATGGAAGGAAATCCAAATTATGCGCATGCTCTTTGCCGATCCGTTCTAAGACATCTCTAAAAATGAGCCGGCACCGCAGGTTGTGCGTGTATTTCTTGTTTTGGCAAGTGGGCAATTATTCCGAAAGCGTAACGCATTTCACCAAAATAATTATGAATCTAGTAACTGAAGGCGAAGCCCGTTTTGCCTCGTCAAATGAGCTAGAAGAGGTTGAAGGATGGTGCGATAGAGACAAATCTTGTACTCCCTCTGTAAATTAATATAAGAGCGTTTAGATCACTAAGATAGTATCTAAACACTCTAATATTAGTTTAAGGAGGGAGTAGCTTCTAGCACTGCTCCTTGTTAGCACCATAACAGGGTTCCATATGGCTGCCTCGGACTCGAAGAGAACAAAAGATGCACATACTCCCTCCGTTCCAAAACAATCCCGCGCGCATTCTGGTACTCGGCAAACATGAAAATAGTCAGTAACCACAATTTTTCTAGTAGTGGCAACTCGTACTTGCATATAATTATGGCTAAGCTGACAAAATAGATTACACCGTTGCTATGAAGAACACGGCAGCATCCTCAAATTGGTCCATTACATCAACCTTCTGTCCAAAACTTGGGTAGAGAAGTGCTACATAAACAACGTGCACGATGATTTCAAGGGACTTCTAGTGTACACTCGTAGTAGAAAGAAGTGGACTCCACTCTGGAGCTCAATGGGAGGTAGTTTTACAAGGTTTGCTCAGGCTCCAGTTGATTTTTGGTGTATGTGGTACTCTGTAAATGAACGGACATACTCTGTAAACTAGATGATTACCCCGCGCTTTGCTGCGGGATTCTTAACTACGTGATATGAAACACTTTGGAGAAATTACTTGGTTATAGTAGATAGTCATTGGAAGAAAAAAAAGATGTGGCCAGTGTGTCAAATAAAATTGTATCTGTTCTGAAAATATGTATCTATAATAGTTTGTCCTGTTAATTAGAAAATGTAGTCTTCAGACACCATTGAATAGCATGAATAATCTAGAGATGATTGCATACATAATTCTCAAAAACTGAGAATGCTACAAATTGCAGTTCTCATAGAATTTCAGTCACCAAGCATATGTGATATTCAGGCATATAACAAAAGATTTCTTCATGCAAGCAGAAGCAAGCAGAACCGCAGAAGTACACAGATTCAAAATTATTGGAAGGCAGCCTGTGTATTTATTTTTTGATATATAAGATAGTGTCAAAAAGGTTTGTCTTTCAACATTGACAACAATATATGTGAGCTAGTTAGTGACAGTGTTGGCCAGACGATGGTAGTCAACATAGAACAAAAGTGAGGATTCCTCTAAGAGGACGGCAAACAAAAAATAAGCCAGAAAACTGATGTAAACCTTCAGTTGAACAAATAGAGGGGGGCATATACCAAGGATCAAATTGCTTCATAGAAAAATTAGCTATAGGTGGATTTACGCCGCATCATTTAGTGAAATACCCGCAGGGCATGAGGAGCGTCACCAATAAACAGATTGCTGGTCATCAGATTGATAGGCATCGGCATGTGTGAGTTTCAAAGTAGAAAGAAGACAAAATAAATATTTGATCACACACGCGCACAGAGGAGGAAGAGAAACGAAGGTACTTCTCTATTGTGTACTTGGAGATGCACAATGAACAGGGTACGCATACAGTTTGGAACCTTGCAGTGTGCTATCGTCGCTAGTGCTTCACCAACGTTGACGCTGGTGAACACTTGAGTTCGTGCAGGCAAACCACGGATTGATGTGATGAGGTGATTTCTGATTTGTGCTTGGAGCAAGGCGCAGACAACCAACTATGGCGGAGAGGACGATGTATTGGAGCAACCACGCTTAAAGATAATAGCAGTAGCTATAACGCACGCATCCATCGGTTACTCTGGTTGAAGAACATGAAGAGGCAGAACAATCATCAATGTCAATGTCTATTAGTTTGATCCGTGAGTGGAACAGTAGTAGTAGGAGACAAAGAGATAGAGGATCGAATTGGATAAAAAGGAACTTAATTGTTGATCTGATTTGATGGCGGCGGCGAGGAGGCCAGTGAGCTTCTCCTTCCCGATTCTGCTGGAACAGGGTGTTGGAACAGCCCGAGGAAGAAGAAGAAAGGACACACACAAGATCTTGAGGTAGAAGAAGAGCGCACAGGGAGTTTTGCGGCACCGCACACACTTGTGCCTTTTCTCTGTTTCTTCTCAACACACACATAGCTGATTACAAAGTCTTTTAATAGAAACACACACACGTACTACTCCCTGCTACGTACTGCCTGATCCGCTATTTTCTCTTCACTAGCCGGTAACATGGCCACAAGTAACAACCTCTTTGACACGGCCACACGATTCAGCCGGCTTCACGCTTATCTCCTAATTACTCGGTCCACATCTAAGCCACTATCGGCTATACAGCACGTTCATGCAACGGAAATACGCGTACGTGCGCTACTAACCTGATGGACGCCCGCACATGCATCCATTATCTACTGACTTCAACTAACTAACTCACTCTATCAACCAGCTTTGCACCGTGTACATGATCACAACTTGACGTACACAACCTGCCGGAGCTTAGACTAAATGCATGACCGAAACTAATGCGACGAAATAAACATGATGAATACCTAGACAACAAGGTAAACTCTATCACAGGGGCCGCGCAGGGGATGGCCATGTCCTGTCCGTTCGAGGCCGGCGGCACGAGGACGGTATGGAGCGAGCAAGGACATGAGGGAGCACTAGTAGAAAACCACCCATTAGTCCCAGTTCGTAAGGGCCTTTAGTCCCGGTTCATGAACCGGGACTAATGGGTCGTTACTAATACCTCCACCCATTAGTCCCGGTTCAATCCAGAACCGGGACCAATGTGCCTCCACATGGCTCTATGCGCCCACCCCAGTCAGGGGGGCTTTGGTCCCGGTTGGTGGCACCAACCGGGACCAAAATGCATCCACGCGTCAGCATTCCAGTTGCTGGGGTTTTTGTGTTTTTTTTTTGAAAGGAAGGGAGGTTGGGGGTTTTGGAGGGTTAATTTAATTAGGTGTTTCATATATTGTGTTAGCTAGCTAATTAATAGAGAGAAGTGTCCTCTCTTATGTCCGTGCTTGGACGCTACGTACTATATATACATAAGTGATCGAGAGAACCATTTAGTACAGAAGTTCGTCATGCATACCGAGAGAAGTGACCGATCGACCTCTCCTTCTCCGAGAGGTTGGTCGAACAACAAGTTTTCATATCATGTATCCGACGCTACTGGCTACATACATGTACAATATGTATAAGATCTCTTAATTACAAACCCCTAGCTAGCATTTGAACTCAATTTCCACATGGTATTCTCCGGTTTTACTGATGACGTGGTCAAGAAAGAATCCCGCCAATTCCTCTTGAATTGCTTTCATGCGATCTGGTTCTAGGAGTTCATTCCGCATCTGCCACATCTAATTTGAAGAAGGGGGTTAATTAATACATATATATGAATGAAACTCAACAGAAATGATGGTGTAATAAAATAAAATTGTGAATATTATTGCTTACGCACTTCATATTGTCTTTAAGAGTAGCCCCGCTTGTTTTTCAAAGTCGCGGTGTGGATGAACTTGCACACGTAGTATCCACAGAAATCATTCCCTTCCTCCTGCCACAAGCACTTTACGAAAAATAGAGGTCAATCAAACTGATGATGAAGCATTATAAATGGCATTGATGAAAGTATAGCTATATATAGAATCAACGGGAGATGCGCGCAACTAGCTAGCCAGTAGTACTTACTTTCGGGTATGTATATCGCAGCTTCTTCGGCAGTCCCGAAGCTTCTGCGGTGAACTGTTTCCAAACCCTGCAAGACAAAGAAAATAATTATTATTACTTGAGATATCAGGAAATGAACAAAAAGTTACCGATATGGTGCGATAATTATGATCGATTGAACTTACTTGCTGAGCATTTCAGTCATGTCCGCATAAGTTTTGGGATCTTTCCGTCTCGATTCTAAGACGGTTACTAGTCCACGCTCAAGCTTAATCTTCAGAAGAATATAGTGATACCTGCGCACGCATGCATAACTCATCAATTACATTACTATAACCTCGCTTGAGTAATAAGGGAAACCGAATATGCACACGACAGTAACACTCACGGGCCGTTGTAAGGAAAGAGTATGGTATCTTTTTTTTGATTTTTTATCAACGATCGTAGCAAGTTGTCCTCGACCTCTTTGACGTTCTTTTCAACCAGAAATACATCTATGATATTTGTGTTAATGAACCCAATATCATAAATTTCTTGTTTTTTGCACTCGACGATCTTCAATCTGCATAATATATTGAGGATAATTAATTATAAATACATGCATGCAATGAAAGAGCCGAGCTATATATAGAGACTTAATGACAGAAATAGTACTTACAGGCAGTAGCAAAAGACCATTAATTTATCGAGGGCCTTTTGATTGAAGAACTCGAAGAACTCCTCAAATGGAACAGTCAACAGATCATTTGCAACGAGATCGTGCTCCTCTTTAATATGCAGATACAAAGCATTCTTACCATCAGACTCTCTGCAAGTTTCCATGTACCAATTATGGAATCTTCGCATCATTGTTGTCAGAGATTTTTCATCTTTGACGAGAGGCTTCCCGTACTCGTATCTGTGTCCGTCCACCTTCAAGAAATCAGGAAGTGCATCATCAGGAAGGTAATCGTCAAGATTGCCATAACCGGCCACCGTCCCCGGAGCATTAGACACATTGAGCGGGGGGCATGATTGCTGTGCTTGTTCGCCGAGCTGGGCAATTTTTTTCCCCTTTGCTCGTTGTTTTGACCTTTTAGCACTGACAATAGTTCCCGACCGCTGGGCTTGGAGATATGTCTGTTCAGTAATGCGCTCATAGTTGGTTCTCGGCGGAGACTTTGGTGGTTTCCTCAGGGCATCGATAGTGCGCTTTGCTTTCACCGGATCTACCTTCTCCTCCGGAGGTGGATGTCTCTTTGCTTTCACCCCTTCAAAGAACTCCTTCACGTGGGCCTGCACAATCGTATCGTTTTCCTCCTCGGACCTCTCGTACGGTAACTTCTCTAGAGGCTTGAGAGATGATGGACCGTATTTGTATTGCCTCCCGCCTCTGATTGTGCTGCTAGACGCCGGAGCAGACGGAGCGGCTGCGGCGTCTGTCTTCTTTCGTGCTTGCTTATGAGGCGGAGGAGAAGGAGTACCATGCGCCGGAGCAGCCGGGGCGGCGGCGGGTCTCTTCCGCCCATGCTGGCGAGGCGGAGAAGGAGGATGCTACTGGCTGCTCGGGAGCACCGGCGCAGGCGGAGAAGGAGACGGAGTGCTGCCATGCGCCGGAGAAGGAGGCGGAGTGCCGCCACGCGTGCCCTGATCGTCACTCGCCGGAGGAGGAGGCGGAGTGCCCTGACTCGCCGGAGCAGGAGGAGGAGGCGGAGGCGTCCAGTTCAGAAGGTTGATGAGCTCCTTCTTCCATAGGCATGGAGTCTTCAGAGCAGAACCCAGCATAGTCTCCCCTTCACCGGTAGGGTGGTCAAGCACGAGGTCCTCAAATCCCTCCGTTATTTCATCCACCATCACCTTAGCATATCCTTTTAGAATCGGCTGGCAGTGATAAGTTGTGCCGGGTCCACTAGGATAAACTTGGCCAACAGCCGCCTTGACCTTCAAATTCATCCATCGCGCCATCATGTGGCAATTTTAAGACTTCGTGATACCATCCACGGGATAGCTGGCAGGAGCCGTCAAGACATGCTCCGGCTGAAGCAGCTCGGTGGAAGCCACGCTGCTTCTCCGCTGAGATGGCGGGGTAGCTTCGGGGGAAGCTTCGGCATGTCGTTTGTTGCGGTCTGCTGCTTCTCGTTCCTCTTCTTGATCCTCTAGCCCCATTACCCTTCCAAGCAGCGCCTGCATTTGGTCCTACTCCAGTTTCTTCCTCCTCTCGTGGGTTTTGTAACCCCCTGCGTCCGGAAAACCAACCTTCCACGGAATCGAGCCTGGCGTGCCTCGTGTCCGTCCAGGGTGCTCGGGATTCCCAAGGGCCATTGTGAGCTCGTCCTTCTCCCTGTTTGGAAGGAACGTCTCTCGCTGCGCTGCATTGATATAGTGTCGAATGTTCTTGACTGGTGTTTGCAGTTGCTCGTCCGTCCACTGACACTTCCCTGTTACAGGGTCCAAGGTTCCGCCAGCCCCGAAGAACCAAGTCCGGCAACGGTCTGGCCAGCGCATTGTCTCTGGTTCGATCCCTTTTTCAAGCAGATCATGCTCAGCCTTGGACCACTTAGGCCGGGCTTTGAGGTAGCCACCTGACCCCGTGCGATGGTGAAGCTTCTTCTTCGCAGCATTTTTCTTGTTTGTCTCTAACATCTTCTTACTCTTTTCCGATGTCTTGTGGGCCACAAATGCGGGCCATTGATCTTTGATCTTCTCATATTTGCCGATGAATTCTAGTGTCTTTTTTTCCTTGACAAACTGGTTCAGCTCTTTCCTCCACCTCCTCATTAGGCCTGCCATCTTCTTAAGAGCACAAGACTTGATTAATTGCTCTTTAACTGGCTTCTCCGGATCCTCCTCTGGCGGTAGGGTGAAATTTGCCTCCAGCTCAGTCCAAAGATCTTCTTTCTGCATATCATTGACATAAGACACCTCAGCGTCTTCATCCTTAGCAGGCTTATACCATTGCTGGATGCTGATCGGGATCCTGTCCCTAACAAGAACCCCGCACTGAGCAGAAAATGCCTTCCTTGTCCGGATG
Source organism: Triticum dicoccoides (assembly GCF_002162155.2). Lineage (NCBI taxonomy): Eukaryota > Viridiplantae > Streptophyta > Magnoliopsida > Poales > Poaceae > Triticum > Triticum dicoccoides. The sequence goes on from NC_041386.1 coordinate 651,258,164, forward strand.
GGTTCAATCGGTTCGCCGTCGGGCGCGATTTCTATAATCTCAAACTTTTCATCCGAGCTCAACTTTTTCTTCGGGCCTCGTCTCCTTACCGAAGTTGTGCTCGATCCGGAGGGCTAGAAATTATAAGGAAGAAAGACGACAGTAATTAATATGTGTACATATACCAAAACAATGGATGCATCAATTAACTAGTCAGCACGGGCTTAACTAATATATATATACCTGGCAGGACTCGGTTCGGTGACCAGAGCAGTCAGCACGATCTCCTTCGTCTTGTACCTCGATTGTGCCACCGGAGCCATCATGAACATAGTCCTCCTCTTGTACCGGCATTAATGGGTCGAAACCACCATCATAAACATAGCCCTCTTCTTCATCTAGCTGACCAACGGTGTCGAGGAGAAATGACGCAACATCATCACTTGATCCATTTGCGATTATGTCCCCCAACATCGCTTCTGTTTCTTCGTCTCAGGAGTGCTCCATAGTTTCTGCAAATATTTACAACATGTCAATTATTATTCAAACATGGTACAGATGGATATATATATATATATATATATATATATATATATATATATATATATATATATATATATATATATATATATATATTAGTGGTAAACGTAGAACTAGCTAGCTAATCACAATAAGGAATCATGTTAGTGGCCTCGACACAACGCTTCAAGGGTTTGGGGTGGCCTCGACGATAACGCTCTTTTAACTTGATAAATTTGGGTGGCCTCGAGAGAGTTAATTTGTCGGGTAGGGGCGTGGCGGGAGGGGGTAGGAGACCAACATCGTTTTCTCTCT
>NC_041386.1:651259370-651260351 GCF_002162155.2 Triticum dicoccoides
ATATATATATATATATATATATATATATATATATATATATATATATATATATATATATATATATATATATATATATATATATATCGACTGCCCCTCATGTCGAAGTTATCTAGAGGGGGTTATATCGACAACGACGCGACATACATATACATGGGAAAATAATGTTGTCGGGGAGGGGGTATCGGTACCACCCCCTAGCTCGTGTTGAAGTTTCTTCTTTCTCCTCTATTCCTTCTTTCTTCTTCTCCTCTTCTTTTTCTTCTTCTCCCTTGAGAAAGGAAAATAATTAAGGAAAAGGAAGAAAAGAGAAAAAGGAAGAAGGAAGAAGAAGAAGAAGAAAAAGAGGAGAAGAAGAAAGGAATAGAGGAGAAAGAAGAAATTCCTTTCTTCTTCTCCTCTTCTTTTTCTTCTTTTTTCCTCTTCTTATTTATTTCTCCTCTTCTTCCTCTCCTCTTTTTCTCCTTTCTTCCTCTTCTTATTTTCCTTTTTCCTCTCATTCTTTTAGTATTGCTTATTTTAAAAAAAATGTTCAAATAGAAAATTTCAAAAAAAAATAAAGGTTTTGCCTAATGCATTGTTCATATGAATATACAAACATTTGCATATTATACAATAATTAATATCACCAATAGATACAATAAATACAGAGCGACGAAGAGCCAATAAATACAAAAAATCTATGAACAGAAAAAAAATATGAACAATAAATACACATATGGACAATAAATACATATATGAACAAAAACATGCTCTCAACAATTTTTGAACATTACATACACATAGCCACATACATACACATATACATTATATATATATATATATGAACAAAAAAATTAAACTAATAAAAATGAAAAAAAACAGAGCCGCATATATATATATATAGCCACATACATACACATATATATACATTGAACAAAAAAATTAAACTAATAAAAATGAAAAAAAACAGAGCCGGTGCGGCGCGGCGGCTCACAGCGGTGG
>NC_041386.1:651261325-651267701 GCF_002162155.2 Triticum dicoccoides
CTGCATTATTTATTTTCTTTTGTTTTTTGCTTTATTTTTTAATTCTTTTTGCTTTTAGTTTTAGGAAAATTATAAACTTTCCACTTTTTTTGTTTTTTTGTTTTCTTTCTTGCTTTATTTATTTTATTTTGTTTCTACTTACAACAAAGTACTTATTGTTACTATTTTTAATTATTACGAGGGCCGAACCATAAGACATTAAAGCATTTCAAATGAACTCTGAAAAAGTTGAAAGTTGGCATGATATCATAAATTGACCCACACATAGCATGTGCATGTACAAAACGGACAATGGTATCATACTCGTCAGTTACAAAGTTGGCATCGTATCATCATAATAGTTGCGGGAGAAAGTCTTCACTTTTTCTTCGCTTGTGTCATTTGCTTATTGCGCCGTAACCATGGATAATCTTCATCGTTTATCAGGATGCTGGGGTCAGCCTTGACTTTAAAGGGAGGAATTTCATGAAACTTTTCATAATCTTCAGACATGTCTGTCTTGTCCTCCACTTCCACGATGTCCCTTTTTCCTGAAAGAACTATGTGGCGCTTTGGCTCATCGTATGATGTATTCGCTTCCTTATCTTTTCTCTTTCTCGGTCTGGTAGACATGTCATTCACATAGATAACCTGTGCCACATCATTGGCTAGGACGAACGGTTCGTCAGTGTACCCAAGATTTTTCAGATCCACTATTGTCATTCCATACTGTGGGTCTACCTGTACCCCGCCTCCTGACACATTGACCCATTTGCACTTAAACAAAGGGACCTTAAAATCATGTCCGTAGTCAAGTTCCCATATGTCCACTATGTAACCATAATATGTGTCATTTCCCCTCTCGGTTGTTGCATCAAAGCGGACACCGCTGTTTTGGTTGGTGCTCTTTTGATCTTGGTCAATCGTGTAAAATGTATTCCCATTTATCTCGTATCCTTTCTAAATCAATACAGTCAAAGATGGTCCCCTGGATAATAAGTACAGCTCATCACAAACAGTGTTGTCACCTCTGATACGTGCTTCCAACCAACTGCTGAAAGTCCTGATGTGTTCACATGTAATCCAGTCGTTGCACTGCTCCGGGTGTTTGGAGCGCAGACTGTTCTTGTGTTCATCGACATACGGGGTCACCAAGGTAGAGTTCTGTAGAACTGTGTAGTGTGCTTGAGACCAAGAATATCCGTCCCTGCATATTATTGAGTCCCTTCCAAGCGTGCCTTTTCCAGTCAGTCTCCCCTCATACCGCGATTTAGGGAGACCTATCTTCTTAAGGCCAGGAATGAAGTCAACATAAAACCCGATGACATCCTCTGATTGATGGCCCATGGAGATGCTTCCTTCTGGCCTAGCACGGTTACAGACATATTTCTTTAGGACTCCCATGAACCTCTCAAATGGGTACATATTGTGTAGAAATACGGGGCCCAGAATGACAATCTCGTCAACTAGATGAACTAGGACGTGCATCATGATATTGAAGAAGGATGGTGGGAACACCAGCTCGAAACTGACAAGACATTGCACCACATCACTCCTTAGCCTTGGTATGATTTCTGGATCGATCACCTTTTGAGATATTGCATTGAGGAATGCACATAGCTTCACAATGGCTAATCGGACGTTTTCCGGTAGAAGCCCCCTCAATGCAACCGGAAGCAGTTGCGTCATAATCACGTGGCAGTCATGAGACTTTAGGTTCTGAAACTTTTTCTCTACCATATTTATTATTCCTTTTATATTCGACGAGAAGCCAGTCGGGACCTTCATACTAAGCAGGCATTCAAAGAAGATTTCCTTCTCTTCTTTGGTAAGAGCATAGCTGGCAGGACCTTCATACTGCTTTGGAGGCATGCCATCTTTTCCGTGCAAATGTTGCAGGTCCTCCCGTGCCTCAACTATATCTTTTGTCTTCCCATACACGTCCAAGAAGCCTAGCAGGTTCACGCAAAGGTTCTTCATCACATGCATCACGTCGATCGAAGAGCGGACCTCTAGGTCTTTCCAGTAGGGTAGGTCCCAAAATATAGATTTCTTCTTCCACATGGGTGTGTGTCCCCCAGCGTCACTCGGAACAGCTAGTCCGCCGGGACCCTTTCCAAAGATTACGTGTAAATCATTGACCATAGCAAGTACTTGATCACCGGTACGCATAGCGGGCTTCTTCCGGTGATCTGCCTCGCCTTTGAAATGCTTGCCTTTCTTTCGACATTGATGGTTGGTCGGAAGAAATCGACGATGGCCCAGGTACACATTCTTCCTGCAGCTTGCCAGGTATATACTATCAGTGTCAAGTAAACAGTGCGTGCATGCGTGGTATCCCTTATTTGTCTGTCCTGAAAGGTTACTGAGAGCGGGCCAATCATTGATGGTCACGAACATCAACGCCTTTAGGTTAAATTCCTCCTGTTTGTGCTCATCCCACGTACATACACCGTTTCCATTCCACAACTCTAAAAGTTCTTCAACTAATGGCCTTAGGTACACATCAATGTCATTGCCGGGTTGCTTAGGGCCTTGGATGAGAACTGGCATCATAATGAACTTCCGCTTCATGCACATCCAAGGAGGAAGATTATACATACATAGAGTCACGGGCCAGGTGCTGTGATTGCTGCTCTGCTCCCCGAAAGGATTAATGCCATCCGCGCTTAAAGCAAACCATACGTTCCTTGGCTCACTTGCAAACTCATCCCAGTACTTTCTCTCGATTTTTCTCCACTGCGACCCGTCAGCGGGTGCTCTCAACTTCCCGTCTTTCTTACGGTCCTCACTGTGCCATCGCATGAACTTGGCATGCTCTCCGTTTCTGAACAGACGTTTCAACCGTGGTATTATAGGAGCATACCACATCACCTTCGCAGGAACCCTCTTCCTGGGGGACTCGCCATCAACATCACCAGGGTCATCTCGTCTGATCTTATACCGTAATGCACCGCATACCGGGCATGCATTCAGATCCTTGTACGCACCGCGGTAGAGGATGCAGTCATTAGGGCATGCATGTATCTTCTGCACCTCCAATCCTAGAGGGCATACGACCTTCTTTGCTGCGTATGTACTGTCGGGAAATTCGTTATCCTTTGGAAGCTTCTTCTTCAATATTTTAAGTAGCTTCTCAAATCCTTTGTCAGGCACAACATTCTCTGTCTTCCACTGCAGCAATTCCAGTACGGTACCCAGCTTTGTGTTGCCATCTTCGCAATTGGGGTACAACCCTTTTTTGTGGTCCTCTAGCATGCGATCGAACTTCAGCTTCTCCTTTTGACTTTCGCGTTGCGTCCTTGCATCGACAATGACCCGGCGGAGATCATCATCATCGGGCACATCGTCTGGTTCCTCTTGATCTTCAGCAGCTTCGCCCGTTGCAGCATCATCGTGCACATCGTCTGGTTCCTCTTGATCTTCAGGAGCATCACCGTATTCAGGGGGCACATAGTTGTCATTGTACTCTTCTTCTTCGCCATCTTCCATCATAACCCCTATTTCTTCGTGCCCCGTCCAAACATTATAGTGTGGCATGAAACCCTTGTAAAGCAGGTGGGTGTGGAGGATTTTCCGGTCAGAGTAAGACTTCGTATTCCCACATACAGGGCATGGATAACACATAAAACCATTCTGCTTGTTTGCCTCAGCCACTTCGAGAAAATCATGCACGCCCTTAATGTACTCGGAGGTGTGTCTTGAACCGTACATCCATTGCCGGTTCATCTGCGTGCATTATATAATTAAGTGACCAAATTAATAGAAGTTCATCATCACATTAAAATCAAAGTACATACATAGTTCTCATCTAACAACATAAAACTCTGCAGAGCATCTAAATTAATTAAACCATACACTGAAACTATGTAAAACATTTCAATGCGAAAACAAATGCGATCATAATCGCAACCAATGTAACAACTGATCCAACGGCATAATGATACCAAGCCTCGGTATGAATGGCATATTTTCTAATCTTTCTAATCTTCAAGCGCATTGCATCCATCTTGATCTTGTGATCATCGACGACATCCGCAACATGCAACTCCAATATCATCTTCTCCTCCTCAATTTTTCTAATTTTTTCCTTCAATAAATTGTTTTCTTCTTCAACTAAATTTAACCTCTCGACAATAGGGTCGGTTGGAATTTCCGGTTCAACAACCTCCTAGATAAATAAAATCTATGTCATGTTGGTCGGCATAATTGTCATAAACAATAAATGAACCAATAGTTACGAAAAGATAATATATACCACATCTGAATCATAGACAGGACGAGGGCCGACGGGGGCGGATACCAAAACCATCGCACTATATAAGATGCAATAATAAAAGTAAGAAAATTATACAAGTATCTATATAAACATACAAGTAAGAGTTTTTTTTCCTTTCAGAAAGAAGATAAGAACAAGAGGCTCACCACGGTGGTGCCGGCGACGAGATCGGCGCGGGCGATCGACGGCGGTGAAGACGGGGACGGAACGTGACGGACCGCTAAACCTAGACAAATATTGAGAAAAATGGAGCTTGAAGGTGGAGCTTGGAGAGGAGAAAGCTTAAGTAGTGTGGCTCAGGCATTCCATCGAACACCTCGTGTGCATAGGAGGTGAGCTAGAGCAACACAAAGCTCTCTCCTCGCCGGCCACGAAAAACAGAGCAGTGAGAGTGCTCTGCTCGCGGGGTATATATAGGCAATTAATTGGTCCCGGTTCGTGGCATGAACCGGGACTAAAGGGAAGCCTTTGGTCCCGGTTCATTCCCCCAACTGGGATCAATGGTGGTGGGCCAGGAGCAAGGCACATTGGTCCCGGTTCGTCCCGCCAACCGGGACCAAAAGGTCCAGACGAACCGGGACCAATGGCCCACGTGGCCCGGCCGGCCCCCGGGGCTCAAAAACCGGGTCCAATGCCCCCATTGGTCCCGGTTCTGGATTGAACCGGGACTAATGGGCTGGACCGGCCTGGACCATTGCCCCCCTTTCTACTAGTGGAGCTCCTCCGACTCTCCGGCTCGAGGTGGGTTCGGAGCAGACCATCGTCGTGAGCGAGCTCCTATGGGTCTGACTGCCAGCATGGGGAAAGATCGGGGACAAGATAGATATGGGAAAGGCTAACAGTCAGTCCTTTTTTAGGATAAAAATAACTCGATCGGTTCTGGGTGGGCTGAATCGAGGGAGAGGTCTGTAGCGGTGGTGAGCCTCTAGTCCGTCCTTGTGGCTGGTAACTGACCGATGACGTGGCCCTTATCATGCAAGTCTACTTTGGTCAACCTGTGCTCCGTCGTCCCTCCTGTAAGCCGGTAGCGAAACAATGACGTGGATGATGTGCTATGTGGATAGGCTACATGTCAAAAAAAATAACATATGAAAATGATCTATTTAGGTATTATAGATGAGTGGCCATACTATTTAACGTGCACAAGGGCTGTGAAGCAAAGCGAGAGGCAGGGCAATATGCGCGGTGGCTCACGTAAAACAGCGAGCTTCTAGCAAATCACAACTGCGGTAAGAGAAGGACCGGACAGCCCACCAGGCCGAGGCCGAGTTCGGATGTGCTAGCCGGCCCTTTGCCGCACCGGGCAGGGCAACCGCCATTACACTTCTTATCCCACGTCAGCCGTCCAGGCCTCGTGACGGGCAGACAACCTCCTTCATATACGGGCTGGGAAGCCCACTCAGTGCCCGGTCAGGACGACGCACGCAGGCGCGTCCCAGAGCACGGGAGGGCACACGCGTGCGTGGTCAAAATCCCCACATGACGCTAGCCCTGACAACGCCTGCAGTCCACTTGTCATGCACCCCACTTGTTCATTAGTTAACGAGCGCTTTTTTGGGAGCCTCGCAATAATCAGCGTCACTTGGCGCGCTATCAGTCAGTCCCCACGTTTCGCGCACTAGGCGCTCCCTTCAAATTTTATTTTTTATTTTTATTTTTTCGCACGTGTTTTCGGCTATTCAAATGGTTTTTTAATTTTTTTCGACGTTTTGGTTTTCAACGGTCTTCCTTAGCTTTTAGACAAAAAAATAAAAAAAAATCATGAAAAAACGAGTTTTCTTTTTTTTCCCCTTTCGTGAGAGTCACGGTTTCCTTCTGCAAGAGGCACGGTTTTGCTTTCGTGAGAGTCACGGCCATGCCTCTCGGAAACGGAAAAAAATGTGTTTTTTATTTTTTTTTCCTTTCGCGAGAGTCACGGTTTTGTTTTCGCGAGAGGCACCGGTGTGCTTTCATAAGAGTCATGGTCGTGCCTCCTCGGAAATGGAAAAAAACGCGTTTTCTTTTTTTTCTTTCGCGAGAGTCGCGGTTTTGCTTCCGCGAGAGGCACGGGTGTGCTTTCGCGAGAGTCATGGTCGTGCCTCCTCGGAAACCGAAAAAATGTGTTTTATTTTTATTTTC
>NC_041386.1:651269025-651270746 GCF_002162155.2 Triticum dicoccoides
AAAAATATGCGTTTTCTCTTTTTTTTTCCTTTCACGAGAGTCACGGTTTTGCTTTCCGCGAGAGGCAGGGGTGTGCTTTCGTGAGAGTCATGGCCGTGCCTCCTCGGAAATAAAAAAAAACATGTTTTCTCTTTTCTTCCTTTCGCTAGAGTCACAGTTTTGCTTCCACGAGAGGCATGGGTGGGCTTTCGAGAGAGTCATGACCGTGCCTCCTCGGAAACAAAAAAATGAGTTTTCTTTTTATTTTCTTTCGCGAGAGTCACGATTTTGCTTCGCGAGAGGCATGGTTGTGATTTCGTGAGAGGCACGGGCGTGCCTCTTTTGTAAAGGGAAAACCCGTGCTCCCGATTCAGTTTTTTGTCCGGTTTTTCTGGCTAGTGTTTTTCGTGAAAAAAAGTTCGTCAAAACCTATGAACGTAGGATCTATTTTTGAGGATCTCGGCGCAAGGAATCCAATGGTGAAAGCGGTTTGAGATTTGGACGCACGATTTGAGAGATAAAACGTTTTGAATAAACGAATCTATGAAAAAGGGAAAACTGTTGCGGTAAGTGACGCACTGCATGTGCGACACTTTTCGCAAACTAGAGAGTTGAAGTGATCTTTGCAACGAGTACTCCTCAACTAGTGATTTCGCGCGGGTGACCCGGCTGCGCCTTCGGGCAAATTGGATGACACGAAGAGTGTCAAAAGACCCCATGACACAACACTAAAGAACGGACGACATGAAGGGCACGCAAAGAGTGTCAAAAGGCGCTGCCACACAACACTAAAAAACGGACGGCGTGAAGGGCACTTTCACCGTCTCGCCAATACCATGCAACGGCGTCTTGCTTTGCTTGACCCAGGTACCTATCTTCTTCGCCACGACTCTTGTCTAGCAACCGCGTTTTTCCAACTCTAAGCAGAAAGCTCTCCTTTTTAACGCAAGTTGATCATTAATTAAGTTATCACAAGCTTTTATAAGCCGCCCAAATCGACTCAAGCCTTCGTCCAGTAGGTAAGCCGTCCTCCTTCCACCTCTTCATTCATCCATCGAGAACTCACAAGCAACGTCGATCGACACTTGATCTAGATCGATCATGGAGGTGGTGAGCGTGATCGCCCACGTGGTGCAGGAGATAGTGAAGGCGGCTGCAACGGCCCGGGAGAACAGTGAGAGGTGCCTTGACCTTGCCAACCGCGCGAGCGCCATCAGCGACATCCTCCTCCTCGACTCCTCCACTGCGAGCACGAGCAGCAGCGCCAGCAGCTACACGGCGAGGCTGAGAACGCCCCCGCTGGAGATGCTGAAGGATGCGCTCCAAGAAGCGCTCGAGCTTGTCGAGTCCCAGCAGCCAGGCGGCTTCGGCGCGGAGCTCATGAAGCTGCTGACAAGCGGCCCGACGGCCGCCAGGTTCCAGAAGGTCGAGGATAAGATCGCCGCCTGGATCGGCATCGTCGGCCTGGCGGAGCAGTTCGCCGCTAGCTATCGTGCCCGCGACGTCAACACCGGCTCGACACCCTCCCTTGCCCTGGAGCATCACCACCAGAGCTTGAAGCCTGCGACGTCGCTGTTGCAGGAGCACCAAAGCTTGCCGCAACGCCCGAGCTTACTGCTGGCATCGTTGCAGCAGAACCAGCCTGCGACGTCCTTATTGCAGGAGCACCAAAGCTTGCCGCAACGCCCGAGCTTACAGCTGGCATCGTTGCAGCAGAACCAGAGCTTGAAGCCTGCGACATC
>NC_041386.1:651271245-651280915 GCF_002162155.2 Triticum dicoccoides
CGTTGCAGCAGAACCAGAGCTTGAAGCCTGCGACGTCGCTGTTGCAGGAGCACCAAAACTTGCCGCAACGCCCGAGCTTACTGCTGGCATCGTTGCAACAGAACAAGAGCTTGAAGCCTGCGATGTCGCTGTTGCAGGAGCACCAAAGCTTGCCGCAACGACCGAGCTTATTGCTAGCATCGTTGAAGCAGAATCAGAGCTTGAAACCTGCGACGTCGCTGTTGCAGGAGCACCAAAGCTTGCCGCAACGCCCGAGCTTACTGCTGGCATCATTGCAGCAGAACCAGAGCTTCCAGACCGAGGAGTCGCCGTCCCAGCACCGACGGAGCTCACAGTCCACGACGCCGCCATCGTTACAGCAGCACTAGAGCTTGCAGTCCGCGACGTCACTCTTGCAGGAGCACCAAAGCTTGCCGCAACGCCCGAGCTTACTGTTGGCACCGTCACAGCAGAACCAGAGCTTCCAGTCCAAGGAGTCATCGTCCGAGCAGCAACGGAGCTCGCAGTCCACGATGCTGCCGTTACAACACCATCAGGACTTGCGGCAACATCAGCAGCAGCTGAGGCTCCAGTTGAGGGAGGAGTTTTCGCAGCAGGAACAGAACTCGCAGTCCGCGGTGCATCGCCGCAGCAGCGCCGGTGCTTGAGGCGGCAACACCCAGATTCTCAGCCCGCGAACTTACATCAGCACCAGAGTTCGCAGCCCGCACTATCACCGCAGCAGCAGCACAAGAGCTCTCAGCCAGCGATGTCGCTGTCTCAGCGGCACCAGAGCTTGCAGAGCTCGCAGTATGTGCTACCACCGTCGCGGCATCACCACGTCGATAAGCGGGGCCAATAGCTCCTGTGCGACGTGTTTGATGTGAATTTGCTTGAGTGCGACGTTGTTCGAGCGAATGGCTGTGGTGCGACACATTTAAGCAGGTAAATAGCCCAGGGCCACATGGGGTGTTAAATGTGGTTAAATTGGTCGTCAACCAAGCCCGTTTATGTTAGGACATGTGGGTCCAACTTAATTGCTCCTCAAAACAGCTGATCGTGCCCTGCCGCCCGACCGTGCCGGACCCGCCACTCTGCCCCCTCCCCCCTTCTTCTCCGGTGGCGGCGGATCTTGCGTTCTCAACGGCGGCGGCGGAGCCCTCGTTCTCAACGGCGGCGGAGCCTTCGTCCTCAAAAAATGGTGAGTGAAAACCCTAGTCCCCCTCCCGTTCCTCTCTCGGCCCCGTAGATCTCAGCTCGTTTCCTCTGTTTTCGCTTGTTGAATCGATAGGTTGTGAGGGGAGCCCGTGGGCATACTGAGATGGAGCCCCCAGATTCAACTTCGAATAGGTAATGCTCCTCTCTCTGATCCAATTTTGCATGCAATTAGGGCATAGTCTGCTCTTTCTCACGGGCTCACACTGTCCGCCACTGACAGAGGGGATGCTGCCGCTCGGACCTTCGAATTGACGGTCAATTTCTTTCCATCAAAGGCAAAATTAGTTGATGGTAGCATTCAGAACATTGAGAGAGACACAATTGTTAAATGGGAGGTTGAGTTTACAGAGATTGATCCACAAGTTCTACAGAACATGGGAGAGAAGGCAGTGAAGAAATGGGTGGAAGAAATTGGGGAGAATGTTGTTTGGGGTCTAGAGCAAGAAGTATCACTGTTGCAGTTTGATGATTGGAAAGGAGAGTATGTGAGAATGGAAGATGGTGAACAGATTGTTGATGAAATCGATCGGCAAAACGGCTGGACAAGCAAACGAGCTAATTTTTTTGCTGAGCTGGTTGATCTGAATATTTTTTCGAAGGTTGGATATGTGCCATCACAATTGGCTGCGCAGATGGTAGATGATGATTGGGCTACACAGAGGCCATTGATTCCCATGTGTACTAAACTTACAGTAATAGCCGAAGAGGGACAGGTGACTGGAATTGAAACTGAAACTGCAGCAACTGTTGATTGGAATGTAGTTGAATTAGATGAGCCTACTGATTTGGTCATTGCACCAATGCCTGACATTGAGATGGCCAAACTTTTTGGCATTCCAGTCGATGACAGAGATAAGCAGGAGAGGGGAGAATCTAGTTTGCCTGCTAATGTTGATGAAGATGTAGATGGACAATTGATGGAACAAGCTGCAGATGAAGTAGATGATGCACATGATGATGAGCTGGTGCATGTGTATGACAAAGAAAACCCTGTCATTGAAGTAGGCAAGTTCTTCCCAAGCATGAAGGAGTTTAGGATGTGTTTCAAGACTTATGCAGTGAAACATGAGTTTGATGCCAAGACTGTTTGGACTGATAGAAAGAAGTTTTATGCGAGGTGCAGAGGATTTGATGGTAGTGTCAAGCCTTGCAAGTGGTACATATCTGCTAGACTGCAACCTGATGGAAGTACTGTCAGGGTTAACCAAATCCCCAATCAACATACTTGTATTACAAGTTCACAGAGAGTATCAACCATGACATCACAACTTTGGGTTGCAGAAAAGATCACCCCAATTTTATCCAAAACACCAAACACTACTGCCAAGAAACTCAAAGTAGACTTGGAAAAGATGTACCCCATTAAAATGAAATATACCACAGTGTGGAAGGCAAAACAAAGGACAATGAAAAACTTATATGGTGATTGGGCAAATACATTTAGGATGCTTTACAACTTCAAAGCAGAGGTGGAAAAGAGGTCACCTGGTAGTGTTGTGGAGATAGATACAGAGGTATCAGCCAAAGGTGAAGTCAAGTTCTCCAAGTTTTTTATGGCTTTGAAGCCTTGCATAGATGGCTTCAAAGCAGGGTGCCGTCCATATTTGAGCATAGACTCATCATTTTTGACAGGCAAGTGGAATGGTCAGTTGGCAGCATGCAATGCTCTAGATGGACACAACTGGATGTTTCCTATTGCTGTTGGCTTGTTTCAGTCAGAAACAGAGGCTTCATGGACATGGTTCATGATCCAGTTGAAAAGATGCCTAGGGCCAGTGTCACCTTTGGCTATACACACAGATGCATGTAAGGGGCTTGAAAATTCAGTGAAAAGTGTTTTCCCACATGCTGAGCAGAGGGAGTGCTTCGGTCATTTGTGGATGAATTTGATCAAAAAATTTAGAGGAGAAGAATTTGGGCGCATGTGGCCAGCAGCAAGATCTTACACTAGACAGACACACAAATATCATCTTGATAAGATAATGGCAGCATGTGATGAGTTTGGTCCATGGCTGAACACCTACCATTCTTTGTTATGGTACAGGTCAGCATTCAACACTGCCATCAAGTGTGACCACATCAACAACAATTTGGCAGAGAGTTTCAACAATAAGGTGAAGGAGTTAAAAGATTTGCCTGTGCATGACATGGTTGACCAAATTAGGATCATGCTCATGCGGTTGTGGGAATTGAGAAGAAGGATAGGTGATTGTCTGCAAGGTGATAAGCTTCCAGCAGTGGTACAACAGGTGGTCAATAGGAGCAGAAGTCTTTCACATTTGTTTGTTGAAAAATCTTCACCTTGGGGTGCTGAAGTTAGAGATAACAAAACTGGAAGGAGACATGTTGTTAACACTGAATTGCATGATTGCACTTGCCGCGAGTGGCAACACACTGGTAAACCATGTGAGCATGCCATTCTTTTCTTAGCATCCCAACCGAAGATAAACATGCACCCATATCTGCATGAATATTATTCGGTAGCAAGATTCAAAGCTGCATATGCTACTCCAATTCCAGCACTTACAGATCCGTCTCAGTGGCCTGAAGTGGACATTGAATTTTCCATGTGTTCTCCCTTGACGAAAAGAAAGGCTGGCAGGCCTAAACAGAGTAGATTCAAGGCATGGTTTGAGAAAGGTGGGAGTAGTAAGAAGGGAAAGAAAGATGAAAAGCCAAAAAGGGCCCAAAAAGGTAACAAAAATAGATGCAAGTTGTGCCAGGAACTTGGGCACAGAGTGGGATCTATCAAATGCCGTTACACTCCTGATAAGCCAAAGTATGTTCTTGTTTATTTGTCTGTGTTTTGATTTGGTGCTTTTTTCCAATTAGTATATCTATAACATTTTCTGCATAGGAGGAAGCGAGCAAGTCAGCCCCTTGTTGTTGAACAGTGTTGGCCAACCAAAAAAGCAAGAGTCAATGGCGGTAGAAAGAAGAGAAGTGTGCCTGAGCCTGAGCAGACTAAAGAAAATCCTGCTGCAGTCAACATTCAGACTGAAGAAAACTGATGTGGAGGTGCACACCGAAGAAACTGAATTTGAGCATGTCGAGGTTCAGACTGAAGAAACTGAACCTGAGCGTGTCGAGGTTCAGACTGAAGAAACCCATGTTGAGGTACACACCAAAGAAACTGAAACTGTTGTCAACATTGAGACTGAAGACACTGATCACGAGGGTATTGGCGAGGTGTTGAAAAGACCAGTGAAGAAAACCAAGATGATCAGTGAACTTGTGTGTGTAGTAGAACCAAAAATAAGAAGGGCTAAGGCGAAGAAGGCCACACGACGTGGTAGGAAGAAGTAGAACAGAGAATAGTTTGAAAATTTGGGACATGTAATAATATTTGTAACTTGGTGCGACTGGTAGTCACTATGTATCCCCATATTTCTATTCGAACTTGTTTGTCTAAACCAGCCAAATAAAATTCAAATTTAAATTTAAATTTGGGCTATTGATGTTTTAGTGCTATCTAAAGTACCTCAACTGAAATATGTTTGCTTGCTGATCATTCCGAGCCCTTTTGGTAAGTTGAACTCATAGTCATGAAAAGTGTGTTTCAAATGACCTCCAAAGGTAGGGTAAACGGCCTCATATTTAAGCAAGTTTTTTTGGCACCTTGTCTAAACCAGCCAAATAATTTTTCTACACATCTATTCTACCTATATAGTGTAAATCTAAAGTCTCACTATTTATTGAATTAATATTCTATTTTTCTTTTCTTTTTGAAAAAACAAGGTTTAATAGAAAATTATATATAAAACAAGTTTAAAACATGAAAATGAGAAAAGTAAGTTCAGATCTTTCTTAGTCAATCCAAAATGAAGTTTTGGTGAGGTTTTCACACTTTTCATTTTCAAAACTCCACCTACTCTCGGGTGCCCACTACTCTCTCCCTTCAACTCCATACTACATTGTTTGAGGAATAACAATTTTGTGAAGGATTTTTCGTAAAAATGTATGTAAACCATATTTATATTTTTTTCTCGTTACTATACGACATAATAAGACTATGTGCGCAAGTTTTATATTTTTTTGATTTTTTTTGAATTAGTTATGCTCAACCCTAATCAGTCAAAACCTCTCAAAACCCCTCAAAACCCCTCTCAAAACCCCTCAAAACCCCGCACACTACCTGGTCGTCGATCGTTGTGCGTGGACGGTTGAGATCAGGCGCTAGGGTTAGCTACAGTGCGCAGCGATCCGCATGAGACGCGCTGATTGGTTGACGCGGTGGGGTTTGGATCAGCCTCTCTCGTTGGAGCATCAGGACCGTTCATTTGAATCCAACGGCAAGAGTTGACGCGGTGCATGGACCAAGCCTACGGAGTGCCCTTTCCATCGTTGCATGCGTGCCCGTGCCTACCCGCAGCATGCATGCCCACCCGCAGGACTGCGCCCGTGCGTTGCATGCATGCCTCGACGTAGCCCTGCTCCGCCACCCCTATCAACGTAGTAACCTGTCGCATGCCTACCATTAGAACCGATGCAGCGTCGCATCAAAGCATGCACCCGGTCACAATGCAGCAGCCCGATGAAGACAACCAAAAAGCCAACGCTGCATGGCGTGGTGTGCACGCTGTGCATGGCGTGCTCCTCTTTGACGACGCAATACTGGCATGGTATCGATGTGGGTATCGATGCAGTTCAAATGGCGTGCTGCCCGTTACAAGATGGGCAAAAGAAGGCGTACATTATTGTCACGTCTCCCATCGACCGAACCTTGCCCTCTAGCCAGGCCCTAGCAAGATGAGCAAATTAATGGGCAACGGCATGCATGCACGGGCGGCACACGCAGAGAACCCGGGGAAGGCGTGTCCCCTTGACCCACGACGGCACAGACGCGTGCGTGAGCCCGTCCCCCTTGACCCACGACCGGTGGCACAGAAGCGTAGCAGTCCGTTTCCCACGGCCACGCTCGTGTACATGCTTTCATGGGGCGCCACCAAACGCCGCCCGCCCATTAATTCTAGGGTTTCGACGGGGTGAAACGACGTCGCACTTGGGCTATTTAAGCCGGGCACTATCGTCCTCTCCCTCCTCATCCATCATACCCCATCCTCTGCCTCCTCTGCCCTTCTTCTTCATTCTTCTCCATCAAACCCGACCGAGCACTCGAGCCACCCCGCCACCATGCAGTACACCGCCCCCACCTACCGCTTCCCCCCAACCGTGCCGGAAAGGCTCTACCCGGCCGGAGTGTATGTAGAGAGAACCCTTAGGGTTTGGGCGATCTCGAGATGGAGGGGCGCAAGGGAGTTAACGGAGTTCTTCCTTGCGGCCGGCTTCCGCCACCTCCCCCGCGGCTCTCCTCGGATGTACCATGTTGAGGAGGTCAACCACAACGGCGTTGTGGTTGGGCTCCTCGCCACGTTCACTAACCCTTTCGATGCTTTCCATCTCCTCGGGCGAGCGTATTGGGTTGGTTGTGAGTTCATAGCTTTCACCACCTACAATATCTTCACCGACTTCCAGAGCATCTTCCCCAACAACGGCATTATGCACACGCTCCCGTACCCCATCAACAACGGGGAGGAGTGAAGGACGGCGCCCGGAGGAGCGAGGTGGCGTTGTTCCCCGGGAGAAGGAGAAGAAGAGCCCGAAGAAGAACCCGCGTTTGGTGCCCCCCGATCTATCTAGCTTATCGTATTAGTTTTTTTAAGTTGTATTAGTATTTTAAGTTGTAAGGCTATCATGGAGTTGTAAGGTTATCGTGGAACTATGGGTTGCAATAGTTATGCTACTATATATATTGTGTGTTTCGTGCTATTATTTGAAGATTGCTATGGGTTGTTCTTGCTTATTATTTGTGTATTGCTATGGGTTGCTACGAGCCCGGGTTGCTACACCTCAATCTCACCACACACACACCATCTTCAAAATATTGGCCAAACCATGGACATGCAACTAGGAGCCCCATGCAAACCCACTATGGACATGCCACTAGGAAATGCAAACTAATTTACTTCATGCAACTCATTTAGTTCATGGAACCGTAGACTTGCATAAAAACAATTAACATTTGGTTTTATTGCATCAAAAAATGATCCATCACAAAATTTAGTGCAAGAAAAAGGCCAAAGTAAAAATAAGTAACATTTTATTTGCCGAAGTTAGAGGTGGGCTGGTGCCGCTACGCAGGTGGGCTGGTGCCCCTACGCGGGCGGGCTGGTCTCTATTTTGGGCATGGTTATTTTCTCAGGGTCCATTTTCTCACGGCCCAACATCTATTCGGCAGCCCAGTTTTGTTTTTTTTACTAGAAACTGAATTTGGGTGTGTACTCTGTTAACTGAAGAACAAAAATAGAGGAAACAGAGCATCAACACTGAATATGGCCCCTGAGAATATCATTACAATAATTCAAGCAAGTTTTGCTTCACACGAATTCAAGTTCATCTAACAAATGATCCCTGGCTAACTCAAACTACTGGGCACCCCTGAAACTAGCTGACTAACTAACTGAAACTATAACAAATTCTAGCGATTGATGAACATCAAGTAAAATAAACCCATAGCAATGACACAACCATAAAATGCTCCCTCCATCATATTTGCTTGTTGCTTCAAATCGATCAGATGCTTTAGTTGCTTGCCGATTTTCTTCAATTCACACTTCAGTTCTGCACTGTGCATCATCGGATCGGCTCTGTCCGCCAAATTGGGGGCTTGTTCCACGGCAAGCCGCCCCCCAAAATTGAGCTCTTGGGTTGGGGTTGATCCCTCCAATTTCAACCTTTCAACATATTCATCGAGCCACTCAAAATGCCCACATTTCTTCAGAACCTGAAAACAGGGGGCCGGCGGCGCATGAATCCTAGATCCACCACCCAGATCCACCGCCCTAATTCGAGGGAAAAAGAAAGAAATCGGGAGAAATTAGACCATAGAATTGGTCAAGAACACAGATCTAACCTGCCCCGGCTGTGGCTTGCTCAAACATTTCACAAACTCGCGCCCACGGTTGCCATTTTCTTCCCTCACACAAGTCAAACGCTTGAGAGGCTCCATGCGTGGGCAATCGGGGCATCTTGTCAACGGCAGTGGACCATACTGCGTCCATGGTTGGCAGGTGGCTGAAGTCGAGCTAGACATCACTCGCCGGCGACGCGCTTCGTTGCCGGAGTAGAGGAAGAAGAAGGTGGGAAAGGAAAGGGGCAGGGTAAGCAATGGAGGTGGGCGGGCTGGCTCGGGTCGGGGCACGCTGATGAGCACGGGCATGCTTGTGTGGATAAGTTGTGGGTCCCACCCGCATGCGAGTAACTGGTGGGTCCCGCGTGTCATAACTCAAATCGCTAACCCTCGTGTTTTTCATTTCACGGTTAAACAGAGCCATGTCGCATTGGAGCTATTTACACGCTCAAGTGTGTCGCATCACAGCCATTCACTCGAACAACGTCGCACTCAAGCAAATTCACATCAAAAACGTCGCACAGGAGCTATTGGCCCTCGATAAGCGATCCGGCTTGTGGCGATGTATCGAAGGTACAGTACAGTAGTATAGCTGGCCATGGACGATCCATGATGTCCGGTCCTGGAACTGATTCCCCATAGAAACGTGTAATTGTCTGATGTTCGCTGACTAATAAGGCCGGTGATAGCTTGCCTGTGATGTTTCCTTTGGTTTTCATTTCGATCGAAATGTGCACACGATGATTACTATGTAGCCTTTGATGCATACTCTGGACTGTGTAGACTGACTCACGTAGTTCTTGTAGATAACCAAGCGATTTAATCACGAATTCGCGGTACGATTGGTGAATTTTCTTTTTGGGAGAGAACAACCGGAGAGTATTGGGACTGGGAAGAGCAAAAGGAAGGGGATTTTTAAATTTTTTTGCCGATTTTATTTAAGTAATAGCAATATCCTTTACAATCTTTGCAGCCATGGCCATCTCGACCGTAGTGCTTTGTTGAGCCAATGTAGGTTTGGAATGCCAAGGCCACCTACCCACTTTGGCGTACACACCAAGTCCCATGCCACTGCGCAGTTTCCACCGTCCGACTCTTGTTTTCCACACCACAAGAATCCACGACAGATTTTGACAAGGGCCGTTAGCGTCTTCGGTGGCAAATCCAGTGCAAACATCGAGTGGATTGGGATGGAACATAACACGGATGTAATTAGGATGAGCCGTCCACTCTTGGGCATCATGCACTAGTGCAGAACCGGGCAATAGCACCGGTTCGTAAGGCCCTTTAGTGCCGGTAACCGGCACTAAAGTGTGGGCACTAAAGCCCCCCCTCCCTTTAGTACCGATTCAGCACGAACCGGTGCTAAAGGGCAACCACGTGGCACGAGCCAGCTCCGGGGGCCTGGAGCCCTTTAGTACCGGTTGGTAAGACCAACCGGTACTATAAGGTTTGGTTTTTTTTTTAGTTTTATGATTTCTTTTTCATTTAATTTTGTGTTTCCATTTTAATTCTTTTTCGTTTGCTAGTATTTTACGATACTACACATTGTACACGTTATGC
>NC_041386.1:651281271-651298827 GCF_002162155.2 Triticum dicoccoides
ATATATCATCAATGTCTCACAAACCACCATATTAATTAATTCACACATACACACGTGTATAGCTATATACAATTTCTCCTACATATGCATGTTGCCTCCGAAGCCAGTGGCATTAGCCTAATTGGTGCCTTCGGAGCACGATGACAATTGGAAGTGGTTTTCATGGGGGCGGTAGCGGGTAATAGTATTCTCCCTTCGGATTTATGACCTGGTCGAGCAAAAATCCCGCTATTTCCTCTTGAAGTGCTTCTACGCGCTCCGCTTCTAGGAGCTTCTCCCGCACCTCTTTGAACTGTTAAGAAGGAGATCAATATGCATGTGTATTAGTTGTGTGACTAGATATCGATAATGGTGTAAAAATTGTGAATAGTGTTCTGACAAGCGTACCCATTCCTCTCTTTGAGATCTGCTCCTTTCGGACGCCATCGTGCGAATGTTCTTGCAAACGCAGAATGCACATAGATCAGTCCCCCGCGCCTGCTTCAGGGCCTTTATGAGAATGGAATTTGATCAGATAATAATTAATCAAGCATGATAATTAAAGAGATGACAGCTAGCTAGCTAGCTAGTACTACTTAATTACTTACCTTGGATCGAAACCATTTAAGCTTTGTTTTCCATTCGCCTTCCGTGACGCTGATGAACCTTGCCCAAGCCCCGCCCGTCGACAAAGAAAATAAATAAAGGGATTATTAAATAGTTCATATCATGAAATGACGAACTAAATAGGCTGAGATATATAGTTAATAATGATTGAAATTACCTGTTGACTATCCCAAACAAGATGTTATAGTCAGTATTTGCTTTGAGTAGTGAGTCCAGTATTTCAACTGTTCCGGCGTCAACTTTAATTATACACAAGATCTAGTGAAATCTGCATGCACACACGTTTGCATGTCTTAATTAAGCGGGCATATGTAAGCAAAAACATGTAGCTAGCTAGTAGGCAAAAATAGAGAATTTGTAGTACAAGACAGTGTGACTCACTGGAAGGTGTAAGGAAGTAGTATATCTTCATTGTATTTGAGGCGCTTCAAGAACTCTAGCATGTTGTCCTCTACGTCCTTTTCATGATGTGGATTTATTAGCCATGTGTATTCATTAACGGTGTTTGGGTCAATGAACCCAATGCCAAAGCGTCCACCTTTTCTCATTTCATACATCTTCATCCTGCATAATACCACAGAAAAGAATATAGTGAGGATAATTACAGGTAATGATTGATCAAAAGGATCACTACAGCTAGCTTGAGACTTAAATTACAGAACGAAATCACTTACAGACAATAGCAACTGACAATAGATTTGTCGAGTGCGTCTTGATTGTATAACTGAAACAGTTCAGAATACTCAACGGACAGAGCTTTCTCATGGAAGTAATGCTCCTCCTTGACATTCACCATGAGGGACAATCGATCTGAAATCTTGGTAATGTTCATGTACCATTGATGCAATTCATACATTCTCGTTGGGAGGTTCTTGACCTTGTCTGGCTCGACCAAAGGTTGGCCCCGGACATATTTCCGTTATTTCATCCTCTGTAAGCACAGGCATGGGCTCGATCTCGAGGAGTTGTCCAACAGTGATGTTGAGAACTTCAGCCTGCATTATATGGTCCTTGGTTATTACCACATTGCCCACCTCGGAAACGTAAACTGTTTGCCCACAATAATATTGGGCGCGCGTACTGTCATGTGTTGTTGGCACAACAAGCGAGAGGATCGATTGGCGCCGCCTGTTCTCCCAGCTGGGGAATGGTTTTCCCGCATTTTTGACAGCTGCTTGTTGTTTGCTCGATCCCGAGCTCGCCTTCTTACGTAGACGTGCTCGATTTAACTTCCTGATGTGGCGCTCATAGTCTGTGTCAACAGGCTTGGGAGCTGGTGGTTGAGCCATACGAATGAAGTGGTCAATCGTTTCCTCAGGCACTTTCTCCCTTGGCGGCCGTGGCGGTTTCGGTGCAAAATGGGCTTCCACCTCGGCCTTCGATATGGCTGCGTTTTCCTCCTCGGACTTGTCATAAAGCCTCTGCGGAAGAGGCATGAGGCTTGGACCATATTTATTTCGCTTGCCTCCGCCTGTACTTCCTGTACTACCTCGACTCGTACCGCTACGCACCATAGCTGCGGGGTGTCTCTTCTGCGATTGCTGAGGCGGCGGAGACGGCTGACGTGGCTGAGTTGGATGAGGAGGAGTGGCCTGAAGCTGTGCCGGACTTGGAGGAGGAGTGGCCTGAGGTTGTGCCGGACTTGGAGGAGGAGTGGACGTCTGACGCTGTGGCGGACTTGGAGGAGGAGGAGTGGCCTGACACTTTGCTGGACTTGGAGGAGGAGTGGCCTGACACTTTGCCGGACTTGGTGGACTTGCAGGAGCGGGAGTCTGCTGACTCGGTGGCGGACTTTGACGAGGAGTCGGCTGACGCGGTGTCGGTGGCCTTCGAAAGATGATGCAATCCTTTTTCCATAGGATGATACGATGTTTGGCCTCTCCGAGAAAGTGCTCGTCGTCACCTCCAGGAATGTCAAGATGTAGCTCCGAATATGGGTCCACCACCTCATCAACCAAGACACGAGCATAGCCTGCCGGAATCGGGTTGCAATGGAAGGTTGCCTTGGGGGGATTTGTAAAAGCAATGGCGTCCGCCACCTTCATGGATATGTTCTTCATTTTGACGTGTAGCTCGCAGTTAGTGTTCTCCGTGATGTCATCCACGGGGTATCTATCCAGCATTGCGTCGTCCGGGGCGGAACCCATGCTGCTTCTCGGCATGGATGGGGCAGTGCTATCCAATGCTGGATCATTCACTAGCTGCCGCAGCTGCTGAGACCCCCTTTGTTGGGTAAGTGAGTCGATCTGCTCCTGCTGCCGCTGGAATTTGACTGCCAATTCCGCTTGACTTGCTTCTAGGCCTTGAAGGCATTCATAGTCCCGCTTCCTCTGCTCCTCCTCCATCTTCCTCTTCTTCTCCTCCGCAATCTTCTTTCTCGCATGGGTTCTGTAGTCGGTGTTCCAGTCTGAAAACCCCTCATACCACGGAATAGCGCCCTTGCCTCGTGTTCTTCCCAGGTGTTCAGGATTTCCCAGGGCACGCGTAAGCTCACCGTTCTCTCTGTTGGGCTGGAACACCCCCGATCGTGCCTCTTCTATTGCAACAAGTATCGCATCGTCAGCTCCCTTCAGACTTGCCCTCGTCGAAACATTACCTGTCTTCGGGTCCAACTCCCCCCATGCGCATAGAACCAAGTCCTGCACCTAGGGGGCCAGCTCTTAGTAACTGGAGTGACACCTGCATCCTCCATCTCTTTCTCAGACTTATCCCACTTAGGCATTGCCACCGCATAGCCACCTGGCCCCAGCTTATGGAACTTATCTTTTTTTCAGCATTCTTCTTGTTTATTCTCGATCGTTCCTTAGCTAATTCCGAATCCTTGAATTTCACGAAATCATCCCAATGAGCACGTTGGTTCTCTAGTGTTCCCTCGAATACTGGAGTCTTCCTTCCTCCCTTGACGTACTTGTCCCATTCACGATTCTTGTGGTTCTTGAATGCAACCGCCATCTTCCTAAGAGCAGCGTCCTTGACTTTCTGCACATCTGCTTCTATGAAATGATCTGGTAGGATGAAATGTTCCATGAGAGTATCCCAAAGCAGATCTTTGTGTTTTTTGTCGACAAAAGTAACATCTGGACGTGGAGCAGCATCCTTTTTGTCTTTTTGTCTTTTGTCTTTTGCTGGCTCTCTCCATTCTCGAAGGGAGATCGGGAGTTGGTCCTTCACAAGAACTCCGCACTGACGAACGAACTTGTCCGCAATCTTCTTATGCGCTAATGGTTCGCCATTAGGTCTGATTGCCTCGATATTGTACTTTACGCCCTCCTTCAACTTTTTGTTCGGGCCTCGTTTCGTCTTTTTGCCTGAAGATGTGCTCGATCCGGATGGCTGAAAGAACAAAGATCAATTCGTTAATATATCTTCAAGTCATTTAAAACATGTGATGATCACCAGATGCCTGCTTATATAAATATATATACCTCGCCGGTCTTTGTTGTTTCAAGATCAACATTTTCTTCGTCATCTTCATAATCATAGTTCATGACTTCATCAATTCGGTCGTCGCGATCGAATATCATATCACCCTCTCCGGTGTTGTTTAGAAATTCGGAGCCGTCATAATCTTCTTCATTCTGATCATCTTCTGGCCGGTTCTCCCTCTCTGCCGGTATTGTCTGCCATAGCTTTTATTTAACTAATCCAAAACAAATATAAAACAATTTAGTATTCAAATTACATCGTCTCAAATAATAGATATAATCTCGAATACATCGTCTCGAATAATAGATATAATCTCGAAAACATCGTCTCGAATAATAGATATAATCTCGAATACATCGTCTCGAATAATAGATATAATATCGAATATATCACTTGCTAGGTAGCCAATAAAGATCGAATACTACAGAAGAATCTAGGACACTCGCGGTTCCTGCGCCGCGGACGGTGGACACCCAAAGAAAAGGAACCCTCACAGAATCATAGCTGAAGTGAGATCCCTGAAGAAACTGCCAGGTATTGGAGAATCTACCGCCCTCTAACGCAACCATGTAGCGATGGACGTGCTCGTCCTCCTCCCTAACACGGCGCCATACCACCTCCGGCTGGGCCGGCTCCCTCCGCGCCGAAACTGGCCCACGCGAACGCCACCAAACGAGATCAGGGTCGATGACAGGACCCGGGGCCGGGTTCCTCATCAAGCGGCGCGTCCCTCCAGGCAGCACCTCCCAGTGCCAGCCCGGCGGAGCCCAGTCGGACGTGTCGACGGCGAGGATGCGGACCGGGCATCGTCGAGAACAAATACTAGCTATATGCCCGCAAAAAGTAACATTTTTTAATGATTGGATTTTGATAACTAAAATTTCTAACATTTCTATATAACTAACATTTCTATAACATTTCTAACAATGCTATATATAACTAACATTTCTATAACTAAAAAACAGAAAAAAATTATAACATTTCTATATATATAACTAACACTTTTATAACTATTTCTATATCTGAAAAACAGAAAAATTTCTAACAATTCTAACTTTTTTATAACTATTTCTATAACTAAAAAACAGAAAAATTTCTAACAATTCTAACAATTCTAACATTTCTAACTATTCTAACAATTCTAACATTTCTAACTAAAAAATGTATGTGTGTGCGCGCGCGCTCACCGGCGAGGCGAGGGACGACGGGGGGCGGCGACCGGGGCCAGGCGCGCGGCGACGGGGACGGTGACGGGCGCGGGGATGACGACGGCAGGGACAGGGACGGGGCGGCGACGACGGGGACGGGGACGGACGGGCCGGGGCGGCGACGACGACGGGGATGTACAGGGCGGCGCCGACGACGGGGACGGGGACGACGTGGGACGGGTCGGGACGGGGCGGCGGTGACGACGGGGACGACGGGGACGGGGACGACGAGGCGGCGACGACGGGGACGGGGCGGCGACGGGGGCGGCGGGCAACGGTGCAGAGGAGAAGAAGCCAGATGAGAAACTAAATTTTTCGTAAGTGTTGTTTATATAGGAAGGGCCTTTAGTACCGGTTTGTGCCACCAACCGGTACTAAAGGCCAATTTTGGCCAGCCCAAGCGGTGGGAAGCGACCCCCTTTAGTACCGGGTGGTGGCACAGACCGGTACTAAAGCCCCCCCCCCTTTAGTACCGGTTTGTGCCACGACCCGGTACTAAAGGGGGTGCGCTGGCGCAGGTATGGTGCGGCAAGTTTAGTCCCACCTCGCTAGCCGAGGGGCGACCGCACTGGTTTATAAACCCCCGTGCGGTCGCTCTCTCGAGCTCCTCTCCAAAGTACCGGTTTTTTTGCTTTATTTATTTTTGTGTTGTTTTTTTTGTGTATTTAGAGTTTCTTTGTGAATATTTTTGCTTTAGGTACAAAAAATTACAAACTTTCTGTTAGTGCCCGTAGTTTTCAAATTTGAATAGTTTAAATTTTGAATTATTTGAAATTAGTGTGAATCACTAGTTTGTGAATAACTTAACTTTAAAAATCAGTAAAGGCATGAAAGAATTTGTTTGCACATAAAATTTCTTCGCGTTTCAAATGCCAAAACACATAACTACCCTAACTATTACAGAGATTCCCCTCTGGGTGTGAAACACAGAAGAAAGTGATGATAGTGAAGCCGATCACATCCCAGATCTTTGGGTGTGAAACTTTTTCTTCGCGTGTGTTCCTTTGCGCCGTAACCATGGAAAATCTTCATCATTTAACGGGATGCTCGGGTCAATATTCACTGTGAATGGAGCAATTTCATCAATTTTTCATAATCTTCTGACTTGTCTGTCTTCTCATCCACTCCCACGATGTTTCTCTTCCCAGAAAGAACTATGTGCCGCTTTGGCTCATCGTACGATGCATTCACTTCCTTATCTTTTCTTTTTCTTGGCTTGGTAGACATGTCCTTCACATAGAAAACCTGTGCCACATCATTGGCTAGGATGAATGGTTCGTCTGCATACGCAAGATTGTTGAGATCCACTGTTGTCATTCCGTACTGCGGGTCTTCCGTTACCCTGCCTCGTGTCATATTGACCCATTTGCACTGAAACAAAGGGACCTTTAAGCCACGTCGATAGTCAAGTTCCCATATGTCCTGTATATAACCATAATATGTTTCCTTTCCCGTCTTGGTTTCTGCATCAAAGCGGACACCACTGTTTTGGTTGGTGCTCTTCTTATCTTGGGCGATCGTGTAAAATGTATTACCATTTATCTCGTACCCTTTGAAAGTCATTATATTCGAAGATGGTAACTGGGACAGCAAGTACAGGTCATCTTCAATAGAGGTGTCATGCATGGTACGTGTCTGCAACCAGCTGGCGAAACTCCTGGTTTGTTCACGTGTAATCCAGTCATCAGACCGCTCTGGGTGTTTGGAGCGTAGCAAATTCTTGTGTTCATCCATATATGGAGCCACCAAGGCGGAATTCTGTAGAACTGTGTAGTGTGCTTCAGTGAGAGAATGTCCGTCCATACATATTATTTGTTCCCCTCCTAGCATGCCTTTTCCATCCAGTCTGCCCTTATGCCGCGATTCAGGAACACCAGTCGGCTTAAGGTCAGGAATAAAGTCAATACAAAACTCAATGACCTCCTCATTTTGATGGCCCTTGGAGATGCTTCCTTCTGGCCTAGCACGGTTATGAACATATTTCTTTAAGACTCCCATGAACCTCTCAAAGGGGAATATATTGTGTAGAAATACAGGACCCAAAACGTTAATCTCTTCGCATAGGTGAACTAGGACGTGCGTCATGATGTTGAAGAAGGATGGTGGGAACACCAACTCGAAACTGACAAGACATTGCACCAAATCATTCTGTAACCTTGGTATGATTTCTGGATCGATTACCTTCTGAGAGATTGCATTGAGAAATGCACATAGCTTCACAATGGCTAATCGAACGTTTTCCGGTAGAAGCCCCCTCAATGCAACCGGAAGCAGTTGCGTCATAATCACGTGGCAGTCATGAGACTTTAGGTTCTGGAACTTTTTCTCTGCCATGTTTATTATTCCCTTTATATTCGACGAGAAGCCAGACGGTACCTTAATACTAAGCAGGCATTCAAAGAAGATTTCCTTCTCTTCTTTGGTAAGAGCGTAGCTTGCATGACCCTAATGTATGCCGTCTTCTCCGTGCATACGTTGCTGGTCCTCCCATGCCTGAGGTGTATCTTTTGTCTTCCCATACACGCCCAAGAAGCCAAGCAGGGTCACGCAAAGATTCTTCGTCACGTGCATCACGTCGATTGCGGAGCGGACCTCTAGGTCTTTCCAATATGGCAGGTCCCAAAATATAGATTTCTTCTTCCACATGGGTGCGCGTCCGTCAGCGTCCTTCGGAACAGGTTGTCTGCCAGGACCCTTTCCAAATATCACCTTCAAATCCTTGACCATATCATGTACATCAGCACCAGTACGGTGGCGAGGCTTCGTCCGGTGATCCGCCTCACCTTTGAAATGCTTGCCTTTCTTTCTTACGGGATGCCTGCTCGGAAGAAATCGACGATGTCCCAGGTACACATTCTTCTTACAACTATTCAAATATATACTGTCGGTATCATCCAAACAGTGCGTGCATCCGCGGTATCCCTTGTTTGTCTGTCCTGAAAGGTTACTGAGAGCAGGCCAATCATTGATGGTCACGAACAGCAACGCCTTTAGGTCAAATTCTTCCCCCATGTGCTCATCCCACACACGTACACCTGTTCCATTCCACAGTTGTAAGAGTTCTTCAACTAATGGCCTTAGGTACACATCAATGTCGTTGCCGGGTTGCTTAGGGCCTTGGATGAGCACTGGCATCATAATGAACTTCCGCTTCATGCACAACCAAGGAGGAAGGTTATAAAAACATAGAGTCATAGGCCAGGTGCTATGGTTGCTGCTCTGCTCCCCAAAAGGATTAATGCTATCTGCGCTTAGACCAAACCATACGCTGCTTGCGTCATCTGCAAACTCCTTCCCGTACTTTCTTTCAATTTTTCTCCACTGCGACCCGTCAGCGGGTACTCTCAACTTCCGGTCTTTCTTACGGTCTTCTCTATGCCATCGCATCGCCTTGGCATGCTCTTTGTTTTGGAAAAAACGTTTCAACCGTGGTATTATAGGAGAATACCACATCACCTTGGCAGGAATCTTCTTCCTGGGGCGCTCGCCCTCGACATCACTAGGGTCATCGCGGCTGATCTTATAGCGCAATGCACCACATACCGGGCAAGCGTTCAAATCCTCGTACTCACCGCGGTAGAGGATGCAATCATTAGGGCATGCATGTATCTTCTGCACCTCTAACCCTAGACGGCAGACAACCTTCTTTGCTTCGTACGTACTCTCGGGCAATTCGTTGTCCTTTAGAAGCATATCCTTTATCATTACCAGCAACTTTCCAAATCCCTTGTCAGATACACCATTCTCTGCCTTCCATTGCAGCAATTCCAGTGTGGTGCCCAGCTTTTTCTTGTCACCTACGCAATTGGGGTACAACATTTTTTTGTGATCCTCTAACATGCGCTGCAAATTCTTCTTCTCCAAATCACTTGCGCAGTTTCTCTTTGCATCGGCAATGGCCCGACCTAGATCATCAACGGGCTCATCTGATGCCTCTTCTTCAGCTTCTTCCCGCATTGCCGGCTCAGCTTCTTCCCCCATTGTTGTATCATCGTATTCAGGGAACCCATGGCCAGGATAGCTGTCGTCGTCCTCTTCTTCTTCATTGTTGAAATGATCTAGATGACGACTAGAGGGGGGGGGTGAATAGGAGTTTTAAAACTTTTATGGATTTGGCTTTATCCTAATGCGGAATTAAACTAACGGATAGTTTTCAAGCACAAATCCTAAATATGCTAGGCTCAACTAAGTGCACCAACAACCTATGCTAAACAAGATAGGCAATTAAGCAAACTAGCAAGCACAAACTATATCACAAGATATGGAAATGAAGGAACAACTAAGCAATTCAACTATCACAAGATATATCAATATGGGCAAGTATGAATTGCGGAAAGTAAAGGGTGTGGGTATGAGATAACCACAAGTGAGTCGGGGACGTGGATTTATCCCGAAGTTCACACTCGTGAGAGTGCTAATCTCCGTTAGAGCGGTGCCGTAGCCAAAGCTCTGGGGCGTCACCAAGTGACTCACTATTCTCCCTTTCGAGTCACCCCCAACGGATGAGCCTCGATTCACTAGGGGTTGGTCTTGAAGGCGACCACCACACCTTTACAAACCTCTCCGGAGCACACCACAACCACAGAAGCTTCCGGAGGAACTTGACCACCTAGGCCACTTCAACACCCTTCCCCGGAGCACACCACAAAAGGAAGCTTCCGAGGGAACCTTGGCCACATAGGCCTCTTCACAATCTTCTCAATGTATCACCAAACCATCTAGGAGGCGAAGCCTCCAAGAGTAACAAACTCACAGGCTCTCACTCGAACAAATTGATGCGGGGAGCTCAAACCGATGCAACAAATGCAATGCAAGGTCAAGCAACAAATGCTCAACTCACTCTCTCAATCTCACAAGATGCAACTCAAGAAAGTGGGAGATTGAAGAGAGGGGATGCAATGGAGAAAATCAACAAATGACTCCAAGATCCATCCACAAATCACCCTTCACTTAGAAGGGAGATAGGGGTTTGGGAGAGGTGGTAAGAGGCTCAAAATGATGTTTAGAATGTGAATGAACAGCCCCCAAACCGGTGGGGAGGAAGGGCTCTTTTATAGCCAACTTCCAAAACTAGTCGTTGGGGCTCCAACGGACACTTCCTGGACACCCCATGCCCACGGGGTCCCGTGCGCATGGTACATGCCCGTGTGCATGGGGCCCCGTGCCCACGGGGGTCAAAAACCCCGTGTCCACGGGGTGCCCAGAACAGCCTGCAGCAGCCCACTAAAACAGTGATAACTTTGGCATACGGACTCCGAAATCGATGATCTTGGGCTCGTTTTGAAGCTATGGAAAAGCCCAAGGTCCTCACATAGAGAACCCTCACATAGAGAACCAACCAAGATCAACAATAAATAATGATGCAAGTAATGCAAAGGTTTGAGCTCTCTACATGCGACATGATCAAGCTACTTGCCCGAGAGTCCCTCTTGATAGTACGGCTATCAAACCTATAATCCGGTCTCCCTCCAAGCACCATGAGACCGGCAAAACTAGGAAAACCTAGCTAAGGTATACCTTTGCCTTGCATATTCAACTTGAGCTTGGTGATGACTCCAATTCTTGTCTCAAGTTGGAATCCCTTTCTTGTCCACAACCACTTGGTGAAGATGCTTGAATGGATTCCTCATATTGCAATGAGGGAAGCCTTAACTTAAGCCCATATTCACATGAGCATTATGATGATGTGGACTGCATGCTTCAAAGCATATAACCTCCGGCTTCTCATCTTGCACTTGGACTCCTCGAACCCGATGACCATCACCACTTGATGTCATCCACACATAGGCTACTTGAGATCTTTCCTTTTGATGCAAGCCCATGAGAAACACCTAACCCACATAGACATACCAAACACATAGCATGGGTTAGGTAACAAAGCACAATTCACAATACTTACCATACCACTAGATCACTTGATCTCACGTGGTACAATGTTTGTGCTTTGAGAGTTGACCACTTAGATATAATCTTCGAGCTTCATCTTGGTCAACCAACATCTTTACTCGAAGCTCCATCTTGGTTTATTGAAAGCCACAATGAACTCTTCATTTCCCTTCATTGCTTCAAGACTATATCACCAAAGACTCTTCCATGACCATATCAAGTTCCACTATGAATATCATCTTGGTCACCACTTGCCCTTCTAAAAACTCCATCACAATCTCTTGAGAGGCATAATGAATTCGTCACTCTAGTTGCTTGCTTCAAGACTTGATCAACCGAAATCCAACACATGAGCTCACCATGATCTTGTCTTGATACCATAACTTGAATTCTTCTCTTTGATTATTCTCTCAAGCCTTGATCCTCAGAAGCCCAAATATATCAATCTTTGAGATCCTCCAATACACTCCATCATGAACATAATTAGATTAGGCATTGAAACCAATCTTGATGGCTTCAATAGAAGTACCCGAAGACCAACTTGAAACCTCACTGGATATGGGATCTCGAGAGCCAACACCTAGGCCAAGTCAGCATGGGGTATCCAGAGAGTTGACACTCGACCCCGTGCGCACGGTACAAGCCCATGTGCACGGGGTATCCAGAGAAGGATACCATGAGGACTTCTTCGGATGCTTTGATGGCAGACTTCACAAAACAGCCCAATGCACTTCAAGCATCACTATGGAACATATCTTCATATAAGATTCAATGCACTTGATGCTCCATAGGAATTGTCATTTAGTACCAAAGCATAGGGAAAATATATCTTTATATATATATGGACTTCATCCTTGATTCCGTCCAATATCCTTGAGGCACTATCTTCATATATATGGACTTCATCCTTGATTCCGTCCAATATCCTTGAGGCACTATCTATGGACAAAACCTTCAAATATATTTCACTGAAAACATTAGTCCATAGAGATGGTCATTTAATTACCAAAACCACACTTAGGGGCTACATGCCCTTTCAGTCTCCCCCATTTTGTTAATTGATGACAATCTCAACAAGAGGGTTTATATAAAGAATTTAAAACAAGTATGGAATCTATCCGAGAATAAATTGTATACTTGAGGTGGTTTTGATAGCTTCAAACATCACAAAGATAGTTGATGTTATCAAAACCAGTTGTACTAGCATCGAAATACTACACAAGAATTTGATGCTAGTAGAACCACAATATACAGAGCAAACTCCCCCACAATATATGCACGGGAAATAACTTGGAGGAGTTTCCTTTATATACACATCCATGCAATGAGCAAGCACAACAAAAGTGTATACTTGATGTGGTTTTGATAGCTTCAAACATCACAAAGATAGTTGATGTTATCAAAACCAGTTGTACTAGCATCGAAATACTACAGAAGAATTTGATGCTAGTAGAACCACAATATATAGAGCAAACTCCCCCACAATATATGCACAGGAAATAACTTGGAGGAGTTTCCTCTATATACACATCCATGCAATGAGCAAGCACAACAAAAGTAGATAAGCATGAATGACAGGAACCAACCCACTTCACCTAAACCCTCTAAACTTCTCCCCCATTGGCAACAAGTTCCAAAATGGAAGAAAAATCTAGACGGCCAATATAGTATGAGTTCCTCCTTAATTTGTGCATTTCTCATATTATGAGTGGAATCAAATGCACATATCCATTTATGAAGAAACGAAGAAATTCACACTATATTGAGCATCCATAGAATGCACCAAAATGATATGACAAAAGAATCAAACATTCAAAGGATCCAAAGAACATATTTTGGACAAGGGATAATGGAGATATCCAATATGATAATCATGCTAAGCATGGGTCCAAAATATATCCACCAACTCATGAGTGCAAACATATGTGCAAAACATACAAGCACTCACTCAACAAGTACTAATCATGCCATGATGCAACACATACAATGTTGACTCTAACTTGAATAAATGCATGAAGTAAGTACTTGTTACCAAGAGAGAAAGCATTGGTTCAAGAGGCCCTTGATCTAGTACGCGAACATGAGGGACTTGATCTTGTTCTTGGATAGGTATATGATCTCCCATAACATCTTCCTCTTGTGTTGGGGGTGATGACTTCCCTTATGGTCGATCCACAAGAGGGGCTCTTACTCCTTCTTCTTCTACATGGACAAGGGGTGTTTCTTGTCGAAGAATATGACCAATCCCCATTGTACTTGTAGCTTGGGAAGGAGCCTCATCACCTACAACACTTGAAACAAATTGCTCCGCATGGAAGCCGTTATTCTCATCACACTCCACATTCACCATTTCCTCAACACATCCCGTGGATTTATTGAGAATATAGTAAGTGTGGGAGTTTGATGCATATCCAACAAAAGGACCCAAATTTTGTATAACCGGGTTTACATGGTGAGAATGAAACACTTACAACCGAACCGGGTTTTCATTTATCTTCTCTCTCAAATCAATGAATCAACCAAGCTTGGCTCTAATAATTTTCCATGGTGTCTCCACCTTCCTCATGAATAAGCCAATCATCCAATGCTTCTCCAATGTACCTAAAACACATTAAGGTACAATTTGGTCCCCAAACTTATTGGGTCCGAAGTAGTAAGCACAACCACAATACATAGGGCAAACTCCACAATAAGTATGTGCAAAAGGATATGAACTTGAATTTCATGCACACCTTTAACCATTAATGATATTATGGAGTTTACCCTATATAGAGGATCAAGAGAGCAAGCAAGGCATGAAGAAGTATATAAATAAATATGCATACACATGCCTACCAAGATCCAAAGAGATATAATTTGGGCAAAAGAACACTTAAAAGATGAATACTCCAATAATGACATACAACATTCAAGTTGTCCAAATTATATCAAAGTGACGAATCCACACAGGACCGCACACAAACTACAACATATGAACTAAGCAAAAACCAAAGAGCATATAGGATATACATTACACACATGCTCAAAGGCTTATCTCACTCAAGTAGATAATAGATAGTACAAGGAGTGAGATAAGGTAAGTTGAAGCACAAGCCGATAAGAAGATATCATAAAATTCTACCACAAGAAGAAATACCAATTGGTATTTGGAATTAACACTCGGTGGTAGAATCCGAAGTAGCACAAGATCATAATCAACAAACACCCCGTGTGCACGGGGGTCAAAAGACCCCGTGCACATGGGGTATCCAGGGAGTTACGCAGTACCCCGTGTGCACGGGGGTTAAAACACCCCGTGCGCACGGGGTACCCAGAGAGTTACGCAACACCCCATGCGCACGGGGGTCAAAAGACCCCGTGCGCACGGGGTATCCAGAACTTTTCTGGTGCAACTTTCTGGATACCACGGCAGGCATACAACAGAGGCAAATAACCACCTAAAAGAGATAATTAATGGATACTCTGAGAATCTGAATTTCAAATGAGCTTGACATACCACATAGTGACTAGATAATATTGAGTATCAATACTATGTGGTATTTCTCATATTCACATTTTGAGTTTGTGATGCGCACAAAACATAACACTCCCCCATAATGTGATGATCCACTAATATCTCGCAAGAGCCAAACAACATACAAATAAGGCTCAAGACAACAAGCAACACTATATGATGTGCAATGCAACTTACACATGCTAGATAACACAAATCAAGCATACTAGGAAGTACAACATATAAATGCACATGCTAGATACAAAACCTAAGCATGCAGGGGGCGAGTAACTTTCAATGTAAGCAATACAAATAAAAGTTACCACAAGGAGGAACACTGGATAGATAATATGAAGATAATCCACATGACTTGGCTCGAACAAATAAATCGTGAATATTCTTTTCTTCATGAACTAGCCAAATCTCCAATGTCCTCCACACACCTATTGATCAAGGTTGAGCTTGATGGTCCCCAACCAAGTTGGGTCCTAAGAAGGTAGACACAATAGACTTGGCAACCCAAATGGCCTTTTCCATTTCCAAACCACTTTGGGCGCCAAAAAACTTGGCAAACAAATTGCCAACAACATCCTTCCTAAGAAAATAATGATCATTGACTAGAGGAGGCTTAGGGATGTTACCGTTGGGACAAG
The DNA here is from genome assembly GCF_002162155.2 of Triticum dicoccoides. Classification (NCBI taxonomy): domain Eukaryota; kingdom Viridiplantae; phylum Streptophyta; class Magnoliopsida; order Poales; family Poaceae; genus Triticum; species Triticum dicoccoides. The sequence continues at coordinate 651,296,544 of NC_041386.1, forward strand.
ATGACAATATGTGTCCCTTCTCACGACAAATATAGCAACATGTGCTCCCCCTTCTCTTCTTCTTTACTTTCTCAATTTGGGGAGCATTTCCTTGGTTCATTATTGGTAGTGGCCTTTCTTCAGCTTGAGGTTGACCTTGAGATTGAACTTGAGGTTGACCTTGAGATTGAACTTGAGGCTGCTTCCCTTGTTGCTTCACATTTGAAGCCTTCTTCTTCAATGGACAAGATCTCACATGGTGTCCAACATTCTTGCACTTGAAGCATGTGATGTTGACCGGATTCTTGACTTGGTCTTGTTCCTTATTCCTTTTCTCGGACTTCTTGTTGTTGGAGATGAAACCAAGTCCAGCCTTGTCATGAGGGGATTTTTGACCACTCAAAATATTGTTGAGATTGGAATTTCCTTCATGTCACATTTCCATGTCTTTCTTCAAAATAGTGACTTGAGCCTTGAGCTCTTTGTTTTCCTCTACAAGGTTAGTATCAACAAAAGTACTAGAGGAAGTAGAAACTTCATTATTAGAGCAACAAGGCAATGAGAGCAATTCATCACAAGAATCAGCTATAATATGTCTAGATGAATTACTAGGACTAGCACATGTCAATAAATCATTTTGAGTAAATATATTCCTAATGTCCACATGAGGCTCACGAGATGTTACCTTAGTCACAATAGCCTCATGAGCTAACTTTAGCCTTTCATGGGAGATTAGAAAGTCATCATGAGAGCCCAAGAGCTTTTCATGACTTTCTTCTAATTTCCCATAATTGCTAGTTAGCAAAACAAGTTGAGCCCTTAGCTCAACATTCTCCTTCAAGATAGATTCTTCACAAGAAGTAGAGTTAGTAGCACAAGCATCATTGACAATATGAGAGGAGCTAGAAGAAACTAGAGACTTCACATGAGTAGCTTGAAGTTCCTTATAAGACTTAGAGAGTTTGGTGAGCTCTCCTTTGACATTCTTGTAGACAAGGTCAAGGTGCTCAAAATCCTCTTTAAGTTGATCATGAGCAACTTCAATCTCTTCTTTAGAAGACTCTAAGTCTCTAAGAGTTTCTAGAGCATCAAGAAGGTTACAATCAAGTTTTTCATTTTGTTCTTGCTCTTCGTGAAGTAAATCATTACACTTTCCAAAGTGAGTGATAAGATCTTTAAACATCTCATAAGTGTTCTTATTTACCCCACGAAGAGAATTACCAATTTCATATATTTCTTGACTCATATCCCTATCACATTCATCATTACTCTCATCAATATCATTACAAAGAGTAGATGATACCTCAGTATTACCTCTTTCCATGAGGCACATGTGAACATCGGAGGTTGATGATGATTCTTTTGGAGAGGGAGTTTCTTTATCATCAAGAGTAGGATATCCATGTCCATGCTCTTGACACTCATAGCTTTTCCTCTCCAAGAAGGTGATGTCCTTCTTTGCTCCTCTAGCAATTTCCTCATTAATGATGTGTGCACTATTTTCTCTTGTTTCCTCTACATGGTTAGTCAAACAACAACTAGAGGAAATAGAAGCACATAGATCATGGAAAAAAGGAGTATCAAGCATATCATCACAAAAGGTATTCAAGGAATCTCCAAATGATATGCATGGACTATCAGCACAAGAATGTAAGTCATTTTTGCTAGATATGCTCAAGTCCATAGAATCTACAACACTACCATGTATACATGTAAGATCATCAATGTTGAGCACATCATCACAATCATCACAAATGATATTTTCACTCACCATGTCATTACCTTGGGACATGCCACATGATGGTGAGGCGGAAGAAGTTGAAATGTCCAAGTACACGGAGGAAGAAGCAATATGGAGATCTTCATGATTTGAAGATGTGGAGACCTCCTCGATTAGCTCCTCCGGAAGATGATGAACATCAACAAGATTGGACCCACCATATATTTCTTCAAGTTTGGTCCACATATCATGAGCCGTCACACAAGTCATGATAGACTCAAATACTTCGAGGGATATAAACCGGATTATGGCATTCTTAGCACTATATCCACAAAGCATATCATCATTTTCCTCACTAGTTGGAAAAAGGTCGTCCTTCCACGAAGAAGCCTCTACAAGAACAATTCGCACAAAACATGGACCCATGGTCCGAAAATGACAAAGCATGCGAATTTTCCACAAGTGATAGTTTGTGCCACTAAAACAAAAGGTGTCATCGTGCACTATACCACTAGTCGACATCTTTACTCTGTAGGAGGTGAAGCCTACCAAGGAGAGACCAAAGCTTTGATACCAATTGAAATG
>NC_041386.1:651299164-651358555 GCF_002162155.2 Triticum dicoccoides
GGATTTGGCTTTATCCTAATGCGGAATTAAACTAACGGATAGTTTTCAAGCACAAATCCTAAATATGCTAGGCTCAACTAAGTGCACCAACAACCTATGCTAAACAAGATAGGCAATTAAGCAAACTAGCAAGCACAAACTATATCACAAGATATGGAAATGAAGGAACAACTAAGCAATTCAACTATCACAAGATATATCAATATGGGGAAGTATGAATTGCGGAAAGTAAAGGGTGTGGGTATGAGAAAACCACAAGTGAGTCGGGGACGCGGATTTATCCCGAAGTTCACACTCGTGAGAGTGCTAATCTCCGTTAGAGCGGTGCCGTAGCCAAAGCTCCGGGGCGTCACCAAGTGACTCACCGTATTCTCCCTTTCGAGTCACCCCCAACGGATGAGCCTCGATTCACTAGGGGTTGGTCTTGAAGGCGACCACCACACCTTTACAAACCTCTCCGGAGCACACCACAACCATGGAAGCTTCCGGAGGAACTTGACCACCTAGGCCACTTCAACACCCTTCCCCGGAGCACACCACAAAAGGAAGCTTCCGGGGGAACCTTGGCCACATAGGCCTCTTCACAATCTTCTCAATGTATCACCAAACCGTCTAGGAGGCGAAGCCTCCAAGAGTAACAAATTCACAGACTCTCACTCGAACAAATCGATGCGGGGAGCTCAAACCAATGCAACAAATGCAATGCAAGGTCAAGCAACAAATGCTCAACTCACTCTCTCAATCTCACAAGATGCAACTCAAGAAAGTGGGAGATTGAAGAGAGGGGATGCAATGGAGGAAATCAACAAATGACTCCAAGATCCATCCACAAATCACCCTTCACTTAGAAGGGAGATAGGGGTTTGGGAGAGGTGGTAAGAGGCTCAAAATGATGTTTAGAATGTGAATGAACAGCCCCCAAACCGGTGGGGAGGAAGGGCTCTTTTATAGCCAACTTCCAAAACTAGTCGTTGGGGCTCCAACGGACACTTCCTGGACACCCCATGCCCACGGGGTCCCGTGCGCATGGTACATGCCCGTGTGCATGGGGCCCCGTGCCCATGGGGGTCAAAAACCCCGTGTCCACGGGGTGCCCAGAACAGCCTGCAGCAGCCCACTAAAACAGTGATAACTTTGGCATACGGACTCCGAAATCGATGATCTTGGGCTCGTTTTGAAGCTATGGAAAAGCCCAAGGTCCTCACATAGAGAACCAACCAAGATCAACAATAAATAATGATGCAAGTAATGCAAAGGTTTGAGCTCTCTACATGCGACATGATCAAGCTACTTGCCCGAGAGTCCCTCTTGATAGTACGGCTATCAAACCTATAATCCGGTCTCCCTCCAAGCACCATGAGACCGGCAAAACTAGGAAAACCTAGCTAAGGTATACCTTTGCCTTGCATATTCAACTTGAGCTTGGTGATGACTCCAATTCTTGTCTCAAGTTGGAATCCCTTTCTTGTCCACAACCACTTGGTGAAGATGCTTGAATGGATTCCTCATATTGCAATGAGGGAAGCCTTAACTTAAGCCCATATTCACATGAGCATTATGATGATGTGGACTGCATGCTTCAAAGCATATAACCTCCGGCTTCTCATCTTGCACTTGGACTCCTCGAACCCGATGACCATCACCACTTGATGTCATCCACACATAGGCTACTTGAGATCTTTCCTTTTGATGCAAGCCCATGAGAAACACCTAACCCACATAGACATACCAAACACATAGCATGGGTTAGGTAACAAAGCACAATTCACAATACTTACCATACCACTAGATCACTTGATCTCACGTGGTACAATGTTTGTGCTTTGAGAGTTGACCACTTAGATATAATCTTCGAGCTTCATCTTGGTCAACCAACATCTTTACTCGAAGCTCCATCTTGGTTTATTGAAAGCCACAATGAACTCTTCATTTCCCTTCATTGCTTCAAGACTATATCACCAAAGACTCTTCCGTGACCATATCAAGTTCCACTATGAATATCATCTTGGTCACCACTTGCCCTTCTAAAAACCCCATCACAATCTCTTGAGAGGCATAATGAATTTGTCACTCTAGTTGCTTGCTTCAAGACTTGATCAACCGAAACCCAACACATGAGCTCACCATGATCTTGTCTTGAGACCATAACTTGAATTCTTCTCTTTGATTATTCTCTCAAGCCTTGATCCTCAGAAGCCCAAATATATCAATCTTTGTGATCCTCCAATGCACTCCATCATGAACATAATTAGATTAGGCATTCAAACCAATCTTGATGGCTTCAATAGAAGTACCCGAAGACCAACTTGAAACCTCACTAGATATGGGATCTCGAGAGCCAACACCTAGGCCAAGTAAGCATGGGGTATCCAGAGAGTTGACACTCGACCCCGTGCGCACGGTACAAGCCCGTGTGCACGGGGTATCCAGAGAAGGATACCATGAGGACTTCTTCGGATGCTTTGATGGCAGACTTCACAAAACAGCCCAATGCACTTCAAGCATCACTATGGAACATATCTTCATATAAGATTCAATGCACTTGATGCTCCATAGGAATTGTCATTTAGTACCAAAGCATAGGGCAAATATATCTTCATATATATATATATGGACTTCATCCTTGATTCCGTCCAATATCCTTGAGGCACTATCTTCATATATATGGACTTCATCCTTGATTCCGTCCAATATCCTGGAGGCACTATCTATGGACAAAACCTTCAAATATATCTCACTGAAAACATTAGTCCATAGAGATTGTCATTTAATTACCAAAACCACACTTAGGGCCTACATGCCCTTTCAATTGTCTTCCATCAGAACCCCTCTTTCTCCGTGCTTGGTCCAAACATTATAGTGGGGCATGAAACCGGACTCAAACAGGTGGACGTGAATGGTTCTTGACGTAGAGTAATTGCGACCATTCTTACAGCCAGCACATGGACAAGGCATAAAACCATCCACCCGCTTGTTTGCCTCAGCCGCAAGCAGAAAAGTATGCACGCCCTCAACGAACTGGGGAGAGCATCGGTCATCGTACATCCATTGTTGGCTCATCTTCATTACACAACACCGAATAGACCAAATTAATACAAGTCCATACATAAAGTTCATACAACACTTAAATGCAACAAACAAATAACTCTCTAGCTAAAGCATTTAAATGCAACAACAAATGCGATCAAGATCGCAAGTAAGGTAACAATTGATCCAACAGCATAATGATACCAGGCCTCACTATCGATGGCATATTTTCTAATCTTTCTAATCTTCAAGCGCATTTTCTCCATCTTGATCTTGTGATCATCGACGACATCGGCAACATGCAACTCCAATTCCATCTTCTCCCCTCAATTCTTTTCAATTTTTCTTTCAAGTACTCGTTTTCTCTTTCAACTAAATTTAACCTCTTGACAATAGGGTCGGTTGGAATTTCCGGTTCACATACCTCCTAGATAAAAATATCTATGTCAACTTGATGGGCATAATTTGTCATAAACACGAAATGCAACAAATAGTTTTAAAAGAGAATATACCACATCCGAATCATAACAAGGACGAGGGCCGACGGGGACGGATATCAAAACCATGGCACTATGTATAACAAACAACGTACGGGTAAGATAATTATACGAGTAACTATATATCCAAATCACACAAACATCATTTTTTTATATAAAATTTCATGAACAAGAGTCTCACCACAAGTTGGTGCCGGCGACGGGACGGTGCGGGCAATCGACGGTGGTTACGATGGAGATTTAGAAGGCACTAAGTAAACCACACCTACATATGCAAACTAAGTGTTATTTTGACCTAAAATTGCATATAAATCAAATACTACCACATATAATTCCTCCCAAATTACTATAACCCACAATTAATCACTATATAAACCAATGCAAGAGCTAATCTAGCAATGAGAGATGAAAGGACAAAGTTACTAACCTGGTGATCATTTGAATGGATGGGGGCCTGCAAATCTTGACAAATTTGGGGCAAATTTTGTGATGAACTCGAGAGGAAGAAGGGAAGAACAGAGGAGAGGGAGAGGGTAAAGGGCGAAGAACAGAGTGCGGGTGGACGAAGGGTTTATATAGGATGACCTTTAGTACCGGTTCGTGCCACGAGCCGGTACTAAAGGTGCTGGAAGGGCCCCAGTCTGACAACATCCTGCCACCACTTTCTTTAGTACCGGTTCGTGGCACGAACCGGTGCTAAAGGTTTGCCACGAACCGGTACTAAAGAGCTCCTCCCGCCTAGCCGTTGGAACCGGCACTAATGGACACATTAGTGCCGGTTCTGTTACAAACCGGGACTAATGTGTCTCACATTTGACCCTTTTTCTACTAGTGATGGCCACCTTCCAGTTTGGTAGACATCCTGCAAGTTGGTCCACAATATTTTGAAGTTGTTCCGCCGTCTGCTTTCGAAGGAGTCCCTGGCCCTATTTCCGCGCAGCAACCCTTGTCATGGTGGGAAACAGAAGGACCGCTTTATTCTAGGAGGAACGATGGATCAATGGGCAGAGGATATGTGAGCTAGCTCCGGCAGTATATGAGAATATCTCGAGGCATATGCGAAAGACACAGACTGTTCTGGCAGTGATAACTAACTATACATGGGCCAGGAACGTCGGACCGGACCTCACAGCCGGAGATATCGAGGAATTCCTAGGAGTATGGTAGAAGATATCTACCTTCCAACTCCCGGAGGACTCTGAGGACACGGTGCACTGGGCTTGGGAGAAGCATGGACAGTTCTCGGCACTCTCCGGTTATGCCGCAAGGTTCATGGGACTGGAGGCCTCGCCGACGGCGCCCTTCACTTGGCAATCGTGAGCCCCCTCAAGTGTTGATTCTACGCTTGGCTTGCCTTCAAGAATCGTTGGTGGCCATCAGATAGACTTGCACGACGAGGGCTCCCACACCAAGATGCATGCCCACTTTGCGATCAAGAGGAGGAGACCATAGAACATCTACTAATCAACTGTGTATTCGCTCGGTAGATATGGCATTGGTTCGTGGAGGGTACTGGTAGACAAGGCTTTGCCCCCAGGGTAGACGAATCGTTGGAGAAGTGGTGCATCAGGCGGGAGCAAGATCGACAGCACCGGAGATCCACGCGTGCCAAATGCTTGCTCGGCATGTGGATGATATGGAAACACCGCAACGATGCCGTATTTAATGGAGCAGCACCGTCTGTGGCGACCTGCATCAACCAAATCAAAGAGGAGGGAGGCTGGTGGGTGAAGGCTGGCCTGATCAGAGAGGCGGAGGGCTTACCGTGGGTGGCTCCTGAGTAGTTAGCTGCGTGAGTCAGGTGGAGTTGGGCAAAGCCTTAACTGTAAATATCTATACAATTGATCATTTTGGGGAGTCTTTCCCCCTCTTCTATAATGAATGATACGCATGCTTGTGCGTATTCGAGAAAAAATATATTCTTTACAATAGAAGAGGTCAGGAAATCCGGGGGTTTATCATACCACACCCCTGATTTCATGTCTCTCAAAAGTGAACTGTGCAAGATCAGGGGCACACCCATTAGCTTCTCGCACACAATAATTTATAGTCACCTTGCGGAAAGAATTCATCAACATCCGACAATCATAAGTGATCACTGCTCTCGACGCCCGATACTCAGACAAATTCTGAATATCTTGGACAATCTCCATAGAATGGCTCTCAATTGTAGTAGAGAGGATATCAAGCTTTTCCGCCAGTCGTAGCCCCCAAAACTCTTCTCCTTTGCACATTATTATTTTGAGTTAATTACACCACAGGTGTGTGAACTTGGCAAGAAAAATCAGTTTGGTGTTGAAACTTGTGGCATATAGATATGTGGTGACAAAACTTGGCTTCGTAGTGCAGATACGGTGAAATTCACGTTTGGATCAGTGGCTGGACTGTGCGGGCGAGGGCGTGTGGCCCAGATTTTCACGAAACCCCCCGGTAATTTGTTTACTTCTCACAAAAAAGCCTCGGCCGTCGTACATAACGCGAGCCCCTCGATCCCTTTTTTGTGCGAGGCTAAATCCTCGCCCATGAGGGACCAGGAACATTGGACTAAGATGCATGGCATTGCTGTATGTCCACCAGTGTACATTAAGGTAATGGGGAGACCAAGGAGGAATAGAAAGAAAGATCTAGAGGAGATGTTGATGAAAGGAGGGGAAAAGTTTACTAAGCATGGTGTAACCATGCACTGCTCTCTTTGTGGAAGTGCAGATCACAACAAGGAAGGCCACAAGAAGTGGGAGGAGACCACAAGAGATGCTCCTCAACCTGCAAATGTTGCAGATGATGAAGAAGAAGAGTATGATGATCCTATAATCATTTCTGTAAGATGAAACATAATAACACAATGTATTGATATATTTTACATGTGTTGGGGAACATTGCAGAAAATAAAAATTTTCCTACGCTTTCACCAAGATCAATCTATGAGTTCATCTAGCAACGAGAGAAAGGAGTGCATCTACATACCCTTGTAGATCGCGAGCGGAAGCGTTCAAGAGAACGGGGTTGAGGGAGTCGTACTCGTCGTGATCCAAATCACCGATGATCCTAGTGCTGAATGGACAGCACCTCCGTGTTCAACACACGTACGGTTGAGGAAGACGTCTTCTCCTTCTTGATCCAGAAAAGGGGAAGGAGAGGTTGACGGAGATCCAGCAGCACGACGGCGTGGTGGTGGATGCAGCAGTGATCTCGGCAGAGCTTCGTCGAGCTTCTACGAGAGGGAGAGGTGTAGCAAGGGGGAAGGGAGGTGCCAAGAGCATGGGTGCGGCTGCCCTCCCTCCCCCTCTCTTTATATAGGCCCCTAGGGGGGCGCCGGCCCTAGGAGATGCCATCTCCAAGGGGGGGCGGCGGCCAAGGGGGTGGCTTGCCCCCCAAGGCAAGTGGAGGCGCCCCCCACCCTAGGGTTTCCAACCCTAGGCGCAGGGGGCCCAAGGGAGGGCGCACCAGCCCACCAGGGGCTGGTTCCCCTCCCCACTTCAGCCCACGGGGCCCTCCGGGATAGGTGGCCCCACTCGATGGACCCCCAGGACCCTTTCGGTGGTCCCGGTACAATAACGGTGACCCCCGAAACTTTCCCGATGGTCGAAACTACACTTCCTATATATAATTCTTCACCTTCGGACCATTCAGGAACTCCTCGTGACGTCCGAGATCTCATCCGGGACTCCGAACAACTTTCGGGTTACTGCATACTTATATCTCTACAACCCTAGTGTCACCGAACCTTAAATGTGTAGACCCTACGGGTTCGGGAGACATGCAGACATGACCGAGACGCCTGTCCGGTCAATAACCAACAGCGGGATCTGGATACCCATGTTGGCTCCCACATACTGATCTCATCGGATGAACCACGATGTCGAGGATTCAATCAACCCCGTATACAATTCCCTTTGTCAATCGGTATGTTACTTGCCCGAGACTCGATCGTCGGTATACCAATACCTCGTTTAATCTCGTTACCGGCAAGTCACTTTACTCGTACCGTAATGCATGATCCCGTGACCAGACACTTGGTCACATTGAGCTCATTATGATGATGCATTACCGAGTGGGCCCAGAGATACCTCTCCGTTATACGGAGTGACAAATCCCAGTCTTGATTCGTGCCAACCCAACAGACACTTTCGGAGATACCCGTAGTGCACCTTTATAGTCACCCAGTTACGTTGTGACGTTTGGCACACCCAAAGCACTCCTACGATATCCGGCAGTTGCACAACTCATGGTCTAAGGAAATGATACTTGACATTTGGAAAAGCTCTAGCTAAACGAACTACACGATCTTTGAGCTATGCTTAGGATTGGGTCTTGTCCATCACGTCATTCTCCTAATGATGTGATCCCGTTATCAATGACATCCAATGCCCATAGTCAGGAAACCATGACTATCTGTTGGGCAACAAGCTAGTCAACTAGAGGCTTACTAGGGACATGTTGTGGTCTATGTATTCACACATGTATTACAATTTCCGGATAACACAGTTATAGCATGAATAACAGACAATTATCATGAACAAAGAAATATAATAATAACCATTTTCTTATTGCCTCTAGGGCATATTTCCAACAACATGTGCCAACATACACTAACATGTTGTTTATGCTTTGTTAGAACATAATGCCACACACAGTCCATCCACATATGGATCCAAGTCAAACCCCCAGGGTCCAGGGTACATTCAGATCCGTATGTACTTTACAAATATCTATGTATCCATCTTGAACATTTTCACGTATGGAGTTGAAGCGACGCTTGATGTGCCTGGTCTTTTTGTGAAACCTGGGCTCCTTGGCAAGTGCAATGGCTCCAGTGTTGTCACGGAAGAGTGCGATCGGCCCCAATGCATTGGGTATGACTCCTAGGTCGGTGATGAACTCCTTCACCCAGATTGCTTCATGCGCTGCCTCTGAGGCTGCCATGTACTCTGCTTCACATGTAGATCCCGCCACGATGCTTTGCTTGCAACTGCACCAGCTTACTGCCCCACCATTCAAAATATACACGTATCCGGTCTGTGACTTAGAGTCATCCAGATCTTTGTCGAAGCTAGCGTCGACGTAACACTTTACAATGGGCTCTTCGTCACCTCCATAAACGAGAAACATATCCTTAGTCCTTTTCAGGTACTTCAGGATGTTCTTGACCGCTGTCTAGTGTTCCTTGCCGGGATTACTTTGGTACCTTCCTACCAAACTTACGGCAAGGATTACATCAGGTCTGGTACACAGCATGGCATACATGATAGACCCTATGGCTGAGGCATAGGGGATGACACTCATCTCTTCTTTATCTTATGCCATGGTCGGGCATTGAGTCGAGCTCAATCTCACACCTTGCAATACAGGCAAGAATCCTTTCTTGGACTGATCCATATTGAACTTCTTCAATATCTTATCAAGGTATGTGCTTTGTGAAAGACCTATGAGGCGTCTTGATCTATCCCTATAGATCTTGATGCCTAATATGTAAGCAGCTTCTCCAAGGTCCTTCATTGAAAAACACTTATTCAAGTAGGCCTTAATGATGTCCAAAAGTTCTATATCATTTCCCATCAAAAGTATGTCATCTACATATAATATGAGAAATGCTATAGAGCTCCCACTCACTTTCTTGTAAACGCAGGCTTCTCCATAAGTCTGCATAAACCCAAACGCTTTGATCATCTCATCAAAGTGAATGTTCCAACTCCGAGATGCTTGCACCAGCCCATAAATGGATCGCTGGAGCTTGCATACCTTGTTAGCATTCTCAGGGTCGACAAAACCTTCCGGCTGCATCATATACAGTTCTTCCTTAAGATGGCCGTTAAGGAATGCCGTTTTGACGTCCATTTTCTATATATCATAATCATAGTATGCGGCAATTGCTAACATGATTCAGACGGACTTCAGCTTCGCTACGGGAGAGAATGTTTCATCGTAGTCAATCCCATGAACTTGTCGATAACCCTTAGCGACAAGTCGAGCTTTATATATGGTAACATTACCATCCGCGTCCGTCTTCTTCTTAAAGATCCATTTGTTTTTATTGCTCGCCGATCATCGGGCAATTCTGTCAAAGTCCATACTTTGTTTTCATACATGGATCCTATCTCGGATTGCATGGCTTCAAGCCATTTGTTGGAATCTGGGCCCGCCATTGCTTCTTCATAGTTCGAAGGTTCACCATTGTCTAACAACATGATTTCCAAGACAGGGTTGCCGTACCACTCTGGTGCGGAACGTGTCCTTGTGGACCTTCGAATTTTAGTAGGAGCTTGATCCGAAGTATCTTGATCATCATCATTAACCTCCTCTCTTGTCGGTGCAGGCACCACAAGAACATCTTCCTGAGTTGCGCTACTTACCGTTTCAAGAGGTAGTACTTCATCAAGCTCTACTTTCCTCCCACTTAATTCTTTCGAGAGAAACTCTTTCTCTAGAAAGGACCCGTTCTTGGCAACAAAGATCTTGCCCTCTGATCTTAAGTAGAAGGTATACCAATGGTTTCCTTAGGGTATCCTATGAAGACGCATTTTTTCGACTTGGGTTCGAGCTTCTCAGGTTGAAGTTTCTTGACATAAGCATCGCATCCCCAAACTTTTAAAACGACAGCTTAGGTTTCTTCCCAAACCATAATTCATACGGTGTCGTCTCAACGGATTTAGACGGTGCCCTATTTAAAGTGATGTAGTTGTCTCTAGAGCGTATCCCCAAAATGATAGCGGTAAATCGGTAAGAGACATCATAGATCTCACCATATCCAATAAAGTGCGATTACGATGTTCGGATACACCGTTATGCTGAGGTGTTCCAGGCGGCGTGAGTTGTGAAATGATTCCACATTTCCTTAAGTGCATACCAAATTCGTGACTTAAATATTCTCCCCCATGATCTGATCGTAAGAACTTTATCTTTCGGTCACGTTGATTCTCTACCTCATTCTGAAATTCCTTGAACTTTTCAAAGGTCTCAGACTTGTGTTTCATCAAGTAGACATACCCATATCTACTCAAGTCATCAGTGAGAGTGAGAACATAACGATATCCTCCGCGAGCCTCAACGCTCATTGGACCGCACACATCGGTATGTATGATTTCCAATAAGTTGGTTGCTCGCTCCATTGTTCCGGAGAACGGAGTCTTGGTCATTTTGCCCATGAGGCATGGTTCGCATGTGTCAAATGATTCATAATCAAGAGACTCTAAAAGTCCATCAGCATGGAGCTTCTTCATGCGCTTGACACCAATGTGACCAAGGCGGCAGTGCCACAAGTATGTGGGACTATCGTTATCAACTTTACATCTTTTGGTATTCACACTATGAATATGTGTAACATTACGCTCGAGATTCATTAAGAATAGACCATTCACCAGCGGGGCATGACCATAAAACATATCTCTCATATAAATAGAACAACCATTATTCTCGGATTTAAATGAGTAGCCATCTCGGACTAAACGAGATCCTGATACAATGTTCATGCTCAAAGCTGGTACTAAATAACAAGTATTGAGGTTTAAAACTAATCCCATAGGTAAATGTAGAGGTAGCATGCCGACGGCGATCACATCGACCTTGGAACCATTCCTGACGCGCATCGTCACCTCGTCCTTCGCCAGTCTCCGCTTATTCTGTAGCTCCTGTTTTGAGTTATAAATATGAGCAAAGGCACCAGTATCAAATACCCAAGAGCTACTACGAGTACTGGTAAGGTACACATTAATTACATGTATATCACATATATCTTTGGTTTTGCCGGCCTTCTTGTCCGCTAAGTACTTGGGGCAGTTCCGCTTCCAGTGACCACTTCCCTTGCAATAAAAGCACTCAGTCTCAGGCTTGGGTCCATTGCTTGACTTCTTCCCGGCAACTGGCTTACCGGGCGCAGAAACTTCCTTGCCGTCCTTCTTGAAGTTCTTCTTACCCTTGCCTTTCTTGAACTTAGTGGTTTTATTCACCATCAACACTTGATGTTCCTTTTTGATCTCCACCTCCGCTGATTTCAGCATTGAATATACCTCAGGAATGGTCTTTTCCATCCCCTGCATATTGAAGTTCATCACAAAGCTCTTGTAGCTCGGTGGAAGCGACTAAAGGATTCTGTCAATGACCGCGTCATCCGGGAGATTAACTCCCAGCTGAGTTAAGCGGTTGTGCAACCCAGACATCTTGAGTATGTGCTCACTGACAGAACTATTTTCCTCCATCTTATAGCTGAAGAACTTATTGGAGACTTCATATCTCTCGACCCGGGCATGAGCTTGGAAAACCATTTTCAGCTCTTCGAACATCTCATATGCTCAGTGTTGCTCAAAATGCTTTTGGAGCCCCGGTTCTAAGCTGTAAAGCATGCCGCACTGAATGAGGGGGTAATCATCAGCACGAGACTGCCAAGCGTTCATAAAGTCTTGGTTCTCTAGGATTGGTGCTTCACCTAGCGGCGCTTCAAGGACATAATCTTTCTTCGCAGCTATGAGGATGATCCTCAGGTTCTGGACCCAGTCCGTATAGTTGCTGCCATCATCTTTCAGCTTTGTTTTCTCTAGGAACGCGTTGAAGTTGAGGGTAATGTGGGCCATTTGATCTACAACACATATTGTAAAGATTTTAGACTAAGTTCATGATAATTAAGTTCATCTAATCAAATTATTTAATGAACTCCCACTCAGATTAGACATCCCTCTAGTCATCTAAGTGATACATGATCCGACTCGACTAGCCCGTGTCCGATCATCACGTGAGACGGACTAGTCATCATCGCTGAACATCTCCATGTTGATCGTATCTTCTATACGACTCATGCTCGACCTTTCGGTCCTCCGTGTTCTGAGGCCATGTCTGTACATGCTAGGCTCGTCAAGTCAACCTAAGTGTATTGCGTGTGTAAATCTAGCTTACACCCGTTGTATTCAAATGTTAGGATCTATCACACCCGATCATTACGTGGTGCTTCGAAACAACGAACCTTTGCAACGGTGCACAGTTAGGGGGAACACTTTTCTTGAAATTATTTCGAGGGATCATCTTATTTAAGCTACCGTCGTTCTAAGCAAATAAGATGAAAAACATGATAAACAACACATGCAATCAAATAGTGACATGATATGGCCAATATCATATAGCTCCTTTGATCTCCATCTTCGGGGCTCCATGATCATCTTCGTCACCGGCATGACACCATGATCTCCATCATCGTGTCTCCATGAAGTTGCTCGCCAACTATTACTTCTACTACTATGGCTAACGCATTTAGCAATAAAGTAAAGTAATTTACATGGCGTTTCTCAATGACACGCAGGTCATACAAAAAATAAAGACAACTCCTATGGCTCCTGCCGGTTGTCATACTCATCGACATGCAAGTCGTGATTCCTATTACAAGAACATGATCTCATACATCACATATATATCATTCATCATTCATCACAACTTTTGGCCATATCACATCACAAATCATATGCTGCAAAAACAAGTTAGACGTCCTCTAATTGTTGTTGCATGTTTTACGTGGCTGCAATAGGGTTCTAGCAAGAACATTTTCTTACCTACGTAAAAGCCATAACGTGATTTTCCAACTTCTATTTACCCTTCACAAGGACCCTTTTCATCGAATCCGCTCCAACTAAAGTCGGAGAGACAGACACCCGCTAGCCACCTTATGCAACTAGTGCATGTCAGTCGGTGGAACCTGTCTCATGTAAGCATACGTGTAAGGTCGGTCCGGGCCGCTTCATCCCACAATACCGTTGAAGCAAAATAAGACTAGTAGTGGCAAGAAAGTTGACAACATCTACGCCCACAACAAATTTGTGTTCTACTCGTGCAAAGAGAACTACACATAGACCTAGCTCATGATGCCACTGTTGGGGAACGTTGCAGAAAATAAAAAATTTCCTACGCTTTCACCAAGATTAATCTATGAGTTCATCTAGCAACGATAGAAAGGAGTGCATCTACATACCCTTGTAGATCGCGAGCGGAAGCATTCAAGAGAACGGGGTTGAGGGAGTCGTACTTGTCGTGATCCAAATCACCGATCATCCTAGTGCTGAACGGACAGCACCTCCGCGTTCAACACACATACGATTGAGTAAGACGTCTCCTCCTTCTTGATCCAGCAAGCGGGAAGGAGAGGTTGACGGAGATCCAGCAGCACGATGGCGTGGTGGTGGATGCAGCAGTGATCTCGGCAGAGCTTCACCGAGCTTCTACGAGAGGGAGAGGTGTAGCAAGGGGGAAGGGAGGCGCCAAGAGCATGGGTGCGGCTGCCCTCCCCCCCCCCTCTTTATATAGGCCCCCTAGGGGGGGCGCCGGCCCCCTAGGGGGGGCGCCGGCCCTAGGAGATGCCATCTCCAAGGGGGGGCGACGGCCAAGGGGGTGGCTTGCCCCCCAAGGCAAGCGGAGGCGCCCCCCCACCCTAGGGTTTCCAACCCTAGGCGCAGGGAGGACCAAGGGGGGGGGCGCACCAGCCCAGCAGGCGTTGGTTCCCCTCCCCAGTTCAGCCCACGGGGCCCTCCGGGATAGGTGGCCCCACCCGGTGGACCCCCGGGGCCCTTCCGGTGGTCTCGGTACAATACCGGTGACCCCTGAAACTTTCCCGATGGCGGAAACTGCACTTCCTATATATAATTCTTCACCTCCGGACCATTGCGGAACTCCTCGTGATGTCCGAGATCTCATCCGGGACGCCGAACAACTTTCGGGTTACTGCATACTTATATCTCTACAACCCTAGCGTCACCGAACCTTAAGTGTGTAGACCCTACGGGTTTGTGAGACATGCAGACATGACCGAGACGCCTCTCCGGTCAATAACCAACAGCGGGATCTGGATACCCATGTTGGCTCCCACATACTCCTCGATGATCTCATCGGATGAACCACGATGTCGAGGATTCAATTAACCCCGTATACAATTCCCTTTGTCAATCGGTACGTTACTTGCCCGAGACTCGATCGTCGGTATCCCAATACCTAGTTTAATCTTGTTACCGGCAAGTCACTTATCTCGTACCGTAATGCATGATCCCGTGACTAGACACTTGGTCACATTGAGCTCATTATGATGATGCATTACCGAGTGGGCCCAGAGATACCTCTCCGTCATACGGAGTGACAAATCCTAGTCTCGATGCGTGCCAACCCAACAGACACTTTCGGAGATACCCGTAGTGCACCTTTATAGTCACCTAGTTATGTTGTGACATTTGGCACACCCAAAGCACTCCTACGGTATCCGGGAGTTGCACAATCTCATTGTCTAAGGAAATGGTACTTGACATTTGGAAAAGCTCTAGCTAAACGAACTAGACGATCTTTGAGCTATGCTTAGGATTGGGTCTTGTCCATCACATCATTCTCCTAATGATGTGATCCCGTTATCAATGACATCCAATGCCCATAGTCAGGAAACCATGACTATCTGTTGATCAACGAGCTAGTCAACTAGAGGCTTACTAGGGACATGTTGTGGTCTATGTATTCACATGTGTATTACGATTTCCGGATAACACAATTATAGAATGAATAATAGACAATTATCATGAACAACGAAATATAATAATAACCATTTTATTATTGCCTCTAGGGCATATTTCCAACAACATGTGCCAACATACACTAACATGTTGTTTATGCTTTGTTAGAACATAATGCCACACACAGTCCATCCACATATGGATCCAAGTCAAACCCCAGGGTCCATGGTTTTCCTCATGCAGCAAATGGTAACCTTGTCTTGATATTTCTTTGGGTTACTGAATTTTCTCTGTTTCTGAATTTATGTCTGAATCTTGTGCATTTTTCTCCACTTAGGAGAGGAGAGTGTACCAAACAAGTATGGATCATGGACCTTCCAGAATCATCATTTGCCGCACAAGCAAGAAATGACATACCCCCTCCTAGGGTTACAACTGCTATGTCAAGAGGTAGTGTTAGAAGAAGAGGAGTCACTGAAGACATTCTAGAAGATGTACCACAGTCAAGCAACCAAGCTAGAATTTCAAGAGGAAGAAAGAGAAGATCCACTGGAGCTGGTGCAGCAGCAGCTCGCAGGGGAGGCAGAGGATCTAGAGAAGCAGCTGGTAGGGGAGGAAGAGGTTTTGGAGCTAGTGGAGCATCTACCAGGGGAGGTAGGGGAGCTAGGGGAGCGGCTGGCAGAAGAGGTATAGGATCTGTACAGCAGACAAGCAACCAAGCAACTGGAAGAGGAGCAGGGGAAGCATATACTAGACCAGGTGTTGGGGATGCATATACTGGACCAGGTGTTGGGTTCTGGAACCTTATATTTGGACCAAATTCAGAGAGTTCCTATGTGCAAGCAGAAGAGGAGCCAGTGACCCAAAATGCACCAAATGAAGAGTGGATTGATGATTTCCAAACCTTGTAGATCCCAATGCCAACCAAATTAGTTCATGAGTGAACTGAACTAGATGGAAGTGCAAGTTCATATATGAACTTTTGTTCATCAGACAAGTCATAAGACTAATTTCCCATTTGTTTATGATGTAATGTGAGAATCTGAACATGTGTTATGCTGCTATTTAAGTAGACCTGTATGCATTGATTCGAGGTTGCTATGCTCATAAAATGCAGTTCTCAAGTTGTTCCATGTCATGCTTTTCTATGAATGTATGCTTGCAAATATTACCCTTATTCCTGTCATGCTTTTCTCTGAATTTATGCCGGCAAAAACTGCTCTTATTTATGTCATGTTTTTCTCTAAATTTATGTTGGCAAAAATTACCCATTCCTGTCATATGCTTTTCTCTGAATTTATGCCGGCAAAAACTGCTCTTATTCCTGTCATGCTTTTCTCTGAATTTATGCTGGCAAAAATTGCTCTTATTCCTGTCATGCTTTTCTCTGAATTTAAGAAAAGCTTCGGCTTCGTCCATTAGTTTGCAGATTTCTTCAGTTCGCGTGCATGCACTTTAGTTATCAATCTACAGTTTGTGTGTACGTGGTTTGCATTTCCGTCAATATGCATGCATGTTCTTAGCTACTGAATGTGTGTGCTTCACTAATGTGTGCTCTTAGCTACTAAAGTGATCAGTGTATGATCAAATGGTTGTTGTTATCTATCTGAAAAATGAAGTTTCAATTTGTTATCCATCCAATCAATTGTTGATGTCTAAACATGCATAGTCTGTCTCAATTCTAGAGCAGTAAAATATTGACAAAAAACATCTTTACCAAAAGGCACATTCTTTGTAATTCACCAAAGATTATTCAGCAAAATACAAATTTTCAGCAACATACATGACCTTCTAGACTGGACAATGACAACATTACTTCTTGTCAACCACAGCAAACATGATTACGACTAACCCAAAGTACATGAACACAACAAACATAATCGTCCTATCTCTAGATTGTAACCGATCTTTGTGCATCCTTCCAATCTTCTTCTTCTCAAGTCCGTGCTTCTCCTCAGCTTCTATCTAACTATCTTTCTGCATTAGCTTCTTCTCTAGCACCTCTTTGTTATTAGCAACTTCACCAATGACAATTCTTTACCTCCCCTCCCATGGCTTGTCAATCCATTTGACATAACCACACGTCTCCTATTTAGGCACATACATACTGACATTACCAACTGATGACAAAATGCTGTTTGTAAAGTAAAGAGGCCTAATTGTAGCAAGAAATTTACCTCATATTGGCATGACAAAAATTTCCTTCCAGTGTCCACTCCTTTGCATACCCGCATAGCTGCTGGCTCAAAGTGCCTGCACATCTTACCCTTGTTCAGCTCATCTTCCTGAGTTCAACTCCAATTGAACCTAACATCCTACAAATTTTTCTGAGAAAAGGGGAGATGATTTACCTGATGCTTTCTGAACTACACAAAGGAGGTAATTTTGGCCCACGGTAAGTGCTCCTCCTCCACCTTCGCCACTCCATCCACCATCCTAGGTACACCGGACCCTCCATCTAGAAACAGGGGGACAGAAGGCGCGCGACATGTGAGAGTAATACTACCAGAGATGTGTGTGTGAGAGTGAGAGTTGAGAAAGAAGCAATACGTGCGCTAACCAGAAGTCAGGGATCCCTTCTGCCAGAGCTGCCGCCGCCGCCATTGTGCGCAGCCGAGGGGAGCGCCACCACCGCCGTCGTGCGCAGCCGAGGGGAGCACCGCCGCCGCCGCTGTCATGCCGAACCTAGGGGAGTGTCGCCGTCGCCATCGTGCTGAACTAAGCCATCACCTTGTTCTTGAATTGGGGATCTGATGACCCACAAGTGTAGGGGATCAATCGTAGTCCTTTTGATAAGTAAGAGTGTCAAACCCAACGAGGAGCAGAAGGAAATGATAAGCGGTTTTCAGTAAGGTTTTCTCTGCAAGCACTGAAATTGTAGGTGATAGATAGTTTTGTGATAAGATAAATAGTAACGAGTAACAAGTAAATGAAGTAAATAAAGTGCAGCAAGGTGGCCCAATACTTTATGTAGCAAATGATAAGCCTGGACAATTTCTAATAATGATAAAGGAGCTCCCGAGGACACATTGGGAATTATCGTCAAGCTAGTTTTCATCACGTTCATATGATTCGCGTTCGGTACTTTAATAATTTGATATATGGGTGGACCGGTACTTGGGTACTTCCCTAACTTGGACAAGCATCCCACTTATGATTAACCCCTATTGCAAGCATCCACAACTACAAAAGAAGTATTAATGTAAACCTAACCACAACATTAAACATATGGATCCATATCAACCCCTAAAGAAGCAACTCATAAACTAGGGTTTAAGCTTCTGTCACTCTAGCAACCCATCATCTACTTATTACTTCCCCATGACTTCCTCTAGGCACAAATAATATTGAAGTGTCATGTAGTCGACGTTCACATAACACCACTAGAGGAAAAGACAACATACATCTCATCAAAATATCGAACGAATACCAAATTCACATGACTACTAATAGAAAGACTTCACCCATGTCCTCAGGAACAAACGTAACTACTCACAAACCATATTCATGTTCATAATCAGAGGAGTAATAATATGCATAAAGGATCTGAACATATGATCTTCCACCAAGTAAACCAAATAGCATCAACTACAAGGAGTAATCAACACTACTAGCAACCCAGAGGTACCAATTTGTGGTTTTGATACAAGATTGGATACAAGAGATGAACTAGGGTTTTGAGAGGAGATGGTGCTGGTGAAGATGTTGATGGACATTGACCCCCTCCCGATGAGAGGATCGTTGGTGATGACGTTGGTGATGATTTCCCCCTCCCGGGGGGAAGTTTCCCCGGTAGAACAGCTCCGCCGGAGCCCTAGATTGATTCTGCCAAGGTTCCACCTCGTGGCGGCGGAGTTTCGTCCCATAAGCTTGCCCACCATTTTTTCCGGGGTAAAAGCGATGATATAGAAGAAGATGGACGCCGGAGGCCCACCAGGGGGCCCAGGAGATAGGGGGCGCGCCCTATAGGGGGGGCGCCCCCTGTCTCCTGGACAGGGTGTGGGCCCCCTGGCATATTTATTTCTCTCAGAAATTCTTATTAATTCCAAAAAGTTGTTTCGTGGAGTTTCAGGACTTTTGGAGCTATGCAGAATAGGTTTCCAATGTTTGCTCCTTTTCCAGCCAAAATTCCAGCTGCCAGCATTCCCCCTCTTCATGGTAAACCTTGTAAAATAAGAGAGAATAGCCATAAGTATTGAGATATAATGTGTAATAATAGCCCATGATGCAATAAATATTGATATAAAAGCATGACGCAAAATGGACATATCAACTCCCCCAAGCTTAGACCTCGCTTGTCCTCAAGCGGAAGCCGAAATCGAAAAATAGGTCCACATGTTTAGAGATAGAGGTGTCGATAAAAATAAAATACGGACATGAGGGCATCATGATCATTCTTATAACAGCAACATATATAGAATTTATCATATGATTTCCTATGCTTAAGTAACAAACAATTCACAATGTCAAGTATGGTTCAAAAACTTCACTGGGAACTAACAAACTATAATCTCAGTCACTGAAGCAATTGCAATTTATTGTAACATCAGAAAGATTCAACAATAGAGCTTTTCAGCAAGCTCACATACTCAACTATCTTGTAGTCTTCTACAATTGCTAACACTCACGCAGTACTTGTGGTTATAGAGTTTCAGCCGGACACTGAGAAAGATAGGGGCTTAATGTGTTGCCTCCCAACGTATTCACCTTTAGGTGATGTCAACAATAATAGCCCATGCTAACTTACATCCAATTGGATATATATATCATGATCATTCAAACACGAGGAGCTTGCCAAAGGATAAAATGAAAAAGGGAAAGGTGAGGATCAGCTTGACTCAAGCATAAAGTAAAAACATAAAGTAAAAGATAGGCCCTTCGCAGAGGGAAGCAGAGGTTGTCATGTGCGTTTAGGGTTGACGCACAAAATGTTAATGCAAAAGAACGTCACTTTATATTGCCCCTTGTATGTGGACCTTTATTATGCAGTCCGTCGCTTTTATTACTTCCACAACAAGTTCGTACAAAGCTTATTTTCTCTGCACTAATAAGTCATACATATTTAGATAGCAATTTTTATTGCTTGCAACATGACAACTTACTTGAAGGATCTTACTCAATCCATAGGTAGGTATGGTGGACTCTCATGGCAAAACTGGGTTTAAGGGTATTTGGAAGCACAAGTAGTATCTCTACTTGGTGTAAGGAATTTGGCTAGCATGAGGAGGAAAGGCAAGCTCAACATGTTTGTGAGGTCAATGACAATATACTTTAACTGAGATGTCGGAAACATAAACCATTACGTTGTCTTCCTTGTCCAACGTCAACTCTTTTAGCATGTCATACTTAATGAGTGCTCCCAATTATAAAAAGGTGTCCAAGATAATATATTTGTATGTGAACCACTTTCCTTATCACTTCCTATTAATTGCAACGATGACCAAGGCTACGTTCATCAACTCTCAACAATTTTTATGTCTCATACTTTCTATGTGTGAAGTCATCACTATTCATAAGATCAGTATGAACCCTTTTATTCTTTCTACTTTCTCAAGATCATGGCAACATAGCAAAGCCCTTGACTCAACACTAATCTTTATTATATATAGCTCACGGACTCGATTACAAAAAGATATCACAAAGCAAAACTCAAACTACTTGATATCAAAACTTCAATCTACTAGATCAAGATACTACTAAAAGGATCGAACTAGATAAAACAGTAAAGATAAGAGTGTGATGGTGATACGATACCAGGGCACCTCCCCCAAGCTTGGCAGTTGCCAAGGGGAGTGCCCATACCAATGTGTTTATGTCCTCGGAGGTGGTGCAGTAGGAGTTGTTGATGATGTAGGCTTGTCGTTCGTCTTCCAAGGCATAGGCTCTCCATCGTAGAAGGATGATCGAGTCTCCGGGGTCCTTAAATCTGCAGCCAAACTCATTGTCGGTGTCAAAACCGGCGGATCTCGGGTAGGGGGTCCCGAACTATGCATCTAGGCGGATGGTAACAGGAGACAAGGGACACGATGTTTTACCCAGGTTCGGGCCCTCTTGATGGAGGTAAAACCCTACGTCCTGCTTGATTAATATTGATGATGTGGGTAGTACAAGAGTGGATCTACCACGAGATCAAGGAGGCTAAACCCTAGAAGCTAGCCTATGGTATGATTGTTGTAATGGTTGTTGTCCTACGGACTAAAACCCTCCGGTTTATATAGACACCGGAGAGGGCTAGGGTTACACAGAGTCGGTTACAATGGTAGGAGATCTACATATCCGTATCGCCAAGCTTGCCTTCCACGCCAAGGAAAGTCCCATCCGGACACGGGACGAAGTCTTCAATCTTGTATCTTCATAGTCTTGGAGTCCGGCCGATGATGATAGTCCGGCTATCCGGACACCCCATAGTCCAGGACTCCCTCAGTAGCCCCTGAACCAGGCTTCAATGACGATGAGTCCGGCGCGCATATTGTTCGGCATTGCAAGGCGGGTTCCTTCTCCGAATAATCCATAGAAGATTGTGAACACCTGGATAGTGTCCGGCTCTACAAAATAAATTCCACATTCCATCGTAGAGAGAATAATACACACACAGGTTCAATCTACTGACGTATTTTGTGGCATGACGTCACACCACCACCAAGCCTTTACTTGAATTGTTATTATTATACCGCCTCAGCGCATTTAGCGAAGCGGTTTCCTTGGCACGTCTTGTCGAAGCAGAGATCGTGTTCCCCTTATTCCGGGATTCCCATCAATACAGACGTGGGTAACCCAACCATGCTCGTTTCCATGCCTCCTCTATCGAAGGTGAGTCCCAAACAATCACGGGGACGGCTCTTGGTATTCTCCTCCTTTCTAATGAAACCAAGGCATGTTTCTTTTCTTCAATCCTCAATTGAATCTACCGCTCGCCCCGAGTTCCAACACCCAGAGCCCCAGATTCGAGCGCTTCGGACCTTCAACAATGTCCGGCTCCGACCTTCAGGGCCGGTGGATGCCCTCCTCCGTCACGGAGGAGGACGTGCGAAAGGTGAGAGAAGCCAAGTACCTGACTTACGAGATCTCGCATAGATTGCCCGTCGAAGGGCAAGTCATTCCCACCCCAGAGCCCGGCGAAAGCGTCGTGTTTATGTCCCACCTCCATCGGGGTTTAGGCTTCCCGATAGATCCATTTGTGAGAGGGCTCATGTTTTACTACGGGCTGGAATTCCATGACCTAGCTCCGGAGTCCATCCTCCACATCTCATCATTCATCATTGTCTGCGAAGCCTTCCTCCGCACTACCCCCCACTTCGGTTTGTGGCTCAAGACCTTCAACGTGAAGCCAAAGATGATCGAGGGGCGTCAGGCAGAGTGCGGCGGGGCGGTTATAAGCAGAAGGGCCGATGCTCCATGGCCCGAGGGCTCTTTCCAAGAGGAGCTCGGCTTGTGGCAACAGGAGTGGTTCTATATCACCGCTCCTAGGGGCAGCAGGCAGAAGCCGCCGCCCATGTTTCGTTCGGGCCCTCCATAGCGGCTGATGTCATGGGTCAACCAGGGGCTCAACTGGGGGCCGTCAAAGGACGTACCCCTACTGCAGGGCCGGATTCGAGACCTCCAAGAGAGGGAGATCAATCTGGTCATAGTGATGCAGGTTATGCTGATTCGGCGTCTCCTGCCCTGCAAGCGCTGCCCCCTCCGCCTGTGGGAATTCAATCCAGAGGGGCCACGAGCTCTCCAGCACTTCATGGGTGCGACGCCCATGGAGATGTATAAATTGTTCTTCGGATCACAAGAGATGTGTCCGGAATTGACTGAGGATTCCGGCCTAAGCTGTAATCGCCCAGATGCTCAAGTAAGCGGCCCTGCGTCCGGACACACCATTTGTTTGCGCCTTCTTGAATTTGCCTTTTAACCCATCGTCTCTTGAATAGGAGTGGATAGCACAAGCGAAACTGAGACGGTGTCCGGCCCCCCTCCTGGAGACCGCGCCGGATTCCGTGCTGGTCAGGATGCTGAAGGTCGCGGCTTCCGAAGAAGGCGAAGGGGAGAACAGGGACACTGCCGCCTCTACCAAGGTGGCTTTTGAGAAAGGGCGGATCGAGAATCCGCCCTTCCAAGGGGAGAAGAGGACTACTTCCAAAAACCCGGAGGCCAAGGCCTCGAAGCGGGGGAAGAGATCTTCACCAGAGAGTCCTGCGTCCGGGGAGGCCCCGGCCGCACCATCTCCCTTAAGGAATCAGCCCTCCAACGAGCCGTAAGTAGAGAAAGGGGGGGGTTCTGTAACAAGAAACATCCCTATTTTCGCTCCTGAGGATAACCGAAGTTTTTATCTTGTAGTTTGGATCTCCGTCCTTCTCAGATGAGCTCGTCATTGGGGGACCTTCGTCCGGAGATGATGGAGAGCGAGACGCCTCCATCTGCCGCACCGTCGGATAGGGCGGACAAACCTGAGGTGTCATCACGGAGGGTATCCCCGAGTCCGGCACCAACTGGTGTGCGGCCGGGGGAGCTGAAGGATCTGCTTGAGAGGGCGTCTATCTCAGAAGGTCACCGTACATTGATGAGTATGGTGATTGGAAGGATTTCGTCCGCCGAAGGCGGGTTGTATGTTGCCGTCAGGAGTTTGCTGGCGGGGTTTGAGGTACGTAAAAATGACATACCTTTTGACAGTTTTACACCTAATGTGCGCCCTGTATAGATAGTAGCCCCTGAGACTCGGTAGGTTGTCGAGAACGACAGCGTGCCGAGGATCAAAATCGTAGGTATTGATTTTCGCCCCTCCTATGCAGGTGGCAGATGTTCCGGTGGCCAGCCGGACTGATGGAGTTGTTGAACTAAAGCGGCAACTTGATGTTGCGGGTGCGGATATCGCACTGGTCAAAGAGTGACTTGACGAGTCACAAGGTAAGGTTGTTCTCCGCGGTCACCTAGTAAGGCAGCAGAAGCTCATTTCTTACAACATTTGTGCTCAATGCAGATGGTGTCGCTGCTGTGGAGAGCCTTCGGGCAGAACTTGCTCGAGCTAGCGAGCAGGCCAGAAGGAGTGATGCGGCTGCCTCGAGGGCGGCCGAAGCGCTAGAAGCCGAGAGGGCTGCTCACTGCCGAAGCAGGGAGGAGATGACCGAGATGGCCGTGAGGGTGAAAGATGTTACCGACCGCTATGAGGTTCTTGAAAAAGAACGCCGAGCGGAGCAAGAAGAACTGGCAAAGGCCACCGCCGAAGCCAAGGATGCCCATTCTGCAATGAGGGCTATAAAGGAGGAGCTGCGCCAGGCCAGAGATATTGTGGCTGGCAAGCCCTTTCTACTGCGCAGGAGGTTTACAGATCTGAAGTATGCTCAGCTTGGCCAGCTGTGGGGTCCGAAGGATCCTTATATGGATTTAGCGGCGAGTGCAGCAGATGCTGTTGTGCACTTCCGAAGTCAAAAGGATCACAAGACGGAAGAGCTATTTTGGTCTCAATTCCATAGTCTAGAGCGTTCACTTCCGCTGACCGATCAGCTGGCCGAGTGGGCTGAGCTTAATAGATTGTCCGGACTTGCCATGACAGATGTTGTGGCTCATGTCTGGCCGGATAGGCCCAAGCCGAAGAGTTATTTCGGCTTATTGCAGCAATTCCTTGAGGCGGTGCCACATATAAAGGCGATGAAGCGGTCGGCCTGCATAGAGGGTGCACGGATGGCCCTCGCCCGTGTGAAGACACACTGGACGGAAATGGATGCCACCACTGTTGCGACCCGGGGTTCAGACGAGAGCCGGTTACCCACCGAGCACTACTTTGGGGAAGTTCTGTGTGGTGCTCGTGTAATAGAGTCGCAGTGCTCAAAAAATGTCATGTTCAAATGATCTTTATGGTTTTGTAAAAATAAGGTTTACAATATAAGCGCTTTTTGTACTTGTGCGTTCAAGTATTGAAACGTCTCCTGTGCGGCCGTTAATGTATACTTGTGTATAACCTGAAAGATGGCAGTCTTCGGCTTCAGCCCCCACGCACATGGTGCGGGGGTGTTTGCGAAATAGCGCGTTTTCACACTTAATCCAACGTCTTGGTCCTGTTAGGGAGGTGATAGCGTAGCAAACGAGGCAACCGGACTATAATGCTTTATCACTTTCACTTAGCCATAGGATTTCGAAGGTGGGGCTACGATATAGCCCCTAGGGGCACCGCGCTCTCCGAATTCGGGGCGCGTGTGTGCCTGACCGGGAAGCAGTCCTTCGCCAAAGCGGAGGAATTTTAAACATTCCTGAGGTCGATCAAGTGGTTGACCAGTCTCTCGCTACATCATGACAGAGGCGCTCACCCGGCTGAACCGGGGCACAATCGCAGTAGTTCTCCTGGTGCCGCGTTAGCCGACGATGCGGAACGTAAGGCAGCAAAACACAGGAGCCGAGCAAACCCAATATTTGACCAAAGACATGATTCGGAGCTGATGCATATAAGGCCTAACTCGAGACGCCGAACACTCCATGAGATGTTCGGTCTTTATGATGACGGGCAGATCAATGCCCTAAGACCCTAGTGTCCAGGTACACGCAAGATCTTCTGACGCGGCCGATGCCAAAACGCCAGCCTCCTCTCTGGCTATGATGAGAAACCAGGGGATGTATAGCAACAAGAGACAGTAAAAAAGGTTTACGCAGGGTCTTAATCTGAAGAGAATCCTTGCAACGGGTCCCTACTGCACGTCTGCGCCTGTGTCTCCGTTGTGCTGTATCCTGGACGGGTGTAACACGCTGTTCATCTGTAAAAGAGAGGAACTTGGTTGAAAAATAAATCGTGTCAAAAATGTATTTAAAACAGAGCATGAGTAAGAAAAAATTGAGCTTTTATTGGCTCCTTGTTGCTCATACGCATAGCCCCTTATAAAGGGGTGTGTAGCTAGGGAGCCCCTAGCTTATTTATGCCGGACTCGTTCTAGCCGTGTCCGGGGTCTTGAACGACCTTTTAATGAGATGATGCCGCGTGGACCGGGCATTTGAAGTGTGAGAGACGCGTAGTGTGGTATTGCATTGAAGCGGACAAAAGCTTCACGTCCCAATAGTGCTTGATGGCTACTTTTGAATGGGGCGACATGAAAAATTAGCTTTTCACGTCGGGAGTTGTCGGGTGACCCGAACACAACTTCTAGTGGTAAGGAGCCCGTGCGCTTGGCGTAAGGGCCTGGCGTCACTCCTTTAAAGGAAGTGCGGCTATGTCGAATTTTAGTACGGTCTACCCCCAACTTGCGGATTGTGTCCGGATATAGCAGGTTTAAGTCGCTGCCGCCATCCATTAGGACTTGTGTAAATTGTAGTCCGTCGATTGTAGGATCCAATATTAGAGCAGTCCATCCTGCGTTTCGGACGCTTATGGAGTAGTCCAGTTTGTCGAAAGTAATTGGCTTTGACATCCGATTTCGGGGTTCCGCCGGGGTGGACCGTGCGACATGTACCTCAGTGAGTGCCGCGTGGTATCACATGAAGTGAGTTTACTGTTTTGACTTCTTGTGGGAAAGTCTTTTGTTTTCCCGCGCTCTGCTGGTGGGGTTCGTCGTCATCCTCGGTTGGCGCGTTGAGCCCCTTGTGTTCGGCGTTGAGTCGGCCGGACTATTTGAAGACCCAACAATCTCGGTGGGTGTGGTTTGCAGGCCTCCCGGGTGTATTGTGGATTTGACATATCCGATCCAAGATTTTGTTTAGGTTGGATAGCTCGTCACTGTTGTCCTTAAGGGGCAGTGTTTTGATGTTCGGCCGCGAGCTTCTGAATCCGGCGTTGACCGTCATGCTCTGTGGGCTCTTTTCTTTATTTTGGCACTGGTCCTTTCTGCGCCGTGATTTTCCGTTTCCATCTCTGATCTCGGATGTACTTGGGTCGCTGGTGCTGCATCTTGCTAGCCAGCTGTCTTCCCCCGCACAGAAGCGGGTCATGAGGCTTGTTAGCGCGGCCATTGTTCTCGGCTTCTCTTGGCCGAGGTGTCTAGCGAGCCATTCGTCTCGGACATTATGTTTAAAAGCTGCTAAGGCTTCGGCGTCCGGACAGTCGACTATTTGGTTCTTTTTAATGAGGAACCTATTCCAGAATTTGCGCGCTGATTCTCCGGGCTGTTGGGTTATGTGACTTAAATCGTCTGCATCCGGAGGGCGGACGTAAGTCCCCTGAAAATTTGCTCTAAACACGTCCTCGAGCTCTTCCCAGCTTCCAATGGTATTTTCTAGGAGGCTTTTGAGCCAATGCCTGGCTGGCCCTTTGAGCTTGAGGGGTAGATATTTTATGGCGTGGAGATCATCTCCTCTAGCCATATGTATATGCAGGATGTAGTCCTCAATCCAGACTCCGGGGTCTGTTGTTCCGTCGTATGCCTCTATGTTTATGGGCTTGAACCCCGTTGGAAATTCGTGATCCAGCACCTCATTGGTGAAACATAGTGGGTGTGTGGCGCCCCTGTACTTGGGTGTGCCGTTATCTTCGAACACTCAGCATGTTATGTCACTTCCTGGGGCCCTCTTCTTCGGCCCGTAAATGGACCTGACCGGGCCATCCGTTTTGCGAAGATATTTATGTGTGTCATGTGCTGGCTTGTGTGCGTCGCCGCTTGCCGCTCCTGGCCTGCCTTCTGGTCGTCTATCCGGCCGGGAGGCCTCTTTGCTTTTTAATTGTGGGGGCTCTACGGCCTCCTCGTTGAATTCGGGCAGCAGCTTGCGCTTCGGGTAGCTCTTTGTTTGTTGGTTATTGCCATATTTGTCCGCGGTCTTGAGTACTTTGCTCCATCTCATTCTGAGTATGTCTTGCGCTGTTTTGAGCTTCCGCTTGTCCTTCTTCAGATTTCTTGTAGTGGCGACAAGTCTTTTTCGGAGGTTTTTATGCTCCGGTGGTGTGTCCGGTGTGAGATCATCCGGACTGTTGTCTCTGCTGAGGATGAGTTGGTTATCCG
This sequence comes from Triticum dicoccoides, assembly GCF_002162155.2. NCBI lineage: Eukaryota > Viridiplantae > Streptophyta > Magnoliopsida > Poales > Poaceae > Triticum > Triticum dicoccoides. Next base: position 651,327,047 of record NC_041386.1, read on the forward strand.
ATTCATCCTGTTCGGATGGCTGCTTGGTTGCATGTTCGTCGCCCACTGGTTTGCCCTGCTCTATGGCTGGGTCATTGTGAGTGTTGTCGTTATCGAGGCGGGACTTGGGGTGGCGCTTGCGCCGCCGTTTTGGTTGTTTTTCAGGGGGATTATCCTTCGCCGTGTCCCGTTGTTCCTCGTTATCGCCCCCTTTTGGGGTGTCCACCATGTATATATCATGAATTGAGGTGGCTTTCCAGTGCCCGGTAGGCACTGGTTCTTGGTCGTCTTCGGCATCGTCGTCCATACCGTCGATGTCTTTGGAGTCGTAGTCTAGTATGTCGGTTAAATCGTCGACAGTGGCTACAAAGTGGGCGGTGGGAGGGCTTTGAATTTCTTCGTCGTCGGCCTCCCAACCGTCCTGACCGTGGTCTGGCTAGGGCTCTCCTGATAAAGAGAGAGACTTTAGCGAATTCAGAATGTCGCCAAAGGGTGAGTGCTGAAAGATGTCCGCAGCGGTGAACTCCATGGTCGGCGCCCAATCGGATTTGATAGGCAGGGGCGCAGGAGTTTTGGAGTCCGGAAAGGAGTCCGGCGCCTCGGTGTCACGAGCTTTGCAAGGGACAAGGTCAGTGTTCGGCTCCATCGCCGTAGAGATCGCAGCCCCCGAGGCGGTGTCCAGCCACTTGTCCTTGATCTGCGCGGTCGGCTCCGAACTATGGGTTGGAGCGGACTCGTGTGCGGCCTCTAGGGCACTATCCGGTAGCAGAGCTAAATCATGTCCACCGCGACAGTGCGGCGCGCTTGGTTGTGGCTCGAATCCATCGAAGATCAAGTCTCCGCGGATGTCAGTCGTGAAGTTTAGGCTTCCAAACCTGACCTGACGGCCAGGGGCGTAGCTTTTGATCTGCTCCAGATGGCCAAGCGAATTGGCCCGCAGTGCAAAGCCGCCGAACACGTAGATCTGTCCGGGGAGAAAAGTCTCACCCTGGACTGCGTTGTTATTGATTGAAGAAGCCATCAAGCCTATCGGTGACGACACAGAGGAACTCTCAATGAAAGCACCAATGTCGGTGTCAAAACCGGCGGATCTCGGGTAGGGGGTCCCGAACTGTGCGTCTAGGCGGATGGTAACAGGAGACAAGGGACACGATGTTTTACCCAGGTTCGGGCCCTCTTGATGGAGGTAAAACCCTACGTCCTGCTTGATTAATATTGATGATGTGGGTAGTACAAGAGTGGATCTACCACGAGATCAAGGAGGCTAAACCCTAGAAGCTAGCCTATGGTATGATTGTTGTGATGGTTGTTGTCCTACGGACTAAAACCCTCTGGTTTATATAGACATCGGAGAGGGCTAGGGTTACACAGAGTCGGTTACAATGGTAGGAGATCTACATATCCGTATCGCCAAGCTTGCCTTCCACGCCAAGGAAAGTTCCATCCGTACACGGGACGAAGTCTTCAATCTTGTATCTTCATAGTCTTGGAGTCCGGCCGATGATGATAGTCCGGCTATCCGGACACCCCCTAGTCCAGGACTCTCTCACTCATCCTCTTGAATCTATATTTATACTCACAGTTCTGGTTTTGCAGGTCATAGATCTGGGCTTGGAGGTGCTCGATTTTCTCTTAAAGCTTGAAGATGGTATCCCCAATGACTTCGGCATCCAGCTTGTGGTTGTTGGTGAACTCCGTGATCATCATCTGGTTGGCGTTGAGTCCATGCTCCACCATCCCTTGACACTTGAAAACTTGCTGCTCCACGGCTTCGAGCTTTGTCTCCACGCTCCCGGTAAGCCTTGGTCCCTCCACATCGCGGATGTGTTGCACCCCCTCACGCATCTCAATGGTTTGAGGGTGTTGCAGCACCTCCGCAAGATAGGGGTTGATAACCCTATCAAAAAACTTGTCCTTGGGAGCACTTGGAGACGACATGATGCTCTTAGATCTAAAACAGAAACAGCTCGAAACAAAAACAGAGGATATTTGCGTGATACGGTGGTCAAAACTTTCGGGAGTATATATAATGAATTTTTACCGACCAAAATATGTAATGTGCAAGAAAATGGAGTCTGGGAGGCACACGAGGTGCCCACGAGACAGGGGGCGCGCCCTACAGGGGGGCGCCCCCTCCACTCTCGTGGGAGCCTCATGTCCCTTTCGGACTACTTCTTTCTTCCTAAAATTCTTAAATAATCCAAAAGTGATAAAAATTGCCATTGGAGTTGTTTTGGAGTCGGTTTACTTACCGTACCACATACCAATACCTTTTCGGAGTCTGGAATGTTCTCGAAAGTGTCCCTTATGTATTCCTCAGGGGTTACGGTTAATATTAGTGTCAGTGTCAAAACCGGCGGATCTCGGGTAGGGGGTCCCGAACTGTGCGTCTAGGTGGATGGTAACAGGAGACAAGGCACGCGATGTTTTTACCCAGGTTCGGACCCTCTCGGCGGAGGTAAAACCCTACCCCTGCTTGATTAACATTGATGATATGGGTAGTACAAGAGTAGATCTACCACGAGATCAGAGAGGCTAAACCCTAGAAGCTAGCCTATGGTATGATTGTTGTTCATCCTACGGACTAAAACCCTCTGGTTTATATAGACACCGGAGAGGGCTAGGGTTACATAGAGTCGGTTACAATGGTAGGAGATCTACATATCCATATCGCCAAGCTTGCCTTCCACGCCAAGGAAAGTCCCATCCGGACACGGGACAGAGTCTTCAATCTTGTATCTTCTTAGTCTTGGAGTCCGGCCGATGGTGATAGTTCGGCTATCCGGACACCCCCTAATCCAGGACTCCCTCAGTAGCCCCTGAACCAGGCTTCAATGACGACGAGTCCGGCGTGCATATTGTCTTCGGCATTGCAAGGCGGGTTCCTCCTCCGAATACTTCATAGAAGATTTTGAACACCAGGATAGTGTCCGGCTCTGCAAAGTAAGTTCCACATACCACCGTAGAGAGAATAATCTTTACACAAATTTAATCTGCTGACGCATTTTGTGGCATGACGTCACACCACGGCCAAGCCTTTATGCGAATTGTTTTTATTGTTCCACCTCAGCGCGTTTAGTGAAGCGGTTTCCTCGGCACGTCTTGTCGAAGCAGAGATCGTGTCCCCTTATTCCGGGATTCTCATCAATACGGGCGTGGGTAACCCAACCGCGCAATTGATTACGGCGCTTGGGAGATAAGCGAGTTTTATCAGGCTGGTAGGGACGCATAGTTTTGTCCGTCCATATAAGGGGATAAGAATCCACCTTGTTACCTACGCCTTCTTCCTCCTTTGCCTATCCATCTCCGCGCACTCGAGCTCCGGCGCCCAAGCCCGCGCATCTCGCCTCGACCTTCTCCAACCATGTCCGGAGTGGGAGGCAAGTGGATGGCCTCCTCCGTCACGGAGGGGCACATCAAAAGGTTGCGAAAAGCCGGATACCTGCACAACGACATTGCACACCGGCTTCCAGACGAGGGGCAGCTCGTCCCACCCCCAGGCCCCATGAGAGGGTGGTGTTCCTTCCCCATTTCCTCCGCGGACTGGGCTTCCCAGTCCACCCCTTTGTCCGGGGGCTCATGTTCTATACGGCCTGGATTTCCATGATCTGGCCCCGAATTTTATCCTCAACATCTCGGCGTTCATCGTCGTGTGCGAGGCCTTCCTCTGCATCCAGCCCCACTGCGGCTTATGGCTGAAGACTTTTAATGTCAAGCCAAAGGTAGTGGGTGGCCGCCAAGCGGAGTGCGGAGGCGCCATGGTGGGCAAGATGCCCAACGTCACATGGCTCGAAGGCGCGTTCGTGGAAACCATCAAAGGCTGGCAATCGGGGTGGTTCTACATCACCGAGCCGCGTGACCCTGAAAGGACAGCAGCCCACAAATTCAGATCTGGCATCGCCACACGGCTCACCTCCTGGAAAGAGAAGGGCCTGACATGGGGCGATTCGGAGGAGCTGACCGGACTCCAAGCCTGCGTCCAAAAGCTAGTGAACAAGAATCTCAAGCTTTTCAATGTAGTCCAGGTCATGCTCATACGCTGGATCCTCCCATGCCAACAGCGGGCTTTCAACTTGTGGGAGTTTGATCCGGCACAGCACCAGACCTTGAGCAGGCTCTTCGACACTACGTACGAAGATGCCTGGAGGGTGTTGTTCAAGGGCGCAGAGGCTCCCGCATCCGCTACTGAAGATCGCGAATTCAGCTCGCGGCGTAAAGCCGACGAGGTAAGCTATTTTACCTTTTACAGGACACTTTTTCATAGTTTGACACTATGCGGGATCTCAACCCCCTCACCTTTGACAGCACTGGCTGAAGAAGTCCGAGCAGGTTAACTGTCCGGCTCCCTTACCAGAAGACCCAGCGGGCGCCCGATTGACGGGGTTGCAGGTTCCGGCGCCTTATGTGGTGTCGGAGAAGAAGGCCAAGAAGAAGGCCACGGGAACTCGGAGGAGTTCCCGGTGCCAGGTGTTATCGGACTCATCGTCCGATGACTCCGAGGCGGACTCCTCCCACGAAGATGAGGAGGAGAAAAAAGAGGCTTCTCCCCCAACGGGGGGAGAGAAGAAAAGGAAGGCCTCCCCAATTGGGGAGGCCGGAGGGTCCAAGAAGGGAAGGACCCTTCCTCCGGACTGTCCTACCAACGCCTACGACGGCGAAGAGGAGTGGCCCTCGAGGGCCAAGCCCATGGCGAGATCGTAAATGTCCAGATTCCGAAATACCTCATGATTTTTTTATTTGTCGCATGATGTCTTCTAACGCCGAATACAACCCTGTAGCCCGCCCAAGGATGATCTCCCCGCTTCATCGAGCGGGTCTCTAGGTTCGTCGGATGTGAATAACACTTCACTTCCGACCACCTCTTCCCCTCGTGACGTAGACGACACCGAGATGGGGTCCCAGAAGGGGCCCAACCAGGAGGAGGTGGTCCTGGAGGCGCCGCAAGGTGACCTTCCGGACTCTGGGCGAAAAGAGGGCGGAACCCCCGAGGGTTCCAAGTCCGGCCCTGTGTCGGACTTCGTACCGGAACCTGAAGTGGTTCCGAAGTCTGGCGGGCGGCCCCTTCGTGAGAAGGGCGAGACTGCGACGCCGGTGGCCTCCGTCCAACCAGAGGCGCCGGATAATTTGCTGGAGGCGCTTAACGGTGCCTCCATCGACGAGGAGCACCGCACTGTTATGAGTGCAGTGATCCAGAAAGTTCAGTCTGCCAAGAGCGGGCTGACTGAAGCCTATACCAGCCTTCTAATAGGCTTTGAGGTAAGTAATTTAAGATATGTAAAAACAGTACCGCATAGAAAGTAGCCCCTGATGCTCAGTTTGGTGTTCAGAAAGAAAAGCCAAGCTGAGGATCTAAAAAGATATACACAGGAGTCTAATAGAAATATGTCAATATGGGAATGCAGGCTGCGTTGCTGACCTCTGCCGCACTGACTGCAGAGGTCAATGCATTGAAGCAGAGCCTCGAGCGGTCCGAGAACAAGCTCGGCCTTGCCAAGAAGGAGCTCGAGGACAAGGAAGGTAAGTAATACCTTATTAAAGTAGTACCTTATAGAAAAGGATTTGGTTGCACAAAATGACAGGAATAACATGGGTATTGCAGGGGCCACGAACGAGGTGGCGACCCTGAAGGAGGTGGTGTCCAAGGCCGAAAGCAGTGCGGCCTTGGAGCGCACCGAGCGGGAGAGGCAGGAGGCATGGGTGGCGGAGGTGCGGCAAGAGCTCCAGGCTCTCGTGGAAAAACACGAGAGTTTGGAGCGTGACTCGAAGACTCGAGAGTCCGAGCTCGCCTTGGCTCTTGAGAGTGCCAGAGCCGCCAAGGCCGAAGCCCAAAAAGCCCTCCAGGAAATTGAGGCGATAAAGAAGATAGCGGTGGGTAAGGCCTTCTTCATGCAAAGCAAGCACGTGAAAGTGAATTACTTGTTACTTACCCGAATCCGGAGCTCTCCAGGAGCATTCGCAGATCTGCCCTGCAGTGTGTCCGATGCTGCCGCATTCTACCGGGCCGAGGAAGGAAGCTCGACGGAGAAGGTATTCTAGTCTCAGTATGCTGAGGCCGGACATCCGGTGCCCCTTAGAGACCAGCTGAAGCAGCTGGTCGAGCTCCACAAGGTGGCCAAACAGGCCATGAAGGGCCTCATAGTTCGGCTGTGGCCTAAGGAAGCCATGCCTGGGAGCTACTTCAGTCTGGTGCGGCAGCTGGTGGACGCCTGTCCATGGATTGAAGTCATCAAGCACTCCGCCTGCATTGAGGGTGCCCGTCGGGCCCTTGCCCGTGCTAAAGTGCAGTGGGGCAAGATGGACACTAAGAAGCTTGTGACAGACCCGCCACCGCCGGGCAAGGAGTATCGCACGCCCGAGATGTATTATAAGGGCGTCCTGAAGGGTGCCCGCATTATAGCGGGTGAATGCTCCAAGGATGTAATTTTTGAGTAGACTCGCATGTTGTTATCCTGTGCGCTGAAAACTTTGTTCATATGCGCTAAGCAATGCTTGTTAATTTAAAATATTACCTTATGTGCGGCCGTTTATCAAATTTGAGAGATGGCAAGTCATTGGCTTCAGCCCCCATGCCACGAGTGCTGGGGTGTTCGGGATAAACTTGAGCGCTCTTTTTCCCATTTTTGGGTCCTTCGAGGGAGGCGCTTAACACAACAAACGAGGCAACCGGACTTATAATGCTTGAACACTCCCACTTAGCCATAGAATTCTATAATTTTAAATTTCGGCGAAGCCCCTAGTGTTCGGAAGGCCGAATTCGGGGCGCTATCCACGCCTGGGCCGGACAAAGCCGGCTCCTCGCTCTAAGCGGCATAAGTCTTTAGGGACTCGAAAAAACCTCTCGAACAGCGACCGGCTCTCGCCCCATCATGACGGTCAGTTTTAGCTTTCTCCACTGAGGTGCTCAGCCCAGCTCAACTGGGGCACAATCGTAGTGGTTCTCCCAGCGCTACCCTTAGCCAATATAGCGGAACGTAAGGTACCAAAACATGGGAGCCAGGCAAACCCAACTATTGACAGAAGACATGATTCGGAGCCGATGCATATAATGCTATAAGTTCGGGGTGCAGCACTTGTGAAAGTGTTCGGACTTATCACACCATATTTTGGGGAACTTAAGCCCCTGGTGTATTTTGGCCGTACCAAAGCGTACGGGTGCGATATGTCATAAGTGAACATATATAAATAGAAAAAGGAATGCAATGATAAGCAAAAAGTGATGCATAGTTTATTCAAAAAATACTGCAATGAAAGCAAGACGATACAAATAGTGCGATAAGCGAGGGATGGGACTATTTAACATGTCCCCCTCCAGGGGTAGGCAGCGGAATGGTATGCAAAACAGGTATAATGATCATAATGGAGACCACCTGGATACTCGCCATAGATTTTCTGATTCCCTGGCTGTTGCATCGTGAGTTCGGCAAGTCTACTGTCGGACAGGGCTGCTGGAAATGGAGTCCTGAAAATAATAAGAAGAAAAAATGACACAATTGGGAGCCCCTAGTGCGGTTGAGCCGCACTCTGGGCATTCCGTGGTCGTGCCCCTCCCCCCATGCCCATGGTATCTCCATAGCGTAGTTATGTACGCGTGGTACTGGTTTTGCGATTTCGCGAGGGCTGTGGTTGGGGCCGCATTGCTACTCGTGCTCGGAACGTGCCAGGTGGTCTTGTTGTAAGTTACTCCGGGCGCGCTTGATGGTGTCCGGCCGCTTAACAGCCGGACTAGAGAATTGCCTTAAGAGGCTGCTTTGTACTTCCACCGCAAGAGCCGCTGTATGCTCCTCCGTTCGGAGAGAGTGTTCAGTGTTTCCGTTGACCGTAATGACTCCTCGAGGGCTTGGCATCTTGAGCTTGAGGTATGCATAGTGCGGTACCGCATTGAACTTTTCAAATGCGGTTCGTCCGAGCAGTGCATGATAGCCGCTGCGGAACGGGACTATGTCGAAGATTAACTCCTCGCTTCGGAAGTCAGCTGGGGATCCGAAGACCACTTCAAGTGTAACTAAGCCTGTGTAGTTGGCCTCTACACCTGGTATGACGCCTTTGAAGGTCGTCTTTGTGGGTTTAATCCTTGAGGGGTCTATGCCCATCTTGCGCACTGTATCCTGATAAAGCAGGTTCAGGCTGCTGCTGCCGTCCGTCAGGACTCTAGTGAGGTGAAATCCGTCGACGATTGGGTCTAAAACCAATGCGGCGAATCCGCCATGGCGGATGTTAGTGGGTGGTCCCTTCTATCAAAAGTGATCGGGCAGGAGGACCACGGATTGAACTTTGGGGCGACTGGCTCCATCGCGTATACGTCCCTGAGTGCACGCTTCCGCTCCCTTTTGGGTATGTGGGTTGCGTATATCATGTTCACCGTCCGCACTTGTGGGGGAAAGCCTTCTGTCCTCTATTGTTCGGCGGCCGGGTCTCCTGCTCGTCATCGCTATGTAGCCCCTTGTCATTGTTTTCGGCGGTTAACTTGCCTGCCTGCTTGAACACCCAACAATCCCTGTTGGTGTGATTGGCTAGCTTTTCGGGGGTGCCGTGTATCTGGCACGAGCGATCAAGTATTCGGTCCAAATTGGACGGGCCCGGAATATTTCTTTTGAATGGATTTTTTCACTGACCGGGTTTTGAGCCCCTGAATCCGGCATTGACTGCCATATCTTCAGCATTATCGCCGTTAATGCGTCGCTTGTGCTTGTTGTGACGCGACCTGCCATTGATGTCCTTGGTATCCAAACTACCGGAGTTTTTGGTCAGGTTGTTACTGTGAGCTAGCCAGCTGTCCTCTCCCGCACAGAAGCGGGTCATGAGTGATGTGAGGGCTGCCATGGATTTCGGCTTTTCCTGTCCTAGGTGCCAGGCAAGCCACTCGTCGCGGATGTTATGTTTGAAGGCTGCAAGGGCCTCTGCATCCGGACAGTCAATGATTTGATTTTTCTTGGTTAATAACCGTGTCCAGAATTGTCTGGCCGATTCGTCTGGCTGCTGAATTATGTGGCTTAGGTCATCGACGTCTGGTGGTCGCACATATGTGCCCTAGAAGTTATCAAGGAATGCGGCTTCCAGGTCTTCCCAACACCCAATTGATTCTGCTGGCAAGCTGTTCAGCCAATGTCGAGTTGTTCCTTTGAGCTTGAGTGGGAGGTATTTAATGGCGTGTAGATCATCACCGCGGGCCATGTGGATGTGAAGGTGATAGTCCTCGATCCAAACCGTAGGATCTGTTGTGCGGTCGTATGATTCAATGTTTACGGGTTTGAAACCCTCAAGGATTTGATGATCCATTACTTCATTTGTGAAGCATAGTGGGTGTGCGGCGCCTTTGAATTGGGCTATATCACGATGCAGCTCAAACGAGCTTTGTCTACTGTGTTCGGACCGGCCGGCATTGTTGTATCCGGCGCGACGGTTGTCGTCACGTAACATGGGGCGCCCACGCGATCCGTAGATCAATCTTGTTTGTCTTGCCTTATCCTCCAATATGTCTCATAAGTCCGGCGCATTCCCCCGTAGCTTTGTACTTTTCGAGCGACGCCGGGGTGCGGCTTTAGTGGAGGGCCTAGAGGCCTCTCTGTCGCGGCCACGAGGTGGCCGGTCGGCCGTATTGTACACTGGTGATGTAGGTTTATGTGCTTCCTCCTCTAATCGGGGTAGCAGCTTGTGTTTTGGGTAGCTTTTCGAGGGGCGTTCGAGTTCATGCTCTTCGGTCGCAGGCACTTCAGTCCATCTATCGGCTAGCAAGTCTTGGTCAGCTCTAAGCTGTTGCTGCTTTTTCTTGAGGCTGCTTGCCGTGGCCATAAGCCTGCGTTTGAAATGCTCTTGATTGACGGGATCCTCAGGCATGACAAATTCGTCGTCGTCGAGGCTTGCCTCGTCTTCGGAGGGAGGCATGTAGTTATCGTCCTCTACCTCTCTGTCTGCCGCTCTCTCCTGAGGGCTGGTTTCTCCATCCTCCTGTGTTGAATCTTGCTGGAGGGGGTTGTCTTCGGCACTGTCCGGGGCGTTATTGTCTCCGGTGCCGGCATCTCCATTTTTGTTGTGGCGGGATTTAGAGCGGCGCTACTGACGCCGGCGCTTGGGCTATTTCTTGGAGGGGTCATCCTCGGTTGTTCCATCGCCATTCCCATCCTTTGGGATGTCCACCATGTATAGGTCATATGACGAGGTGGCCTTCCAATGCCCTGTAGGCGTTGGTTCTTGGTCCTCTCCGGCATCGTCGTCCATACCGTCGATGTCTTCAGAGTCGAAGTCTAGCATGTCGGTTAAGTCATCGACAGTGGCTATGAAGTGGGTGGTGGGTGGGCTGTGAATTTCTTCGTCGTCCACATCCCAACCGCCGTGACCATAATCCGGCCAGGGCTCTCCTAATAAAGAGAGGCACTTTAGCGAATTCAGGATGTCGCCAAAAGGCAAGTGCTGAAAGATGTCTGCGGCGGTGAGCTCCATGATCGGCGCCCAATCAGATTAGATTGGCAGGGGCGCGGAAGGTTCGGGGTCCGGAGAGTAGTCCGGCACCTTGGAGTCACGAGCTTCACAAGGGATAGGGTCGGTATTCGGCTCTATCGCCGTAGAGGTAGAAGCCCCCGAGGCGGTGTCCAGCCATCCATCCTCGATCGGCGTCGTCAGCTCCGAGCTGGGGGTCGGAGCAGACTCTTGTGCGGCCTCCAGGGCACTGTACGGTAGCAGAGCTAGATCATGCCCATCGTGACAGTGCGGCGCGCTCGGCTATGGCTCGAATCCGCCGAAGATCAAGTCTCCGCGGATGTCAGCTGTATAGTTCAAACTTCCAAATCTGACCTGATGGCCAGGGGCATAGCTTTCGATCTCCTCCAGATGGCCAAGCAAACTGGCCCGCAGTGCAAAGCCACCGAATACGAAGATCTGTCTGGGGAGAAAAGTCTCACCCTGGACCGCGTCGTTGTTGATGATCGAAGGAGCCATCGGGCCTAGAGGTGACGACACAGAGGAACTCTCAATGAAAGCACCAATGTCGGTGTCAAAACCGGCGGATCTCGGGTAGGGGGTCCCGAACTGTGCATCTAGGCGGATGGTAACAGGAGACAAGGGACACGATGTTTTTACCCAAGTTCGGGCCCTCTCGATGAAGGTAAAACCCTACTCCTGCTTGATTAATATTGATGATATGGGTAGTACAAGAGTAGATCTACCAGGAGATCAGAGAGGCTAAACCCTAGAAGCTAGCCTATGGTATGATTGTTGTTCGTCCTACGGACTAAAACCCTCCGGTTTATATAGACATCGGAGAGGGCTAGGGTTACACAGTCGGTTACAATGGTAGGAGATCTACATATCCGTATCGCCAAGCTTGCCTTCCACGCCAAGGAAAGTCCCATCCGGACACGGGATAGAGTCTTCAATCTTGTATCTTCTTAGTCTTGGAGTCCGGCCGACGGTGATAGTTCGGCTATCCGGACACCCCCTAATCCAGGACTCCCTCAATTAGTTTCAACATTGATAGGATTACCTGAAATATAATGTTTAATTCTTTGACCGTTTACCACCCTTGGACTCGTGCCTTCAAAGATGTTGATTTTTATAGCACCAGAACGATAGACCTCCTCGATAACGTAGGGACCTTCCCATTTTGAGAGAAGTTTTCCTACAAAAAATCTTAAAGGAGAGTTTAATAATAACACATAATCTCCTATGTTAAACTCACGCTTTTGTATCCTCTTATCATGCCAGCGTTTGACTTTTTCTTTGATAAGCTTGGCATTCTCATACGCTTGGGTTCTCCATTCATCAAGTGAGCTAATATCAAACAACCTCTTCTCACTGGCAAGTTTGAAGTCATAGTTTATCTCTTTAATAGCCCAATATGCCTTATGTTCAAGTTCAAGAGGTAAATGACACGCTTTTCCATAAACCATCTTATAAGGGGACATACCCATAGGATTTTTGTATGCAGTTCTATAGGCCCATAATGCATCATCAAGTTTTTTGGACCAATTCTTTCTAGATCTATTCACAGTCTTTTGCAAAATTAATTTGAGCTCTCTATTGCTCAACTCTGCTTGACCACTAGACTGCGGATGATAAGGAGATGAGATTCTATGATTGACATCATACTTAGCCAGCATATTACAGAAAGCACCATGAATAAAATGTGAACCACCATCAGTCATAAGATATCTAGGGACTCCAAACCTCGGGAAGATAACTTCTTTAAGCATTTTAATAGAAGTGTTATGATCAGCACTACTAGTTGGAATAGCTTCTACCCACTTAGTAACGTAATCAACAACAACTAAAATATGTGTATAACCATTAGAGGCAGGAAAAGGTCCCATATAATCGAAGCCCCAAACATCAAACGGTTCAATAACAAGAGAATAATTCATAGGCATTTCTTGACGTCTACTAATGTTACCTATTCTTTGACATTCATCACAAGATAAGACAAACTTACGAGCATCTTTGAAGAGAGTAGGCCAATAAAAACTAGATTGTAGTACCTTGTGTGTAGTTCTATCTCCAACATGGTGTCCTCCATAAGATTCAGAGTGACACTTGCGTAGAATCTGTTCTTGTTCATGCTCAGGCACACAACGTCTAATAACACCATCTACTCCTTCTTTATAAAGGTGTGGGTCATCCCAGAAGTAATGTCTTAAATCATAAAAGAACTTTTTCTTTTGCTGGTATGTGAAACTAGGCGGTATAAATTTAGCAACACTGTAATTAGCATAATCAGCATACCAAGGAGCAGTACGAGAAGCGTTGACAACCGCTAATTGTTCATCAGGAAAGCTATCACTAATAGGCAGTGGGTCATCAAGAACATTCTCTAACCTAGACAAGTTGTCTGCTACGGGGTTCTCAGCTCCCTTTCTATCAATAATATGCAATTCAAATTCTTGGAGCAAGAGAACCCATCTAATGAGTCTAGGCTTAGCATCTTTCGTTTCCATAAGATATTTAATAGCAGCATGATCAGTGTGAATAGTAACTTTGGAATCAATAATATAAGGTCTAAACTTATCACATGCAAACACAACTGCTAAGAACTCTTTTTCGGTAGTAGCATAATTTCTCTGGGCAGTATCAAGAGTCTTACTAGCATACTGGATAACATTCAAATCGACTCTTTGCCCTAGAACAGCACCTACAACATAATCACTAGCATCACACATAATTTCAAAAGGTAAATTCCAATCAGGTGGCTGAACAATAGGTGCAGTGATCAAAGCTTTCTTAAGTGTTTCAAATGCTTCTACACAATCATCATCAAAGACAAAAGGAATATCTTCTTGCAATAAATTAGTCAGAGGCCTAGAGATTTTAGAAAAGTCCTTAATGAACCTCCTATAAAAATCGGCATGACCAAGGAAACTTCTTATACCTTTTATGTCCTTGGGACATGGCATCTTTTCAATAGCATCAACTTTGGCTTTATCAACTTCAATACCTCTCTCGAAGATCTTATGCCCCAAGACAATGCCTTCATTAACCATAAAGTGACACTTTTCCCAATTCAAGACGAGACTAGTGTCTTCGCATCTCTACAAAACTCGATCAAGGTTGCTCAAACAATCATCAAAAGAGGATGTGACGCCCGGATAATTAGGCTACAGTAGTACCGCGTTAACGATGCCACGTCACCTCGGTTACTATTGCTAACCTCGCGATAGATCGAAACTGATTCAAATTCAAATTCAAAATCAATCAAACAATAAAAGTTTTCAAATATTAAAACTAAAATGTTCGGAGTGATCCAAAGAATGCATAGGTAATTATGGTGGAGAAACCTAAATTTAATAAAATGTTTAAGAGTTCAAAATAAATAAAACTATAGGTTAAATAATAAAATAAATGCCTTTTGAATTTTATGAAATATTAAACTATTTTAGTTGGGATAAGAATTAATGTGGCAGTAGTTTATTTAAAAGTACCAATTTAGGTTTTAGTGATAATTTTTACTAAAGCTAAAATAAAATGTAACTAAAATAAAATAGGAAAGAATAAATAAAAAGAAAGGAAATAAAATGAAGTTAAAAAAACAAACCCCCCTGGCCCACTGGGCCACGGCCCAGCAGGCCACCAGACCACCAGGCCAGCCCACCAGCTGTTGGAAATATGCCCTAGAGGCAATAATAAAATGGCTAGTATTATATTTCCTTGTTTATGATAATTGTTTATTATCCATGCTAGAATTTTATTGATAGGAAACTCAGATACATGTGTGGATACATAGACAACACCATGTCCCTAGTAAGCCTCTAGTTGACTAGCTCGTTGATCAATAGATGGTTACGGTTTCCTGACCATGGACATTGGATGTCGTTGATAATGGGATCACATCATTAGGAGAATGATGTGATGGACAAGACCCAATCCTAAGCCTAGCACAAGATCGTGTAGTTCGTATGCTAAAGCTTTTCTAAATGTCAAGTATCTTTTCCTTAGACCATGAGATTGTGCAACTCCCGGATACCGTAGGAATGCTTTGGGTGTACCAAACGTCAAAACGTAACTGGGTGGCTATAAACGTGCACTACGGGTATCTCCGAAAGTGTCTGTTGGGTTGGCACGAATCGAGACTGGGATTTGTCACTCCGTGTGACGGAGAGGTATCTCTAGGCCCACTCGGTAGGACATCATCATAATGTGCACAATGTGATCAAGGAGTTTATCATGGGATGATGTGTTACGGAACGAGTAAAGAGACTTGCCGGTAACGAGATTGAACAAGGTATCGGCATACCGGCGATTGAATCTCGGGCAAGTACTATATAGGTAGACAAAGGGAATTGTATACGGGATTGATTGAATCCTTGACATCGTGGTTCATCCGATGAGATCATCGTGGAACATGTGGGAGCCAACATGGGTATCCAGATCCCGCTGTTGGTTATTGGCCAGAGAGTTGTCTCGGTCATATCTGCATGGTTCCCGAACCCGTAGGGTCTACACACTTAAGGGTCGATGACGCTAGGGTTATAGGGAATAGATATATGTGGTTACTGAATGTTATTAGGAGTCCCGGATGAGATCCCGGACATCACGAGGAGTTCCGGAATGGTCCGGAGGTAAAGATTTATATATGGGAAGTCCTGTTTTGGTCACCGGAAAAGTTTCGGGTGCTATTGGTAATGTATTGGGACCACCGGGAGGGTCCCGGGGGTCCACCAGCCCCAGAGGGCTGCATGGGCCTAGTGTGGGAGGGGACCAGCCCCAGGTGGGCTGGTGCGCCCCCCACCAGGGCCCAAGGCGCCTAGGGTTGAAAACCCTAGGGGAGGGGGGCGCCTCCACCTTGCTTGGGGGGCAAGGCACCCCTCCTGGCCGCCGCCCCTCCCCTCTAGATGGGATCTGGAGGGGGCCAGCCCTCTCTCCCCTTCCCTCCTCGTCTCTCGTAGTGCTTGGTGAAGCCCTGCTGGAGTACCGCACTCCTCCACCACCACCACACCGTCGTGCTGCTGCTGGACGGATTCTTCCCCAACCTCTCCCTCTCTCCTTGATGGATCAAGGCATGGGAGACGTCACCGGGCTGCACGTGTGTTGAGCGGAGGCGCCGTTGTTTGGCGCTTAGATCGGAATCGACCGCGATCTGAATCGCCACGAGTACGACTACCTCATCCGCGTTCTTGCAACACTTCCACTTAGCGATCTACAAGGTTATGTAGATGCACTCCCCTTTCCCTCGTTGCTAGATTAATCCATAGATTGATCTTGGTGATGCGTAGAAAATTTTGAATTTCTGCTACGTTCCCCAACAGTGGCATCATGAGCTAGGTCTATGCGTAGTTTCTATGCACGAGTAGAACACAAGTTGTTGTGGGCGTTGATTTTTTTCAATATGCTTACCGTTACTAGTCAAATTTTGTTTCGACGGTATTGTGGGATGAAGCGGCCAGGACCGACCTTACACGTACACTTACATGAGACGGGTTCCATCGACTGACATGCACTTGTTGCATAAGGTGGCTAGAGGGTGCCAGTCTCTCCCACTTTAGTCGGATCGGATTCGATGAAAAGGGTCCTTATGAAGGGTAAATAGCAATTGGCATATCACGTTGTGGTTTTTGCGTAGGTAAGAAATGTTCTTGCTAGAAACCCATAGCAGCCACGTAAAACATGCAAACAACAATTAGATGACGTCTAACTTGTTTTTGCAGGGTATGCTATGTGATGTGATATGGCCAAAAGAATGTGATGAATGATATGTGATGTATGAGATTGATCATGTTCTTGTAATAGGAATCAAGACTTGCATGTCGATGAGTATGACAACCGCCAGGAGCCATAGGAGTTGCCTTAATTTATTGAATGACCTGCGTGTTATTGAACAACGCCATGTAATTACTTTACTTTATTCCTAAACCGTTAGCCATAGTAGTAGAAGTAATAGTTGGCGAGACAACTTCATGGAGACACGATGATGGAGATCATGGTGTCATGCCGGTGACGATGATGATCATGGAGCCCTGAAGATGGAGATCAAAAGGAGCAAAATGATATTGGCCATATCATGTCATTTTTTGATTGCATGTGATGTTTATCATGTTTATGCATCCTATTTGCTTAGAACGACGGTAGTAAATAAGATGACCCCTCATTAAAATTTCAAGAAAGTGTTCCCCCTAACTGTGCACCGTTGCGAAAGTTCATTGTTTCGAAGCACCACGTGACGATCGGGTGTGATAGATTCTAACGTTCACATACAACGGGTGTAAGCCAGATTTACACACGCGAAACACTTAGGTTGAATTGACGGAGCCTAGCATGTACAGACATGGCCTCAGAACACAAGAGACCGAAAGGTCGACCATGAGTCGTATGGTAGATACGATCAACGTGAAGATGTTCACCGATGATGACTAGTCCGTCTCACGTGATGATTGGACACGGCCTAGTTGACTCGGATCATGTGTTACTTACATGACTAGAGGGATGTCTATCTGAGTGGGAGTTCATTAGATGAACTTAATTATCCTGAACATAGTCAAAAGGTTTTTGCAAATTATGTCGTAGCTCGTGCTTTAGTTCTACTGTTTTAGATATGTTCCTAGAGAAAATATAGTTCAATGTTGATAGTAGCAATTATGCGGACTGGGTCCATAAACTGAGGATTGTCCTCATTACTGCGCAGAAGGCTTATGTCCTTAATGCACCGCTCGGTGTGCTGAACCTCGAACGTCGTCTGTGGATGTTGCGAACATTTGACATACACGTTTTGATAACTACGTGATAGTTCAGTAATATTAAACGGTTTAAAATTGAGGCACCGAAGACGATTTTGAAACGTCGCGGAACATATGAGATGTTTTCGGGGGCTGAAATTGGGATTTCAGGCTCGTGCCCACGTCAAGAGGTATAAGACCTCCGACGATTTTCTTAGCCTGCAAACTAAGGGAGAAAAGCTCAATCGTTGAGCTTGTGCTCAAATTGTCTTAGTACAACAATCACTTGAATCGAGTGGGAGTTGATCTTCCAGATGAGATAGTGATGTTTCTCCAAAGTCATTGCCACCAAGCTGCTAGAGCTTCGTGATGAACTATAACATATTAGGGATAGATACGATTATCCTTGAAATATTCGCGATGTTTGACCACCAGAGCCCCTCACCGCCTCGCCGGATCGTCGTCCCCGTCGACCAACCCGAGCCCCGCTGCCCTGTGCCTACAAATCCCGGTGAGGACCCCGGTCCTCCTCTCTCCCTCGCCCCGCGACCACGCCTCGTGCGCTCCGGCCTCGCGCTCACCGTGGTCGGGCCGCGCCCTGGCCATGCGCCGCGCCGTCCGGTCGTGCCCGTCGCCCAGCGGTCACCGCACCACCGCCGCCCGCACCTTGCATCCACGGCCACCTGCACACGCCTCGCCCTCCCCTGCTCACTACCCCGCGTGGCCTCGACGCTGCCATCTCCGGCGTCCGTGCGCCCGCGCTGCATCGGCGCCCCTCCGCGCCCGCGGACACCTTCCCTTGTCGTCGCGGAGGCCGTCGGCGCCTCGTTGCTCCTCTGCCGCCCGGCGCCCGCTGCCGGTGCTCACTCCCGCATCGGTGCCCGTTCGGGCTGGGCGCCAGCGCCCCTGCGCCCACACGCCCGTAACCGCACCGCCCGGTGCCCGCTAAGGCCTTTGGGCCACTGACAAACGGGGCCCGCGCCCCTGAAACGTTTAAAAAGGAATAAAAAAAGAATATTAATTAAAAATATTAATTAATTAACCAATTAATTAACTAAATTAATCCTGTTAGTTAATCTAATTAGCCATGTTAATCAACCTTAATAACCTAATTAGATAAATAGTCAATGATAGACGGGCCCCACTGCCCTGTTTGACCGGTCAACGCTGACCGCTGACGTCATGATGATGCAATTAACATTTTCTAATTAAATTAATTCTGTTAATTCTAAAAATGATTTAAAACTTTAGAAAATCATGTAAAATAAACCGTAGCTCTGATGGAAAAACTTTGTACATGAAAGTTACTCAGAACGATGAGACGAATTCGAAATATGCAGCCCGTTCGTCCGCCACACGTCCCTAGCATAGTGAACCTGCAACTTTTCCCCTCCGGTTCATCTGCCTAAAAACGCGAAACACCGGGAATACTTTCCCGGATGCTTTCCCCCTTCACCAGTATCACCTACAACTACGTTAGGTCACCCCTAGCGCTGCATCTTGCTTTGTGTTACATTTGATTGCTCTGTTATTTATTGTGTTCACCTTCCTTTACTTCTTTCTGGTAGACTCTAAGACCGGTGCCGATGTTCGTGTGTTCGACTACACCGAAGGTGACCCCTCCTTCTTGCCAGAGCAACTAGGCAAGCCCCCCTTGATCACCTGATATCGCCTATTCCTTCTCTCTACTGCTTGCACTAGAGTAGTGTAGCATGTTACTGCTTTCGGTTAATCCTATTCTCCTGCATAGCTTGTCATTGTTGCTACAGTTGTTACCCTTACCTGCAATCCTAAATGCTTAGTATAGGATGCTAATATTCCATCAGTGGCCCTACACTCTTGTCCGTCTGCCATTCTATACTACTGGGTCGTGACCACTTCGGGAGGTGATCACGGGCATATGCTATACTTCACACTGTTACATTACTTATGATACTATTCAGAGATGAGGGCTGAAGGAGCAGGTGGCTCCATCCCGGTAGAGGTGGGCCTGGGTTCCCGACGGCCCCCGACTGTTACTTTGTGGTGGAGCGATAGGGCAGGTTGAGACCACCTAGGCGAGAGGTGGGCCTGGCCCGGTCGGCGTCCGCAGTTACTTCATAATAACACACTTAATGAGATCTTGGTATTTGATCCGAGTTGGGCCACTGGCCTATACGCACTAACCAACTACGCGGGAAAGATATGGGCACTCGATGTCGCGGTATCAGCCAAAGCCTTTGTGACGTCAGCGAATGAGCGGCGCGCACCGGGTTGGACTGCATTAACCCAACTTCCTTTGTAATGGAGGTTGCTAGGTCTGCTTCCGGCCGCCCACGCAATGTGCAGGTGTGCAATGGGCGATGTGCCCAGACCCCTGTGCGCATAGGATTTAGACTGGCGTGCTGACCTCTCTGTTGTGCCTAGGTGGGGCTGTGACGTGTTGATCTTCCGAGGCCGGGCATGACCCAGGAAAGTGTGTCCGGCCAAATGGGATCGAGCGTGTTGGGTTATGTGGTGCACCCCTGCAGGGAAGTTTATCTATTCGAATAGCCGTGTCCATCGGTAAAAGGACGACCCGGAGTTGTACCTTGACCTTATGACAACTAGAACCGGATACTTAATAAAACACACCCAGACAAGTTCCACAGACAACCCGGTGATCGCTTTTCCACAGGGCGACGAGGGGAGGATCGCCGGGTAGGATTATGCTATGCAATGCTACTTGGAGGACTTCAATCTACTCTCTTCTACATGCTGCAAGACGGACGCTGCCAGAAGCGTAGTCTTCGATAGGACTAGCTATCCCCCTCTTATTCTGGCATTCTGCAGTTCAGTCCACTGATATTGCCTCTTTACACATATACCCATGCATAAGTAGTGTAGATCCTTGCTTGTGAGTACCTTGGATGAGTACTCACGGTTGCTTTTCTCCCTCTTTTCCCCCTTTCCCTTCTACCTGGTTGTCGCAACCAGATGCTGGAGCCCAGGATCCAGACGCCACCATCGACGACGACTCCTACTACACTGGAGGTGCCTACTACTATGTGCAGGCCGCTGACGACGACCAGGAGTAGTTTAGGAGGATCCCAGGGAGGAGGCCTGCGCCTCTTTTGATCTGTATCCCAGTTTGTGCTAGCCTTCTTAAGGCAAACTTGTTTAACTTATGTATGTACTCAAATATTGTTGCTTTCGTTGACTCATCTATGATCGAGCACTTGTATTCGAGCCCTCGAGGCCCCTGGCTTCTATTATGATGCTTGTATGACTTATTTTATTTTTAGAGTTGTGTTGTGATATCTTCCCATGAGTCCCTGATCTTGATCGTACATGTTTGCGTGTATGATTAGTGTACGATTGAATCGGGGGCGTCACAAGTTGGTATCAGAGCCGACTGCCTGTAGGAATCCCCCTTTCCAACTCCTTGGCCGAAGTTGAGTCTAGTCGATGAAAATTGTTTTACTAACTTGGTTGTGCGGCCCATGGGCCCACGTCGCCAATTCGGTGGTATTAGGATCTTTTATTCCTCATCTATACTCCGGGATTCTGATCTCTCTTCTATTCGGGTTAAATGATTTTACCAATGCTAACTCTAGGTTCTCGTAATTACTTCCTCCAGGAGAGCCCCTCACTCCAGATGATTGCTTCGTGCACCGAAGGATTCTGAAGATACTCTTCGATATTCTCTCAAGACTTTATGCTCACCCCTTGTTGCTATTCCCTACCACTGTTATATCGTTATGGATAACTATATGCACTTTTCCTTTCAATCCCGTTGATCTTGTTATTACAAGATACCTCGAAATTATCTCTATTGTTCCGAGAATACTTTCTGCCTACTACCTTGCAGTTCTTGCCACATGAATACCCCCTATGGATAATTCCTCGCACTTACTGAGTATCCACTCAACCCCACTGATCAAGTGTTTTGAAAAAGACTTCTAAATACCATTCGATCTTCCGAAAATCCTGAGCAGCCTATTGCTCTTGAAACTCTTGCTTGCTTTTATGGTTAATCCCATAAGTCTCGTAATCCTATTGGCATCCCTTGACTTTATCATTTTAAGTCTGTTGATTCAATATGTGGAGGATGCCCGCATTCCTCAGTCGAATCCTAGGATTCATCCTTCCGGCTCAATGTCAGTTTGAACATGAGTTGGTTCTCAACCAATTAAATTGTCGTCGATTGTACCCCTAAGACTATTCAACTTATCCATCCCTAATCAGAGCGTTGCTTCTGATCCCTTGACTGGGAATTCATAATTCTTGTGCAATGGAACTTTGAGTTAGTCGGTTGTTTCTATAATCCGATCCCCTTGCATTCTTTCTTCTTCTGGTTGAGTACCGATGCTCACATCAGATCCCTTGTGGACCACCAGATCCTTTATGGATTTCATCCGACAACGTCCTTCATATCCAATAACTTTGTGAGTCTTTTCTTGGGTACATATTGCCTTTGGTAAGTTGTATCCTCTGCCTTGTCGAACATGTTGTGTGTTCGAGCTTGGGTTATCTACTTCTGAAGTTTGTGGTATATGTTCCTAAGAGGCCCTGATGGGTTGAACCTGTGCCTTTTCTAATCTTGTGAACCCGGAAACTACTAAGGGTCATAATCTACTGATGTTATGCCAGATAAAAATTCAACACTACAACCTCGTCGAAAACGAGAAGTGAATGAGAGTTTATACATTGAAGAAGTGGGAGTCGACCTTGAACTTTGTGTTCATGCCCATGGACACGATGTAGATCCTATCATGGAAGCTTCTTGTAATAATAACTATTTCTTGATATAATATCATTTGGTATCTGTGAATTGATCCTTTGCAATCGTGGTTCCGACCATGATTGATCTCCTTTGATTCCATTTCTCAGACAAGTTAAAGCACTTGTCTTCTGTTGATCGATACATCTTCGCAACCTCTATTTTGATCTTCCTCGAGTATTAACCTCTGGTATCTCGAGAACTGTGTTGCTTCCTACGTGTCTTCATCTAGTATTGCTTCTCACCGATCTCAGATTCCTCCCAGGTTATGAGTTATTAGTCACTCAAGAACACCGATAAGTGAATCGATTCTGCACTCCGGTTCAATAACTCAAGTAATTCTTGTTGCTTACAAGTTTAATAATCCTTCAAGTCATTCCTAGCCTTATCGGCTATATCATTATCATGCAGACTTTTAACTGTGCTACCTGGTCCTTCCGGAGCACAATTTTCGATGATGAGCTAAGCTTACGTCGATTTTCCTCATCATATCATTTCTCGTTGAACTGCAAGCTTGATTTTGAGTTTGTGTCATAACCGTGGTTCCAATAACCCTTCACTTCATGCTTTTTCTTGATGTCGTTGCTGTTCGATTGCTTCTTCATGAAATCTCTTGACAATTGTGTCATGATCATCATCAACATTTCGAGCTCTTCCAAGATATCAATTGAATTCATGATGAGAAATACCATCCTTGCCCTCGATGAATTGTATTATCATCGACCACTTTATTGCCTTCCCACCAACACTTCATGTTTGGTGTTATACCTTGAGTTCCTTGCTATCCAGCAATTGTTCTTCTTTACCTTGGAGTATTACCATCTTTTATGTCAAGAATGTTCTGAGATTTGTTCCACCTCTTGAGAATTCTTGACATAGAAATACTTCTCGCCATCTTCGTTCATTTCTTGGTCCCCATGTTGATTCTAACCGGGATACCAACAAGTGAACGGTGTTTTTTGGATTCTGTACTTCTAGCAACCCTATTGCGTGTAAGTTAATGAACGATAGTTACATTCTTTGTGTATTGGATATCGAATCACCATTCTAACATTGATCGTGCTACCTAAGACCATATGTCGGGTGCACCTTTCAACCAATGTTTAGATTGTGTATGTTTTCCTCAAGCATACATCATTATATCATTTGATCTAACAAATGTTGTCTCCTTGTTCACCTAATTGTGGGGATCCATCTTTTGGAAATCTCAATGAATTGTCGCTAAGTTCATCAGCCACCTTCTCATCCTCTCCTTGTTTAATGATGAACTATGATTCAGAACATGCTGCCATATTTCATTTCCCGAGAATCTTGCAACACCATCTCGTCAAATTGTGTTGCACCCATTCCTTCTCAGGCATCATGAATCTGTGGTATCCTGACACCAATCGGATCTGACCTCGGTCAGATATGATGGTTGGAACATATTTCCAAGAGTTATAACATTGGTCTTTATATGGCTCGGTAAGGTGATGTCATGCCTAGCACACCTGGTCGGAGGACCTATTGTTATAGTTTCCTTTTCAGCAAGGTTAACCATTCTTCCATGGGGAAACTGTAAGACTTATTCTACAAGTTGTTCCTGATGAATCCTTCGTGTATTCAAAGTCTGACCTTTGCTTGAAGACCTTGCCAATGCTATCTCGAAGCATGTTTGTGGTACTCCGACTTTCAATAGGAGCATTTGAAGCACAATGCTAAATGTTTCTTGACCAATTATCCAAACACCATTGTATGGGTAACATCACGAGTTTCGTCGCTCCTCTACCCAAATGGTTTCTACTTGTTATCTTGTTGTGAATATCAATCTCTACTTGACCTTTGGAAGGATATACTCTAATACTTGAGCATAAACACCTTTCCTTCCCATTGGTTTGATTGACATAATAATCACATTTTCCTTTCCATTGTTTTGGTTAACCTTTATGGTGATCTATATGATCTAAGCAGTAATAGTCTTCTGCTTATGTAAACACCTAGGTGTACAATCGTGTCGGTAAGACCCTGTTACTATTATTGATGACATTCCGGTAACCACCGATGGACGAGAACAATGCCTATTGGTCTGCCTCGTTCAACGAGCAGGAGAATGGTTCTCTTCATCCCTCGCACTTGGTACCGATGTTGTTGCCGACATAACTGACATGCTATCCTCTGGCATGCCTTGCTTACTTGATCGTGCAAATCGTCACCGCCTTCCTACTTTTAACTCACATGGTGGGCCCATAACCCATAGTTCCACAGGATCGAAACCTGACTCTCCTGTACACCATGTTGTCAAAGTTAATACTCGCGCTTGACTTTGTATTTAATTCACGGGCCACCCGCCTATAGATCTATTCTGGTATCAGACGCAATACTTATTCACGTTGCCCTGAAACCCTTTCACCTTCTGACTAGGCACTGAACGATTGCCTGGCTGCTTGAAACTTCTTATTGTACCTTTGAACTTTACTCTCGATGTGTTTTAATTGTTCAACTCGAGAGGTACTCATATGCTCATTCATGGGATAATCCCAGATTATTACCCTTATAGCATTCTGTCGTAGCCGAGCTGCCCCTTACCTATTCGTAAGTACGTTGGAGTTCCCGAAGAAAAGGACGAATTGATCATGGTGACTTGAAGCAGAGAAAAGAAGACATGAATGAAAGGGATCAACCTCTTCGAAATGGCAGCCAAGACCGAGAAGACTCGTTAGGTTTTTCGCTACCAGCACCTTTTCCCCCTTACTCCACCGCTTAAATCTCGGGACGAGATTTCTTGTAGTGGAGGAGAATTGTGACGCCCGGATAATTAGGCTACAGTAATCCCACATTAACGATGCCATGTCACCGCAGTTACTATTGCTAACCTCATGATAGATCGAAACCAATTCAAATTCAAATTCAAAATCAATCAAACAATAAAAGTTTTCAAATATTAAAACTAAAATGTTCGGAGTGATCCAATGAATGCATAGGTAATTATGGCGGAGAAACCTAAATTTAATAAAATGTTTAAGTGTTCAAATTAATTAAAACTATAGGTTAAATAATAAAATAAATGCCTTTTGAATTTTTTAAAATATCAAACTATTTTAGTTGCGATAAGAATTAATGTGGCAGTAGTTTATTTAAAAGTACCAATTTAGGTGTTAGTGATAATTTTTACTAAAGCTAAAATAAAATGTAACTAAAATAAAATAGGAAAGAATAAATAAAAAGAAAGGAAATAAAACGAAGTTAAGAAAAAAAACCTGGCCCACTGGGCCACGGCCCAGCAGGCCACCAGACCACCAGGCTAGCCCACCAGCTGCGCCTATACACCCACTACCCGAAACCCTAGCCGGTCCACCCCCACTCTCCCCACATCGCCTCCCCCCTCTCCCCCACCACCTCTCGATCCCATCTGGATCGAGGTGGCGTTCGACCGCGCCGCCGCCGCCCGGGGAACCCCATCACACACGCCGTCGACGCTCCACCCTCGGCTCCTCATCGGCTCCACCAACCCTCACCGCCCCTTACCCAGATCTGGATGCATCGCTCCTGACCGCGTGCCCATCGCCCGAGGACCTCGCCACCGGAGCCCCTCACCGCCTTGCCGGATTGTCGTCCCCATCGACCACCCCGACCCCCGCTGCCCTGTTCCTACGAATCCTGGTGAGGACCCCGGTCCTCCTCTCTCCTTCGCCCCGCGACCACGCCTCGCGCGCTCCGGCCTCGCACTCACCGCGGTTAGGCCGCGCCCTGGCCATGCGCCGCGCCGTCCGGCCATGCCCGTCGCCCAGCGGTCACCGCGCCACCGCCGCTCGCACCTTGCATCCACGGCCACCTGCAGACGCCTCGCCCGCCCCTGCTCACTACCCCGCGCGGCCTCGACACTGCCATCCCTGGCGTCCGTGCGCCCGCGCTGCATCGGCGCCCCTCCGCGCCCGCGGACCCCTTCCCTTGTCGTCGCGAAGGCCGTCGGTGCCTCGCTGCTCCTCTGCCGTCCGGCGCCCGCTGCCAGTGCTCACTCCCGCATCGGTGCCCGTTCGGGCTGGGCGCCAGCGCCCCTGCGCCCACACGCCCGTAACCGCACCGCCCGGTGCCCGCTAAGGCCTTTGGGCCATTGACAAACGGGGCCCGCGCCCCTGTAACGTTTAAAAAGGAATAAAAAGAATATTAATTAAAAATATTAATTAATTAACCAATTAATTAACTTAATTAATCCTGTTAGTTAATCTACTTAGTCCTGTTAATTAACCTTAATAGCCTAATTAGATAAATAGTCAATGATAGACGGGCCCCACTGCCCTGTTTTTCTGGTCAATGCTGACCGCTGACGTCATGATGATGCAATAAACATTTTCTAATTAAATTAATTCTGTTAATTCTAAAAATGATGTAAAACTTTAGAAAATCATGTAAAATAAACCGTAGCTCGGATGGAAAAACTTTGTACATGAAAGTTACTCAGAACGACGAGACAAATCCGAATACGCAGCCCATTCGTCCGCCACACGCCCCTAGCATAGTGAACCTGCAACTTTTCCCCTCCGGTTCATCTGTCTGCAAACGCGAAACACCGGGAATACTTTCCCAGATGTTTTCCCCCTTCGCTGGTATCACCTACCACTATGTTTGGTCACCCCTAGCACCGCATATTGCCGCATCTTGCTTTGTGTTACATTTGATTGCTCTGTTATTTATTGTTTTCCCCCTCCGTTACTTCTTTCCGGTAGACTCTGAGACCGGTGCCGATGTCCGTGTGTTCGACTACACCGAAGATGACCCCTCCTTCTTGCCAGAGCAACTAGGCAAGCCCCCCCCCCCCTTGATCACATGATATCGCCTATTCCTTCTCTCTACTGCTTGAATTAGAGTAGTGTAGCATGTTACTGCTTTCGGTTAATCCTATGATGTTGCATAGCATGTCATTGTTGCTACAGTTGTTACCCTTACCTACAATCCTAAATGCTTAGTATAGGATGCTAGTATTCCATCAGTGGCCCTACACTCTTGTCCGTCTTCCATGCTATACTACTGGGCCGTGATCACTTCGGGAGGTGATCACGGGCATATGCTATACTTTATACTATTACATTACTTATGATACTATTCGGAGATGAGGGCTGAAGGGGCAGGTGGCTCCATCCCGGTAGAGGTTGGCCTGGGTTCCCGACGACCCCCGACTGTTACTTTGTGGCGGAGCGACAGCGCAGGTTGAGACCACCTAGGCGAGAGGTGGGCCTGGCCCTGGTCGGCATCCGCAGTTACTTCATAATAACACGCTTAACGAGAACTTGGTATTCGATCTGAGTTTGGCCACTGGCCTATACGCACTAACCAACTACGCGGGAAAGATATGGGCACTCGACGTCGTGGTATCAGCCGAAGCCTTCGTGACGTCAGCGAATGAGCGGCGCGCGCCGGGTTGGACTGCGTTAACGCAACTTCTTTTGTAATGGAGGTTGCTAGGTCTGCTTCCGGCCGCCCACGCAACGTGTAGGTGTGCAATGGGCGATGGGCCGAGACCCCTGCGCGCATAGGATTTAGACCGGCGTGCTGACCTCTCTGTTGTGCCTAGGTGGGGCTGCGACGTGTTGATCTTCCGAGGCCGGGCATGACCCAGGAAAGTGTGTCCGGCCAAATGGCATCGAGCATGTTGGGTTATGTGGTGTACCCCTGCAGGGAAGTTTATCTATTCGAATAGTCGTGTCCCTCGGTAAAAGGACGACCCGGAGTTGTACCTTGACCTTATGACAACTAGAACTGGATACTTAATAAAAACACACCCAGACAAGTTCCACAGACAACCCGGTGATCGCATTTCCACAGGGCAACGAGGGGAGGACCGCCAGGTAGGATTATGCTATGCGATGCTACTTGGAGGACTTCAATCTACTCTCTTCTACATGCTGCAAGACGGAGGCTACCAGAAGCGTAGTCTTCGATTGGACTAGCTATCCCCCTCTTATTCTGGCATTCTGCAGTTCAGTCCATCGATATTGCCTCTTTACACATATACCCATGCATAAGTAGTGTAGATCCTTACTTGCGAGTACTTTGGATGAGTACTCACGGTTGCTTTTCTCCCCCTTTCCCCCCTTTCCCTTCTACCTGGTTGTCGCAACCAGATGCTGAAGCCCATGATCCAGACGCCACCGTCGTCGATGACTCCTACTACACTGGAGGTGCCTACTACTACATGCAGGCCACTGACGACGACCAGGAGTAGTTTAGGAGGATCCCAGGCAGGAGGCCTACGCCTCTTTCGATCTGTATCCCAGTTTGTGCTAGCCTTCTTAAGGCAAACTTGTTTAACTTAGGTCTGTACTCAAATATTGTTGCTTCCGCTGACTCGTCTATGATCGAGCACTTGTATTCGAGCCCTCGAGCCCCCTGGCTTGTATTATGATGCTTGTATGACTTATTTTATTTTTAGAGTTGTGTTGTGATATCTTCCCGTGAGTCCCTGATCTTGATCGTACACGTTTGTGTGTATTATTAGTGTACGATTGAATCGGGGGCGTCACAGAGGATCCATAAACGGAAAAGTCATCCATGAATACCTCACAAATCTTTTCACAAAAATCAGAGAATATAGCCATTATGCATCTTTGAAAGGTAGCAGGTGCATTACATAAACCAAAAGGCATACGTCTATAAGCAAAAGTACCAAAGGGCAAGTAAAAGTAGTTTTAGATTGATCCTTCGCTGACACAGGTATCTGAGAGAAACCAGAATAACCATCTAGAAAGCAAAAATGTGTGTGTTTGGATAGCATTTCTAGCATTTGATCAATAAAAGGTTAGGGGTAATGATCTTTCTTAGTAGCTTTATTTAACTTACGGAAATCAATTACCATCCTATAACCTATAATAATTATTTGCGGGATCAATTCATCTTTATCATTAGGAATAACAGTAATACCTCCCTTTTTAGGAACACAATGGACAAGGCTTACCCATTCACTATCAGCAACGGGATAAATAATACCTGCCTCAAGGAGCTTTAGTATCTCCTTTCTTACCACTTCCTTCATCTTGGGATTAAATCGTCTTTGAGGATCTCTAACTGGTTTGGCATCGTCTTCCAATGTAATTTTGTGTTGACATAGCGTGGGACTAACTCCCTTAAGATCATCCAGAGTATATCCAATAGCAGCTCGGTGCTTCTTCAGAGTTTTCAATAATCTTTCTTCTTCTTTCTCTGAAAGGTTAGCACTAATAATAACATGATATATTTCTTTTTCATCAAGATAAGCATACTTAAGATTATCAGGTAATGGTTTGATTTCAAACACGGGATCACCCTTGGGTGGAGGGGGATCCCCAAGAATTTCAACGGGAAGGTTATGTTTCAGCACAGGTTCCTGTTTAAGGAACACTTCATCTATTTCCTCCTTTTCCTTCATAAACATATCGTTTTCATGGTCTAGCAAATATTGTTCTAACGGATCAGTTGGAGGAACAGCAATGGAAGCAAGACCAATAATCTCATCCTTACTGGGTGGTTCCCTTTCACGAGGTTGTCTACTAAACTTAGCGAAATTAAACTCGTGAGACATACCATCTATGCTAACAGTGACAATATTCTTTTCACAATTAATCTTAGCACTAGCTGTATTCAAGAAGGGTCTACCAAAAATAATGGGACAAAAATCATCTTGTGGGGAACCAAGAACAAGAAAATCAGCAGGGTATTTAACCTTCCCACACAAAACTTCAACATCTCTAACAATCCCAAAGGGTTTAATGGTATCCATATTAGCAAGCTTGATAGTAACATCAATGTCTTCTAATTCAATGGGTGCAATGTTGTGCATAATTTCTTTATATAGATCATAAGGTATCGCACTAGCACTAGCACCCATATCACATAAGCCATGATAACAATGATCTCCTATTTTAACAGAAATAACACGCATGCCTACGACAGGTCTACGTGTCTTGGTATCTGGTCTAGCAATATTAGAAGTCTCACCACAGAAAGAAATAACATGCCCATCTAAATCCTCATCCAAGAGATCTTTAACCATAGCAATACTAGGTTCAACATTAATTTGCTCAGGAGGTGTATAAGTCCTAGTATTACTCTTATGAACAACAGTCGTAGCTTTAGCATGATCCTTAATCTTAACACGAAAAGGAGGTTTTTCAACATAAGCAGTAGGAACAATAGGATCACTATAGGTAATAGTCTTGTCTTCGACTGTAATAGGTGCAACTACTTTCACTTCAACAGGAGGATTATATTTAAACCACTTCTCTTTAGGGCGATCAACGTGAGTAGCAAAAGATTCACAGAAAGTAACTACTATCTCAGAGCCAAGTCCATACTTAGCGCTAAATCCACGAAAAGCATCGGTATCCATAAAAGATTTAACACAATCAAACTTAGGTGTCATACCTGACTCCTTACCATCATCGGAACCCCAATCTTGAGAGTTTCGTTTAATTCTTTCCAACAAGTCCCATTTGAAATCAATAGTTTTCAGCATATAAGAACCAACACAGGAAGTATCGAGCAGGTTGCGATTATCAAGAGAAAGCCGAGCATAAAAATTCTGAATAATCATTTCCCGAGAGAGCTCATGATTGGGGCATCAATATAACATTGACTTAAGCCTCCCCCAAGCTTGAGCGATGCCTTCTCCTTCGCGAGGCCAAAAATTATATATGTAATTACTGTCAGGACCCCGACTCGATGCCACATCGATCTAGCATGTAACACCTCATATCGCTTTGCGGCCTCACGCACGGTATCCCCACGGGTGTCGCCCTACCTTTGCCCGGGACCGTTTGCGCATTTTGGCACACGTATATGATGGTGTCGCTAGCATCCATATGATAAAGAGCCCGGGCTGACATGGCTAGTCGTAAACCCAAAGTGGCACTAACTTACAGGGACAGGCATTCATGACCCAGCATCGAACGTGTCGATCATCAGCGAGTGAATCCAGGCTGTAGCACTGGGCTAACAGGACTCCAGTGAACCGGGCTGTAGCGGGCTAGCAGGACTCCGGTATTCATCGCGTGACATTTCCCTGAAGGGACAGACACAGGATCGAAGAAGGACACATGCCGGCCTGCCTAAGTGTTCCGGAGCAGTAGCAAGCTACCAGGGCTCAGTGGAAGCACTAGGAGACATTTCCCGGTAAGAGAGGCTACTAAGAATAAACAACTAGATAGTCAGATCCCACACATAGCAATACACATTACACGTACGCATAACATGCAAGTATGTGTTGTACAACATGGCATCACAGCATAACTCAACAACTCATATAGATAAAGGCTCAGAAGAGCCGTCACAGCATTATTACAAACAGGGGTCACATGACCCAACAGTCAGAGCAATCAAGCAACAAGCGAAAGCATTACATGTCTGAGTACAGACATCTATAAATGAAAAAGGCTGAACGCCTGACTATCTACAACGTCCGATCAAGATCGTAGCTGAGGTACTAGCTACTAGTCGAAGTCCACGAGAACACTAGTAAGACCGAAGTCTCCGCTGCAAAAACATAAATAAAGCAACATGAGTACAAAGGTACTCAGCAAGACTTACATCAGACCCTATCATACATGCATCTGTATCAAGAGGTGATGTGGGGTTTAGTTGCAGCAAGCCAGCTTTGACTCTGTGGCTATCCTGTTCTACGACTACCAGAAACTCTTGAGGTGAAACAAC
>NC_041386.1:651361348-651368950 GCF_002162155.2 Triticum dicoccoides
CCAGGTAAGTCTCTCTCCCCTTTTCTGTTTTCTTTTCTACTTTTCTGTCATTTGTTTGATTTAATAAATATATTAAATCATTTAATTTTATTATGCCAATTTTTGTAGGGGCTAATGGTATTATTCCAGAGCTCCTTTATAATTGGCATAATTTTTGGACCATATTTCATATATATAGAAATATATTTCCAATGCAAATATTTATCGAATTAATCCAAATGGCCAAAATAAATATCCATGAGCTCCTAAAAATATTGTTTTGATTTTTATCTCTGTCCAATATTTTCAGAGGGCAACATGAGCATTTTCTTGGACCCTTTTGGAGAAATTTTTATTTGGGTCATTTTCAAAAATGATTCTGAGGGTTCCACCAATCCTCATTTCAAATTTAAATGAAATTTAAATATGATGCACAAATAGCTAGCTAGTCTAAGTCATACCAGACTAGGGATGTGACAACTCGCCCCCACTTGACAGAATCTCGTCCCGAGATTCAGGGGTCGACGGAAAGAAAGTGGGGTACTCCAGTCGAAGACGATCTTCTCGCTCCCAAGTAGCTTCTCTCTCGGAATGATGAGACCACTGAACTTTGAGAAACTTGATGTTCTGACGTCGAGTGACACGCTCTGCTTGATCAAGAATGCGAACCGGGTACTCTCGGTATGTGAGGTTATCTTGGAGATCAAGCGTTTCGTGGTCCACTCCGCGGATAGGATCCGAGAAGCAACGCCTGAGTTGAGAGACGTGGAAGACATCATGAACTCGAGAAAGATGTGGGGGTAGTTCCAATTGGTAGGCAACCTCTCCTCGTTTAGCGAGAATACGAAAAGGACCAATGTAACGAGGAGCCAACTTGCCCTTGATACCGAAACGATGGGTACCCTTCAAAGGAGTAACCCGAAGGTAAGCTTGGTCGCCAATTTCATAAGTCATATCCTTATGATGACGATCGTACTGACTTTTCTGACGAGATTGGGCTGTTTTCAAATTCTCACGAATGATGCGAACTTGCTCTTCTGCCTCCTGGATCATATCCGGTCCAAAGAATTGTCTTTCACCGGTTTCTGACCAGTTCAAAGGTGTTCGACATCTTCGTCCATAGAGAACCTCAAAAGGAGCTTTCTTGAGGCTGGATTGGTAGCTATTGTTATAAGCAAACTCGGCGAAAGGAAGACATTTCTCCCAATGCATACCGAATGAGATAACGCAAGCTCTGAGCATGTCTTCGAGAATTTGATTGACCCGTTCCACCTGACCACTCGACTGAGGGTGGAAAGCGGTACTGAAGGAAAGATGGGTTCCCATGGCAGTTTGGAAACTCTCCCAGAAATGAGAAGTGAAAAGACTGCCACGGTCTGAATTGATCTCTAGTGGAACACCATGAAGTGACACTATTCGAGAAATATATAAGTCAGCGAGCTGACTAGCAGTGATATTTTCTCGAACAGGAAGGAAGTGAGCCACTTTGGAAAGACGATCAACGACTACGAAGATAGCATTATTCCCTCTCTTGGTCCTGGGAAAGCCGGTGATGAAGTCCATACCAACTTTATCCCATTTCCATTCAGGAATAGCTAAAGGCTGAAGGGTGCCAGCAGGTCTTTGATGCTCTGCCTTAACGCGACGACATACGTCACATTTAGCAATGAACTCCGCGATTTCTCTCTTCATCCTAGTCCACCAGAACCTCTGGCGTAGGTCCTGATACATCTTAGTACTACCGGGATGAATCGTGAGAGGGGATTCATGCGCCTCCTTAAGAATCAATTGTCGCAGATGTTGATTCTTGGGAACCACCAAGCGATTCTCAAAGAAAACAACACCACGATCATCCATAGAGAAACATCCACCAACTCCCTTCTTAATGTTTCTCTTAATGCGAATAACCCCCTATCAAACTTCTGGTCAGAGATGATCTGATCCTCAAGGGTAGGTTTCGCCACCAAGGTAGAAAGGAATCCGCGAGGAGCAATGTGAAGGTTAAGCTTACAGAATTCCTCATGGAGAAGTGGTTGGCCTTGCTGCAACATGAGATTGTTGCAATAAGATTTACGGCTTAGAGCATCGGCCATGACATTGGCTTTGCCTGGGGTGTAGGTAATCCCTAGATCATAATCTGTGATCAACTCCAACCAACGTCTTTGCCTAAGGTTCAGATCCGGTTGGGTGAAGATATACTTGAGACTCTGGTGATCGGTGTAGATCTCGCAACGTTTACCAAGGAGGTAATGTCGCCAGGTCTTGAGTGCATAGACTACGGCTGCAAGCTCTAGATCATGTGTAGGATAATTCTCCTCATGTGGATGCAACTGTCGAGATGCATAGGCAATCACATGACGATCCTGCATAAGAATGCAACCTAGTCCCTGTCGTGAGGCGTCGCAGTAGATAATAAAGTCTTTAGTGAAATCCGGTGGCACAAGTATGGGAGCAGAAGTCAGGCGTCTTTTCAGTTCCTGAAAACTGTACTCACACTGTGGGGACCACTCGAACTTTTTATCTTTCTTGAGAAGTTCCGTGAGGGGTTTGGCTATTTTGGAGAAGTTTTCAACAAAGCGGCGACAATAGCTGGCTAGACCAAGGAAACTCCTAACTTGTTTAACGGTCTCAGGTGGAGTCCAATCGAGAACGGCTTGAACTCTCTCGGGATTGACAGCAATGCCCTTACCAGAGATTACGTGGCCTAGGTAGGTCACTTCTGGCAACCAAAATTCACACTTGGAGAACTTGGCATAAAGGCGGTGTTCTCTGAGTTTTTCTAAAACAAGTCTAAGATGTTCGGCATGCTCTTCCTCGTTCTTCGAGTAAATAAGAATATCATCGAGGTAAACCACGATGAACTTATCTAAGTACTCCATGAAGATCGAGTTCATCAAGCGGGAGAATGTGGCTGGGGCGTTGGTTAGGCCAAAGGACATGACAGTGTACTCGTACTGACCATAACGAGTGACAAAAGCTGTCTTGGGAATGTCCCCGTTTCTGATCTTGATTTGATGGTAGCATAACCTTAAATCCATCTTGGAGAAGACTGAGGATCCAGCGAGCTGATCATACAGGTCGTTGATCCTGGGGAGCGGATACTTGTTCTTTATCGTGACCAAATTAACGGGACGATAATCTACAACCATCCGGTCCGTACCGTCTTTCTTCTTGACAAAGAGGACGGGGCAAGCCCAAGGAGAAGAACTAGGACGGATGAAACCCTTTTGCAAGGACTCATCGAGTTGTTTCTTAATCTCGGCTAGTTCTAGGGGTGCCATCTTGTAAGGTCTCCGGGAGATTGGAGCTGTTCCTGGGATAAGATCTATGACGAACTCTACATCTCTGTCAGGTGGAACACCTGGCAGTTCCTCTGGAAAGACATCCGGAAAGTCGCGGACTACCGGGATATCTTCAAGGTCTGGAAGAGGGCTGGCATTAAGAGAATAGAGCTGACGCTTTGCAACTCTAGTGGAGACGGTGACTATCTTGCCAGATGGGTGTGTAAGCTGAACAGATCTTGTGTAGCAATCAATCTGGGCATAATGAGCTGTCATCCAGTCCATACCCAAGATGATGTTAATATCTGAGGACTTGAGGGCTACAAGTGATCCAAGGAATACAAGTCTGTCAACAAGGATTTCATTACCATGGCTGATTCTGGTGGTCTGCCATCTAGACCCTGGGGTTTGGATTTCAAGCGGAGTTGGCATAACACAAAATGACATGTCGTGCAAACGAGCATAGCCTTCAGAAATGAAGGAGTGAGATGCTCCAGTATCGAATAGAACTGATGTTGGGTGACAATTGACAAGGAGGTTACCAAGAACAACATCCGGATCATCATGAGCGTCTTTAGTTGAGACGTGATGCACACGTCCACGTTCAGTGGGGGCTGACTTGACACTGATCATCTTGCGTGATGGCTTAATACAGCCAACAGTCTTCTCGGCCTTGGATGGAGCATAACTAGTCTGAGAGCAGTCACGTGCATAGTGTCCTGGCTTCCCGCATGTGAAGCAAGTCCCTGAGGTTGGACGGGGACCCGCACTGACAAGCGGTCTACCAGTAGGCCTGGGTGGAACATACGACTGAGCTAGGGAAGGCACCACATAGGATGACCTCGGTGTATAAGCGGAACGAAGAGCGGAGTTTGGAACCCAAATCCGGCGTTTCTGGGAACTAGAACCGGAGGAAGATCCCAAATCACGGGTGTGCTTACGAGACTCCTCGTAAGTGAGCTGAGCTGTCTCTGCATTGATGGCTTTGTTCACAAGAGCTTGGAATGTATCGCAATGATGCAGGTGAAGATCACGACGCAACTTGGGGTTGAGACCCTTCCGGAACCTAGCCTGCTTCTTAGCATCCGTGGACACTTCTTCTGTGGCATAGCGAGCGAGGTTCTCGAACTCTCTGCTATAAGCATCAACAGCCAACTTACTCTGGGTGAAACTACAGAACTCTTCTCTCTTGCGATCAATGAGGGCTTGGGGAATGTGATGCTCGCGAAAAGCCTCAGTGAAATCCTTCCAGGTAGGAATCTGGCCAGCTGGAAGCATAGCCTCGTAGTTCTGCCACCAAAGACTAGCAGGACCTTCCAGGTGGTATGTGGCATAAGTGACCTTGTCATCTTCAGCTACGCTCGCGGAACGCAGCTTATGGGTGATGCTACGGAGCCAGTCATCTGCATCGAGTTGCTCGATGGAATGATGAAAGGTAGGTGGGTGCAAACGAATGAAGTCATGAATGGTAGCAGACCCTTTGAACTGATGTGCGGTGTTCTCCTCGATACGTGCCAACAAACGATTAGACTCACGCTTGTTCCTCTCCATTTCTAACATGAACTCTGTCAACGAAGGCGGGTCGGGAGGATCCTCATCCCTACCATCGCCGTGGTTCTGGCTACGAACAACAGAACTTGATGACATCCTGGTGAAACGAAACCAGCGACGGAATCAGCATCAACTATGGACTGTAGAATGTAGGACAAGGGATTAGTATCACTCGAACTCCTAGGGAAATTCCGGCAGCATAACGGCAGTAAAATGCTCAGAATGAGACATCCTACTAAAAATGGGGTAGTACAACAACTCAACATCACCACTCAAAGTTCTGGGATAGTACTAAACAGACTACACCGGAAGTACTCAAAACTGGGATATGACTCTGATCAATCAATCCTATGGGACTACGGAGTAGTAACACGTGGTCCTGATAGACGGAAGAGAAAGCCTAGTTCCTTAATCCCGTCGGAACGATAGGATGACTCAGATCAGAAGGCCATGAGGTAAAGGAGTAAAAGAGTCTTACGTTCCTTCCCACAATCAATTCCCTTACATAACTAAAGAATTTCTAGACTCAACTTCGACCAGTTGGCTTGGTAATCCTACAGGCAGTTAGGCTCTGATACCAAAGCTGTCAGGACCCCGACTCGATGCCACATCGATCTAGCATGTAACACCTCATATCGCTTTGCGGCCTCACGCACGGTATCCCCACGGGTGTCGCCCTACCTTTGCCCGGGACCGTTTGCGCATTTTGGCACACGTATATGATGGTGTCGCTAGCATCCATATGATAAAGAGCCCGGGCTGACATGGCTAGTCGTAAACCCAAAGTGGCACTAACTTATAGGGACAGGCATTCATGACCCAGCATCGAACGTGTCGGTCATCAGCGAGTGAATCCAGGCTGTAGCACTGGGCTAACAGGACTCCGGTGAACCGGGCTGTAGCGGGCTAGCAGGACTCCGATATTCATCGCGTGACATTTCCCCGAAGGGACAGACACAGGATCGAAGAAGGACACATGCCGGCCTGCCTAAGTGTTCCGGAGCAGTAGCAAGCTACCAGGGCTCAGTGGAAGCACTAGGAGACATTTCCCGGTAAGAGAGGCTACTAAGAATAAACAACTAGATAGTCAGATCCCACACATAGCAATACACATTACACGTACGCATAACATGCAAGTATGTGTTGTACAACATGGCATCACAGCATAACTCAACAACTCATATAGATAAAGGCTCAGAAGAGCCGTCACAGCATTATTACAAACAGGGGTCACATGACCCAACAGTCAGAGCAATCAAGCAACAAGCGAAAGCATTACATGTCTGAGTACAGACATCTATAAATGAAAAAGGCTGAACGCCTGACTATCTACAACGTCCGATCAAGATCGTAGCTGAGGTACTAGCTACTAGTCGAAGTCCACGAGAACACTAGTAAGACCGAAGTCTCCGCTGCAAAAACATAAATAAAGCAACATGAGTACAAAGGTACTCAGCAAGACTTACATCAGACCCTATCATACATGCATCTGTATCAAGAGGTGATGTGGGGTTTAGTTGCAGCAAGCCAGCTTTGACTCTGTGGCTATCCTGTTCTACGACTACCAGAAACTCTTGAGGTGAAACAACAAACACGAGTCCACTAATCACCACACAATACACCACTATGGATTCATTCCCGTCTCCCTACGAGAAGGCCATCCATAGCACTCACACTTGTCTTGAGCATTTTAGAGTATCCACTTCAAGTTGTCTATGTACCATGTAAGTATCCAAGAAGTCCATAACCGTGGACCCGGCTATTCGAATAGATCATGTTAACCCTGCAGGGGTGTACTTCTTCACACACGCTCTCGCCACTTACCGCCATGTACACGTCATGTATCTCGGCAACCTTCAAGCGGAAGCCTGGCGAGGGTGTCGGCCACGACCTAACTAACCACACAAGACTCTAGTCCAGGTTTATCGCCTATTCGGGTTCCATCCGCAAGGAGATCCGGCCGGGGTGTCGCTCACGGCCCCAAACGATGTGAGCAGGGTTCCCGAGCCCACCAACCGGGTGCCACTCGGTACACCGGGCCACGTGTGCCTAGTCTGTCCCAAGCCCACCCTGTCGGGTGCCACTTGGTAGAAGAATAGCACTACCTACAAACACCAGAAACTAGTTGCGACTCCTGGACAGAGACCAAGTTGATTAATAAGTCGAGAGGGGCACTTAAGCATTCCAATGTGTGGTAGTATTGAGTCATTGGACAACATACATAGAACTCAGTGCTTAAGGACGGTTCCAATGAGACAACCCACCATGTACTCCTACATGGCCTCTCACCGCTACCTTTACCAAATCGTGTTCACACACTTCACCCTCAGCATCAGAACATATCATGACACTCCAATTCATTCCCAATGAACCAGACCTGACACAACTCTAAGCAATAGCAGGCATAGCATGGTAGGAACACATCAGTGGCTTCAATCAACTCCTACACATGCTAGTGGGTTTCAACTATTTACTGTGGCAATGACAGGTCATGCAGAGGAATGGGTTCAACTACCGCAGCACAAAGTAGCAGATGAACCGTTGTTGTCCTAATGCAATAACTGAGAGCAGGAGCGAGAGAGTAGGGTTTTATCGAAATGAACAAGGGGGTTTGCTTGCCTGGTAAATCAACAAGGGAGGCACTGCTTCACAGACAGGTACTCTGGAACGTCTCCGGAGCAGGACCTATCGAGAAGGAACGGTGCCGGCAATCAAAACACAATCATATGCAACAATATGATGCATGAGCATGGCATGTAGATGTGATGCTGTTTGAGCTAATGCAACTAGT
>NC_041386.1:651369852-651373764 GCF_002162155.2 Triticum dicoccoides
TCTCGTCGGCGGCGGCGGCCGCGTTCGGTGGAAGTGAGGGGGAGCCAGAGGAGGGGATGAGCATGGGGGGGAGGAGGACTGAGAGGGCCTGGGGTGCGTGGCCGTCTCCGTGGCATTGGGAGGGAGTCCAGGGAAGCAGGAGGTGGCCAGCAGGGGGGAGGTGGCGCGCGCGCGTGCCGGCGAGCGTCGGGCACACGCCCTCGTCCTTCTGTCCGAGGAGGGAGACGACAGAAGGCAGCGGGGGTGGGCTGGGCCGCCAGCTGGAGATGGGCCAGGTAAGTCTCTCTCCCCTTTTCTGTTTTCTTTTCTACTTTTCTGTCATTTGTTTGATTTAATAAATATATTAAATCATTTAATTTTATTATGCCAATTTTTGTAGGGGCTAATGGTATTATTCCAGAGCTCCTTTATAATTGGCATAATTTTTGGACCATATTTCATATATATAGAAATATATTTCCAATGCAAATATTTATCGAATTAATCCAAATGGCCAAAATAAATATCCATGAGCTCCTAAAAATATTGTTTTGATTTTTATCTCTGTCCAATATTTTCAGAGGGCAACATGAGCATTTTCTTGGACCCTTTTGGAGAAATTTTTATTTGGGTCATTTTCAAAAATGATTCTGAGGGTTCCACCAATCCTCATTTCAAATTTAAATGAAATTTAAATATGATGCACAAATAGCTAGCTAGTCTAAGTCATACCAGACTAGGGATGTGACAATTACGATCACGATGAACAAGATGCATAGGGTAGAACTTCTGGTGAAATTCCAACTTCAATCGCTTATAATTCCAAGATCCCGTATCATCACATAGCCTATACCATGTCAATGCATCCTTCAAAGATAAAGGGAAGACCTTACTTTTGACAACATCATCGGGAATACCTGCAACCTTAAATAATCGACAAACTTCATCCACAAAGATAAGGTGTAAATCAGGATGCAATGTTCCGTCTCCTGCAAATGGATTACCTAGCAGTTTCTCTATCATACCCGAAGGAATCTCAAAGTAAATATTTTCATAAAGTTTAGTAGGTTGAGGAGCAACTCTTTGCTCTTCTGGTTGGGGTGAAGATACCCCAAATAATCCCCTCAAAGGATTAGTTTCCATAGTGACAAGTAACAGAAAATTTCAGCACACTATATAAATGTTTCCTTACCAAGTTCCACTCACCAAAAGCTCAACACTCCCCGGCAACGGCGCCAGCAAAGAGTCTTGATGACCCACAAGTGTAGGGGATCAATCGTAGTCCTTTCGATAAGTAAGAGTGTCGAACCCAATGAGGAGCAGGAGGAAATGATTAGCGGTTTTCAGTAAGGTTTTCTCTGCAAGCACTGAAATTGTAGGTGATAGATAGTTTTGTGATAAGATAAATAGTAACGAGTAACAAGTAAATGAAGTAAATAAAGTGCAGCAAGATGGCCCAATCCTTTATGTAGCAAAGGATAAGCCTGGACAATTTCTAATAATGATAAAGGAGCTCCCGAGGACACATTGAGAATTATCGTCAAGCTAGTTTTCATCAGTTCATATGATTCGCGTTCGGTACTTTAATAATTTGATATGTTGGTGGATGGGTACTTGGGTACTGCCCTAACTTGGACAAGCATCTCACTTATGATTAACCCCTATTGCAAGCATCCGCAACTACAAAAGAAGTATTAAGGTAAACCTAACCACATCATTAAACATATGGATCCATATCAGCCCCTAACGAAGCAACTCATAAACTAGGGTTTAAGCTTCTGTCACTCTAGCAACCCATCATCTACTTATTACTTCCCCATGCCTTCCTCTAGGCCCAAATAATGGTGAAGTGTCATGTAGTCGACGTTCACATAACACCACTAGAGGAAAAGACAACATACATCTCATCAAAGTATCGAACGAATACCAAATTCACATGACTACTAATAGCAAGACTTCACCCATGTCCTCAGGAACAAACGTAACTACTCACAAAGCATATTCATGTTCATAATCAGAGGAGTAATAATATGCATAAAGGATATGAACATATGATCTTCCACCAAGTAAACCAAATAGCATCAACTACAAGGAGTAATCAACACTACTAGCAACCCACAGGTACCAATTTATCGTTTTGATACAAGATTGGATAAAAGAGATGAACTAGGGTTTTGAGAGGAGATGGTGCTGGTAAAGATGTTGATGGAGATTGACCCCCTCCCGATGAGAGGATCGTTGGTGATGACATTGGTGATGATTTCCCCCTCCCGGAGGGAAGTGTCCCCGACAGAACAGCTCTGTTGGAGCCCTAGATTGATTCCGCCAAGGTTCCGCCTCGTGGCGGCGGAGTTTCGTCCCGTAAGCTTGCCCATGATTTTTTCCAGGGTAAAAGCGATGATATAGCAGAAGATGGACGTCGGAGGCCCACCAGGGGGCCCAGGAGATAGGGGGCACGCCTTATAGGGGGGGCACCCCCTGTCTCCTGGACATGTTGTGGTCCCCCTCGCATATTTCTTTCGCTCGGAAATTCTTATTAATTCCAAAAAGTTGTTTCGTGGAGTTTCAGGACTTTTGGAGCTGTGCAGAATACGTTTCCAACGTTTGCTCCTTTTCCAGCCAGAATTCCAGCTGCCGGCATTCCCCCTCTTCATGGTAAACCTTGTAAAATAAGAGAGAATAGCCATAAGTATTGAGATATAATGTGTAATAATAGCCCATAATGCAATAAATATTTATAAAAGCATGATGCAAAATGAATGTATCAGGATCGCGGGCGAGGATTTAGCCTCGCACAGAAACGGGATCGAGGGGCTCACGTTATGTGCGACGGCCGGCGCTTTTTTGTGAGAAGTAAACAAATTTCGGGGGAGGGGGTCACGAAAATCAGGGCCACATGCCCTCGCCCGCACGGTCCAGCCACTGACAGTGGGTCCGGCGCCATGCTGGCGGGCCTCGTCAGCACCCATCTCGTATGCAAACGTGAATTTCACCGTATCTGCACTACGAAGCCAAGTTTTGTCACCACATATCTGTATGCCACAAGTTGCAGCACCAAACTGATTTTTCTTGCCAAGTTCAGACACCTGTGGTGTAATTGACTCTATTATTTTCCGTTGTACGCACACGCTTTGTAGGTAGTCTATGCTTCACCGTACGGAGTACTAACTGTTGTTTAAGGTGGTGTGTGCGCGACTGTAGCAGGTGGATATGGAGGGTTTTTTCCCAACATGGGTGCAGCATAACCTCCGTATTGGTCCATCACCTCTCTTGACATAGGCATAGTGGCGGTCATATTTGACTCTACTGATGCCAATATGTCCGTTTTTTATCTTTTTTTTAGACTATTTGTGTTTGGCTTTGTTTGTCATATCTATGCGGAGGTTAGGTGGTTCTCATCATAAATTGTATCCACTCGATGTTACATTTTGAGTTAATAAATGTGCCATTTTTTGAAAAATCAAATGAGCGTCCTGTGCATGATGTTTAGATTCCACAGCTGCAGCTATGAAGCTTTCTGACGAGTTGTGTAGGATTGCACCACATGCATTTGCACCTGAGTCCATGTAGTATGAAGCATCGACATTCAATTTAATACATCCTATTTCTCGCCTTGACCACCAAGGCACCCGCTGGGAAACAATCTTCTTTCCAGCTACCCAATTAGCAATGATACTTCTGACTTGCAAATAGTTCGAGCTGGCGATGCAATCCTCTCTTTGACAGAAAGCGGACACCGTTCCCATCATATACGTTGAACATGTGTACATGTACGTAGGTCTGGGTTTTGTATGCAGTACCTCTAGTGTCTGTCTCCCTCTGTATGTACGTGTATCTTAGGAGACAAGATACCAGTCGCACCCCTTATACCTATATATATATATATATATATATATATATATATATATATATATATATATATATATATATATA